>NC_044550.1:139094780-139694780 GCF_007565055.1 Rhinopithecus roxellana
CCTTACTTCTAATTGCTTTCTCATTTTTAGTACTGATTTGTTCCCCCTTCTGCCAGTTGGATGGCAATGATGGGGACTTTCAAGGATGGCAGAGTGATAAGACAGAAAGTGTTCTAGTGTCTGGATCACCAAGTGAAAGAGTGGCAACAAATGACAAATAGCACCCTCATTAGATTGCCGTTTGTGGGAAAAATAAGATTCTAGAGTTATGTCTCCATTCAAAATCAACAGAATATACATTCTTCTCATCACTACATGGCACTTACTCTAAAATTGATCACATAATCAAAAATAAAACACTACTCAGCAAATGCAAAAAAACTAAAAATAAAGCAGTCTCTTGAACCACAGTACAATCAAATTTGAAATCAAGTCTAATAAGAAATTCACTCAAAACTACAATTACACAGAAATTGAGTAACTTGCTCCTGAATAACTTTTGGGTAAGTAATTAATTTATGGCAGAAATCAAGAAGTTCTTTGAAACTGATGATATCAAAGATACAACATACCCGAATCTCTGGAACACAGCTAAGGCAATGTTAAGAGGAAAGTTTATAGCACTAAATGTCCACATGAGAAAACTAGAAATATCTCAAATTAACAACCGAATATGGACTAGAGAATCAAGAGCAAACAAATTGCACAGCTAGCAGAAGACAAGAAGTGACCAAAATCAGAACAGAACTGAAGGAGATGCAGACATGAAAAACCATCTAAAACCCAGAAGTTCATTTTATGAAAAAATAAAATAAAATAAAATAAAATAAAGAGACCATTAGCTAAAGTAATAAAGAGAAAAGGAGATTCAAATAAAACACCATTAGAAATGATAAGGGGGATGATACCACTGACCCCACAGAAATACAAACAATTATCAGAGAATATTATACACAACTCTGTGCATATAAACTAGAAAATCTGGAAAAATTGGGTAAATTCCTAGACACATAGACCCTCCCAAGACTGAACCAGGAAGAAATTGAATCCCTGAACACACCAATAACCAGTTCTGAAATCAACGCAGTAATAAAAAGCTTACCAACCAAAAAAACAAACAAACAAACAAACAAAAAAACTAGGACCAGACAAATACACAGCTGAATTCTACAAGATGTACAAAGAAGAGCTTGTACCATTCATACTGAAACCACTGCAAAAAATGTAGGAGGAGAGACTCCTCCTTAACTCATTCTATGAGGCCAGCATCATCCTGATACCAAAACCTGGCAGAGATACAAGACAAAAAGAAAACTTTAGGCCAATACCCTTGATGAATATCAATGCAAAAATCCTCACCAAAATACTGACAAACCTAATCCAGCAGCACATCAAAAAGTTTATCCACCATAATCAAGTAAGTTTCATCCCCGAGATGCAAGGTTGGCTCAACATACACAAATCAATAAATGTGATTCATCACATAAATAGAACTGATAACAAAAACCAACTGATTATCTCAATAGATGCAGAAATGACTTTCAATAAATTCAACATCCCTTCATGTTAAAAGCTCTCAATAAACTACGTACTGAAGGAACATAACTCAAAGTAATAAGAGCCGTATATGACAAACCCACAGCCAACATTTTACTGAATAGGCAAAAGCTGAAAGCATTTCCCTTGAAACTGGCACAAGATCAGGATGCCCTCTCTCACCACTCCTATTCAAAATAATATTGGAAGTTCTGGCCAGAGTAATCAGGCAAGATAAAAAGTAAAGGACATTCAAACAGGAAGAGAGGAAATCAAACTATCCTTGTTCACAGATGGCATATCCTATATCTAAAAAACCCCATAGTCTCAGCTCAAAAGCTTCTTAAGCTGATAAGCACCTTCAGCAAAGTCTCAGGATATAAAATCAATACGCAAAAATTATTAGCATTCCTATACGCCAACAACAGTCAAGTTAAGAGCCAAATCACAAACAAACTCCCATTCATAATTGCCAAAAAAGAAAAAAATACCTATGAATACAGCTAACAAAGTAAATGAAAGATCGGTACAACAAGAACTACAAACCACTACTCAAAGAAATAAGAGATGACACCAACAAATGGAAAAATATTTCATGCTCATAGACAGGAAGAATCAATATTGTGTAAATGACCATACTGCCCATAGCAACTTAGAATTTCAATGTTATTCCCACTAAACTACCATTGACATTCTCCACGAAATTAGAAAAAGCTATCTTAAACTTCATAGGGAGCAAAAAAAGAGCCTGAATAGCCAAAAGAAATCCTGAACAAAAAGAATAAAGCTGGAGGCATCATGCTACCTGATTTCAAACTATACTACAGGGCTACAGTAACCAAAACAGCATGGTACTGGTTCAAGAACAGACACATAGAGCAATGGAACTGAATAGAGAACTAGAAATAAGACTGCACACCTAAAACTATCTGATCTTTGACAAACATGACGAAAACAAGCAATGGGAAAAGGATTACCTATTTAAAAATGGTGCTGGGATAACTGGCTAGTCATATGCAAAATATTAAAACTGGACACCTTCCTTATTCCATATTCAATATTTCACTCAAGATGGATTAAAGACTTAAATGTAAAACCTGAAACTATGAAAACACTGGAATACAACCTGGGCAATACCATTCAGGACATAGGCATGGACAAAGATTTTATGATGAAGAGGCCAAAATCAATTGAATGAAAGCAAATATTGACAAATGAGATCTAATTAAATTCACGAGTTTCTTCAAGGCAAAATAAACTATCTACAGAGTAAACAGACAACCTACAGAATGGGAGAAAATTTTTGCAATCTATGCATCTGATAAAGTCTAATATTCAGCATCTATAAGGAACTTAAACAAATCTACAAGGAAAAAAAACCACTAAAAAGTGGGCAGAGGACATGAACAGACACATCTCAAAACAAGATATATATGCGGTCAACAAGTATATGGAAAAAAGCTCAACATCACTGATCATTAGATAAATGCAAATCAAAACCACAATGAGATACCATTCCACACCAGTCAGAATGACTATTACTAAAAAGTCAAGAAATAACAGATGCTGGCAAGGTTGTGGAGAAAAAGGAGTGCTTATACACTATTGGGGGAAGTGTAAATTAGTTCAACCATTTTGAAAGACAGTGAGGTGATTCCTCAAAGACCTAAACACCATTTGACCCAGCAATCCCCTTACTGGGTATATATCTAAAGAAACATAAATTGTTCTTTTATAAACACACAGACACACATATGTTCATTGCAGCACTATTCAGAATAGCAGAGACATGAAATCAACCGAAATGTCCATCATCAATAGACTGGCTTAAAAAATGTGGAACATATACACCATGGAATACTATGTAGCCATAAAAATAAATAAGATCATGTCCTTTACAGGAACATGGATGTAACTGGAGGCCAATATCCTTAGCAAACTAACAAAAGAACAGGAAACCAAGTCCTGTGTGTTCTCACTTATAAGTGGGAGCTAAATGATGAGAACACATGGACACATAGAGGGAAACAACACACACTAGGGCCTGTTGGAGGGTGAAGGGTGGTAGGAGGAAGAGGATCAGGAAAAATATCCAATAGGTACTAGGTTTAATACCTGGGTTATGAAATAATCTATGCATGAAACCTCCATGACACATGTAATTTACCTACGTAATATTCTGGAGTTTTGCATCTTCACAGATTCTTAGGTCTATTTGTTGTAGTAGCTTTGTCTAGTTGACTAACGTACTGCTAATCTTTATTCCCTGAGCAGCATTCATGTAAATACCAGTGTTTATTTGATCTTGGGCAAAACCAGAATTGTCTACCTATAACCTACGGCCAATCTCTCAAATCACAGCCAGATAGCAGCCTCAAAGGAGGAAGGTGTTCTGACTCCTGTATTATTTTCCCTGGGATAGGAAACATTAACCATTGTGACCACAAATCACAAATTTCTTACCTCGTTTCATATGAGGTCAACAGTGATGTCCATTTGTACATTTTTGTTTGTTGAACTCATATGAGACCTTAAAGGACAGTCAATATTCACTCCAATTTTAAATAGGGAGCAGAAAAGAATGACATCATTTTTATGGAATCTTTGTAGACACTATATGTTCTTGCCCCTATTGTGATTTGTTACCTTCTGGGAACTTTTTAACTCATACACAACAGTCACAATTTTATTTCTCACACCCCTATCAATTGTCCAAGGAAAAGATAAGAAAAAAAAATCAGTTACATAGTAGAGGGAGGATCCTCATTCCTTTGAGATATTGGATTGGTTATTTTCCAGAACAAATGGGAGCTGTGCTAAGCTGTATATGAATGTTTACCTGACAGCTGCATTTAAAAACAAACAAAAGACAGAAAAACTGTGCTGAGTTTTGTAAGTGTTTTGATTCCTAGACCCCAAATCTAAATTATTTTCCCAAAACTCTGAGATGAAGCTTAGGGATACATATATTTAATAACTTGCCCAGATGATTCTAATGTGCATTTATTATTTTAAAATTATTATTTAAAAATTATTTATTAAACATTAATGCTTCATTATTTAAAAAATTATCAAGTAATTAATAAATCATTGACCTACTATTTATTGAAAAGTCATTTTACTCTATTTTTATTAAAATAATCTTGTTATGAATTAATGATATTCCCTTCAAAATCTCCTCTTGTAGAGATCTATTTACAAACTTCTCACTACGTTTTATTGTGTTTTCAGTAATTGTTTCTATATTCCTTTTTTTCTGGTTTTGGTGCTCATCACATTTTTCAAATCTGTATCATCAACTTCCCTTCTTGAGAAATTTATTTTGTTGCCTGTTCTCATTAGCTAGATATATCTTCAAATTATTTTAGTGTGAACTCTTAGGAGGTATAATTTTCATGTCCTTGAATGTCAGCAAATACCTTTCTCCTGCCCTTGCAAATAAATGATGGCTTCTCTGGGGATAGAGTTCTTAGGCCTTAATCTTTTTTTCTTTTTAAAGCTGCTGATGTTGACCTATTGATTTCTGACCCTTAGTGATCAGGAGAAAAAAATATCTAACACCAACCTAATTATATCCTTTGAAGGAAACCTGTCTTTTCTGCTGGATATATGGGGTGTCTATTTTCACTAAATTTGCTTGGTACTCTGTGACCTCTTTTGATCTGATGTCTGAAATCTTTCTTCAGATCTGGAAACTTTTTATTAGTGTTTGTTTGATGATTTTTTTTGTTGTTGTTTAATTTTAAGTACCACTATCTTGGTACTTCTTAATCCTTCACCAAACTCCCTCAAATCTTAGTCTCCACATGGAAACTTTTTTTCCGCAAAATTCAATCAAATGATTATAATCTCTTATGACATAATAAGATGTATATTTGATATTTGCCTCTGGTTCCTGACACAGAGCTCCTAAAACTTTGGTAATTTACTGAGTGATAGGGGTGATAAGAGCATTTTTGTTAACAATATTTGATCTTTGTCCCCGGTTCCTGACAAAAGATCTTCTAAGCCCCTTGGCATCTTTGAAAAGATAAGAATGTCTTTTGGATTCTAACGAATGACTATTTGCTGGGGTCTCTATACAGCTTCAAGATGGAGGTTGCTTGAAGGAAAGACCAAAGCAATGCTGACACTTTCAGTCCCACACACCTATCTCCAAAGAGAGCAGAGGCACTGGAGACTTAGCTAATCACCAGTGGCTAATGATTTAATCAGTCATGTCTATGTAATGAAATCTCCACAGAATCTCTCGAAATGATGGGTTGGGAGAGCTCCAGACTGGTGAACACATTGACATATCAAGAGGATGGCACTCTGCAACTCCACTGTACAGAAGTTCCTGCACTCAAAACACATTCAGACTTTTCTCTATGTACCAATTAATCTTGCTGTTCATTTTTGCACTTCATAATTTTACACCTCATAACATCCTTTGTAATAAACTGGTAACATAAGTAAAATGTTTCTCTCAGTTCTGCGACGTGTTACAACAAATAATAAAATACTGTGAGTAAAAAGTAGGTCATGGGAACCCCAAATTTGTAGCCCAGTCAGAAGGAAGGGTGGGTAAGCTGTCATAGAGACAAAAGTGACTCCATCTTAGATGCCAATCCAGCATATTGACATCTGAATAGCCCCAGTCCCATAAACGCCTCCTTGCTTCTACTTTATTTGTAAGGACAAAGAAAATCGGTGTCATCGTACACATTACACACTATGACGCACACAGCATTCTTGCCTGTTCTGGAGGGTTGCCTTAAATTGTCTTGCTAGAGTACTTATTCCCTTTCCTTATGGGATACAAGCCTTGCATCTGGGGAGTAACAGTGCAGAGATCAACCTGCTTTGCAGCCATGCTTCTGTCTGTAGGATCCCCAAAACAACACCCTATACCAAAAAACCGGATATGTGTGCCTCCTTCTGTGGATTCTCAGCCCTTTTGGTACTTGGGGGTTGCTTTCACCGAACAAGTGGCGAATCAGCAAGGAGGGGTGAGGAAGCCTAAGTTTGGGTAAGAGGAAGGAACCATCTGCAGGGGATATCCTGAGGGGTGGGAGCGAGGCACGGTTAACTATATAGGGCAGTATTGCCTGTTTGCTAGATGCCTATGGACTGCTGCATGAGTACAGGGATGCCTTGAAAATGCCAGAGGGTTTAGAAATCTTGTCAGTAAAAAGCCATATGTCCCTCTGCGATAAGAAAGATCACAAAACATCCACAACAGTGTGTTTGCCACTGTTAGGGGCTGTGCAAGTGGCCACAGAAGCACAGGTAGTGGCTGAGGGGAGTGTAGGAAAGCTGTAGAAAGAATTACACTTAGAAAGAGCTATGAGAACTTCCACATCTGTTAGTGCCTGGTTTGGCAAATAAGCTTTAAACTCAGGAGGCACCATTGGAAACCTTAGCTTGCTGCTTTGTATGGCTGGGAGGGAGAAAGCTGTGCCAGTCAGAAGTGCAGGCTGCCCTTGCCAAACCACAGTGAGATGCAAAGATCTGAAATTCTTGGGAACCAATTAGTGAGTCACATGATGACACAGAGGTTAACTCAGAGGTGGGAGATAATTATCCTCTCCTTTTGAGAGCAAAAATGCTCATGCGCCAGAAAGCAAAAGCCCAACACATGCAGCCCTGGGCAGGATTATTGGGCATAGCAAAAACTTTTAAACAGCTGCTGAGAGAAAGCTTAGTTACATGAATGGTGTGACTATGGGACACCAGCGGGGATGGCATCTCCCTAGCAGGAAGTAAAACTGAGCAAATGAGACAGAGTGCCCATCTGGGAGTGGCATGGCCCCCTGGTGGGGAAATTTATGTATGAGCTCTGGAAAGTCATTTCTGATTTTGGAGAAACTGAAACGGAAGAGAAAAGGTTACTAAGGGAAAAGGGATAAAAAGGGAAAAAGAAAGAAAGTGTGCTAGACTGAAAAATGGAGGTCAAAAAGACCCAATTAGGATTACTAGGAAACAAATGTGATATGATTTCATCTTAGCTGGAGTAGATAAAACATACACCTACACAGGCAACCAAATGTCATACAAGTGGGTCTTTGGAATGCCCTGACTTTCAATTAATAGTTTAGGCCTTTTCCCAGAGCCCCACTAGAGGAGGGAGAAGGAAAAGAAGAAATTCCATGTAGAATGACTTCAATTTCTGGGTTCCAGGGGTAGACTGCTACCCAGTCTAGGTACTAGGGAGGTGCCAAGGTTGCCTCCATGCCGGGGCAATAGGGGGTTAACAGAGACCTCATGTGGAGCTCACAATCTATTGGAATCCAAATAACAAGCAGAGAACTTCTCTTTCATAGATACAGTGGCTTTAGGAATTCACCTTTATTCATGGCAATCCAAAGAGACACAGCAAACAGGCAGCAGGCTATCAGTGCCAAGCAATCGAAATGAAACCAACTCTCCTCCTCCTTGGTATCAGGTGGAGGCTCCCAACTTATTAAACTGTCTTCATCTCACCTACTCCAGAAAGCATATTGGGTATGGACGTCCTGTTACAGTGCATGCTACAAACATCTGTGGGAGAATTTCGTCTGTGGATTCCAGCATTAATGCCTATTTTAAGAGAGAAGCAATATGTTAACCTGTACCTCTTCCTATTCTATGGCATATTATTAATGTGAAACAGTACCATCTCCCTGGTGGGACAGAATAAATCACAGCCACCATACAGGAGCTGGCGAAAGTTAATATTATCCAGCCAGCCCAAAGCCCCTTTGAGTCCTGGATGGCTAGTAAGAAAGCCAGATGACACCTGAAGCATAACAGTAGATACATAAACTAAATAAGGAGGTTCCAAAGATACATGCAGCTGGGTCTAATATAACTCAAGTGATAAAGCAAATAATGCAAAATACAGGAACTTACCATGCTGTGTTAGATTTGGCCAGTGCCTCACGTAGCATCCCTTTACACACTGACTCACAGGCATTACATTGATGATATTATGCTGACTTCTGAAAACTCGTCATTGCTATGGCAACAGGCAACAGTTTAATGCCTTGTGCATCCTTCTCCAATTTAGAGGATGGACCATCAGCCTGCCAAAGATCCAGGGCCCAGGGCCAGCCATAAAGTTCCTAGGGTTTACTTGATTAGGTAAGATATGCCTTATCCTACACACACTCATTGACAAAGTACAATTTCTTCCATACTTAAAACAGTTAAATGGTTACCGAGTTTTCTAGGTATTTTGGGATATTGGCAAGCTTTTATTTCACATTTAGCTAAATATTTGCATCCCCTATACTGACTAGTAAATAAAGGACCTAGTTGGTGCTGTGATAAAAAACAAGAGGAAGCATTTGAGAAGGCTGAGATATTAGTGGCTCAGGCACAAGTCTTGGGTTCCTCAATCCCTAGATTACCAATCTCTTGGGATATGACCATAAGCCCTGATGAGATTAGTTGAGCACTCGGACAAGTCTAGCATGGGAAAACAGTTCCCCTAGGATTCTGGCCACAACTACGGAAGGGTGCTGAAACCCACTATTCCTCTATTGAACAACAGGTCCTGTGGATATACAAGGACTTATAGAAAGTGTATCAGAAAGTTGAATCCTTAACTGCTCCTTTGCCGGTAACAGTGAAGACTGTCTCCCTATCAAGAGCTGAAGAGAAGGGAATGTTGTTTTCAGGCGTGCCTCAACCATTGCCCAAGGCTCCACTTTACAAAAGTGGCATGAACACCTGCAACAACATAGTACCCTCTCCACGAGTCTCTTTGGAGATGAATTGCAATAGAAAAGCAGACCAGCGCTGCCCTTATTGTGGAGCCCCCACAGGAGAAGCCTCCAATGGTACACAAAGACATGGTCCAGCCCCCATTCCTGAAAACTCTTGTTACTCAGATGGGTAGAACCTATGTGCCCCTTGTGTATGGGGGGCAGTAGCTGTACAATTGCAGACAGATACCCTCTGGTTTGAGATGGGAATGCAGCAATGCAGTCAATGGGCAGAACTCTGAGATGCATGGTTGGTTTGTACCCAAGAGCTGTGGCCTATAGTTCTCTGCACAGGCACTATGGCAGTATTTAAGGGTCTTGCAACATGCCGAGATGACTAACATGTATTTAAGAAACCCTTAAGGGGAGCTGCCATGTGAAAAAATCATTTGGGAAGGCTAAAAGAATATGTGGTGAGCCTAATTTTGTATCATGTTTTAGCATATTGGCTAGATTCATCCCCTGGTAACATGGAGGCTGATTCCCTAGCAAAAATTAGAACACTGGCTCCCTGGCAATCCTCTGAACTAGCTGATTGGGTACATAATCGTAGTGGGAATTGCATTGTTTGCATACCTTGCATGGGTGGCCAAAGGTTTTGCCTCAAGCCATTAGAAACCCCAACTCAGTTGAGGTGAATATAGGTCTGGCACCACACCAACAACATGGGACCACCACAGAGGAGGGCCTCTTAACCACAGTGGTAAAGAAGGACCAACCAGATGCATTTCTACCTGAAGTGATAATAGGTCAATAGCAAATATTATCAATTATTTGGGATGTCTCAAGACTTTGAGGCAGGGGAGGGGATACTTGAATGGAGATTAGACTGGTAACACCCCCTGGGTTGGATAGGGTATTTCTTGTCAGAGAGTAAAGAATTCTCTGGCCAACTAAAGTGGTCTCCATTGATCCTGTTTGAGTCTGGGCCAAAACGCTCCACATACCAGTACACTGAAACATAGCTCCTTTTAAAAGGCACTCTGATCAGTCATTTGACATGACTCTTTGCAGCCCCTGTCACCTTAAAAATATCACTGGCACCTTCACCCCTCAGGTAAATTGTTTGGTGTGTGCCCCCAGCCCATAATCAGGCTGCCTCTGTCACAACTAACAGAGATGACACTACAGTCATCTTGTCTGATGGAGAAGAATTGCCCCACCAAGTGCTTACTAAACGCTGGTATTTTCTCCCATAGTCTTCTGCTTCTGTTACTACTCTGCCCTACAACAGGTCTCTTTGTTTGATCCTGGGGAACACGGTGGAAAAAGACATAATTAATTCTTATAGTCTTATGCTTGGCATGAGTATCATTGCCTGTTATTGTTTACATTGTTGCTTTGCCCCTGTTTACAAGTAGAAGCCAAATTGATGCAGTGGGTGCACGCTATTGAAATGACTACAGCACCACTCCTTTCAAGAAGTATAGGGACTGTTGCAGAAGAGCTAGGTGCCTGAGATTGTAAGACCCAGATTAGAGGGGTGAAGTGTAGAGATAAAAGTGACTGCATCTTGTTCCATGTTGAATGCTAATCCACCATGTTAACTTCTGATTAGCTCCAGTTTCATGAATACCTTCAAATTTCTACTTCATATACTCTCCCTAGGGTAAGAACAAAGCATGCTTGATGTTATCACACATATTATAGGCTATGATGCACATAGAATTCTTGCCTTTTTTGGTGGGTGACCTTTAATTGTCTTGCTGGAGCAAATTTACTGTTTCCCTATGGTATGTGGAGTATACCATATGGGTCTGCAGAGTAACAGTGCAGAGATTTATCTGCCTTGTGGCTGCCCAAGACGATACTGTTGTCTGTAAGTTTCCCAGTAAAACACTGTTTACCGACAAACTGGATCTGTCTTCCTTCTTCTTTGGTTTATCAGCTCCTTTGGCATTTGGGGTCCCTTTGCATGCTATGGCCCTTTCACAGAACACATGAGGATCCAAATACTTGTGATTGGTGTCTGAAGTTGAGGGCAGTTTTTGAAACTGAGCCCTTAACTTGCGGGGTCTGTGCTAACTCTGGGTAGTTAGTGTCAGAATCAAATTAAATTGTAGAACACCCAGCTGGTGTCCACAGAGAATTTTTAAATTGATAGATGTGGAAAACCTACACATTTGGGTATCAAAGTGCTATGAGTAGAGTAGCAGTTTTCCTCTTGCCTCCATTTAAAAATGTGTCATAATTGTTTTCACAAGAATACTTTCTTTTCTGATCTTAATGTTTTTTCTTTTTTTAATGTTAATATTCTAGATTTTATTGCAAATAAAAATTAACTAATTCATTTATTAGGGTCCTCCTATTATTTTTAGTAAATTCATTCTGTATCTGCTCTGTTCAATAGATTTGCCTCCAGTTTTTATGATTCTGTTTTTTGTTTTTGTTTTTGTTTTCATTTTTTGTAGAGACAGAGTCTTGCTCTGTCGCCCAGGCTGGAGTGCAGTGGCACTATCTCACCTCACTGCAACCTCCACCTCCTGGGTTCAAGTAATTCTCCTGCTTCAGTTTCCCGAGTAGCTGGGACTACAGGTGCATGCCACCATGCCTGGCTAACTTCTTTTGTATTTTAATAGAGACAGGATTTCACAGTGTTGCCCAGGCTGGTCTGGAACTCCTGAGATCAGGCAATCCACCTGCCTCAGCCTCCCAAAGTGCTAGGATTATAGGCGTGAGCCACTGCACCCAGCCTGCCTCCAGTTTGTGCTGTCCAATCATCCTAAAATTAGATTACGTATTTACTGTACTCAAGTTTAATTTATTTACCTTATTTGTTTTTTAATCCTAAATTCAACAGATGTACTGCCTCTTTTATAACTTACAAGACTGTCTTAACAAAAGCCAGATGCACGAAGTTCCTGATTTTCCCCATGCTAAAAACAAACACTCCATTTTTAGCCATTAAGAAAGCATGTACATTACCCTTTTTTATGTTTATATTGATTATTTTGGTAATTTTCCAATAAATATAAAACAATGTTTAATAATAATCTCTGAGAAACTTCCTTGAATTTTTGACAGTAATGGACAAGGCATTATGGGTAAGATTTGATGGACTGAGATGAAGACCTGAGCATTGCAGAATTTTTTATGTTCAGTTACCAAGTACTTTATTCAAACTTCAAAAAAAAAAAAAATCTGCACTCCGTAATTCCTCACTTTCCTGTATAATGGTTTTTAGAATTTACATGAAGGATGTTGTTTACATATGCTAATTTTTTTTAGCATTTGTAATTGAAAAATAATACTCTGCAAGTACTATTTTTCTAAATATTTATTATTATTAAATTCTTTTTTAAATCTGAAGATCACATTTAGGGCAGGTAAGTAGACCCCTGAATGGAAGTACCAGATGGGGTCAACAGTGAGTGCTTGGTGTATGATTTACTTACTGCCTGTTGCTCAAGTTTTCTAATATTAATTATATCTGCCAAAACTATCTCTATACAGGTCAGGCTTCTCCAGAAAAATGAAATAAATAGACTGAGTGTGTGTGTGTGTGTGTGTGTGTGTGTGTGTGTAGAATAAGATTTATTGTAAGACATTGTCTCACATTATTATAGAGGCTGACAAGTCCCAAATTGCCATGTAGGTTAGGAAGTGGAGACCCAGGAAACTGAATGTTACCGATAAGTCCAAAGATATTTTGCCAGAGAATTTACACAAAGAGGCTGTTTTTTGTTGTTGCTGTTGTTCTTTTCAGGTATTCAGCTGATTGGATGAGACCCCACTTCATAATGGAGGGCAACAAACTTTAAGTTTACTAATTTAAACATCAATGTCATAAAAAGCATACTTTAAGTTGACACATAAAATTAATCATCATATTTTTTACTAGCCGGGCGAGGTGGCGGGCGCCTGTAGTCCCAGCTACGCGGGAGGCTGAGGCAGGAGAATGGCGTAAACCCAGGAGGCGGAGCTTGCAGTGAGCTGAGATCCGGCCACTGCACTCCAGCCTGGGCGGCAGAGCGAGACTCCATCTCAAAAAAAAAAAAATTAATCATCATAATATTGTATGGGAAAAATCACTATATAGAGTCCAAAGACTTAGGTTCAAATCCTAGTTCTATGACATCTTATATGATCTTTGTCAACTCAGTTAACCAGTTTGAGTCTTCACATAGTTTTGTATAAAAGTTATAACATCTATTGAATTGTTGTGAGGATAAAACAACACTGAAGCAGAGAATGCATGATAAAACTGAATAAAAAATCAGAGTCTGAAATTTTTTCTGCAATACAAAGAAAAAGAAAATATACAAGTTGATTTCTGGAGGATATGGAAAAAGAATAGGTAAGGGAAACATGATATTAGTTGACTTTCCATAAGTTTCCATTATACTCTCTCACCTAGTTAATTTTACATTAATCAGCAAGGCAATTTCTAAATGAGGCACTTGATACTAGTTAAGAAAAGTGTTATGAAAATAGATCTGGATTAGTGTTTGATATGGTTTGGCTGTGTCCTTGCCCAAATCTCATCTTCTTGAATTCCCATGTGTTGTGGGAGGAACCCAGTGGGAGGTAATTGAATCATAGGGGCAAGTCTTTCCCGTGTTGTTCCGGTAATAGTGAGTAAGTCTCACAAGATCTGGTGGTTTTAAAAAGGGAAGTTTGCTTGCACAAGCTCTCTTCTCTTGCCATGTGAGACGTGCCTTTCACCTTCGACCAAGACTGTGAGGCCTTGGAAGTGTAAGTGCAATAAACCTCTTTTTTATGTAAATTGCCCAGTCTTGGGCATGTCTTCATCAGCAGTGTGAAAACAACTAGAGTAAATTGGTACCAGTAGAGTGGGGCACTGATGAAAAGATACTCGAAAATGTGGACGTGACTGTGGAACTGGGTAACAGGCAGAGACTGGAACAGATTGGAGGGCTCAGAACAAGACAGGAGAAAATGCGGGAAAGTTTGGAACGCCCTAGAGACTTGTCGAATGACTTTAGCCAGAATGTTGATAATGATATGGACAATGAAATCCAGGCTGAAGTGGTCTAAGATAGAGGTGAGGAACTTGTTGGGAACTGGAGCAAATGTGACTCTTGTTATGGTTTTGTAAAGAAACTGGTGGCATTTTGCCCTTGCTCTAGAGATTTGTGGAACTAAACTTAAGAGGGATGATTTAGGGTGTCTGGTGGAAGAAATTTCTAAGCAGCAAAACATTAAAGAGGTGACTTGGAGGCTGTTAAAAGCATGCAGTTTTAAGAGGGAAATGTGGCATAAAATTTTGGAAAATTTGCAGCCTGACAATGCAATAGAAAATAAAATCGCATTTTCTGAGCAGAAATTCAAGCTGGCTGCAGAAATTTGCATAAGTAACAAGGAACCTAATGTTAATCACCAAGACAGTGGGGAAAATGTCTCCAGGGTGTGTCAGAGACCTTTGCAGCAGCTGCTTCCATCACAGGCCCAGAGATTTAAGAGGAAAAAATGGTTTCCTAGGGTGGATCCAACGTCCCTATGCCTTGTACAGTCTAGGAACTTGGTGCCCTATATTCCAGCCACTCCACCTGTGACAAAAAGGGGCCCAGGTACAGCTTAGGCTGTTGTTTCAGAGGGTGAAAGTTCCAAGCCTGGGAAGCTTCACATGTGGTTTCAGCCTGCAGATGCACAGCAGTCAAGAATTGAGGTTTGGGAACCTCTGCCTAGATTTCAGAGGATGTATGGAAACACCTAGATGCCCAGGCAGAAGTTTCCTGTAGGGACAAGACCCTCATGGAGAACCTCTGCTAGGGCAGTGCAGAAGGGAAATGTGGCATCAGAGTCCCCAAACAGAGTTTCTACTGGGACACCATCTAGTGGAACTTTGAGAAGAGGACCACTGTCCTCCAGTGGTAGATGCACAGACAACTGGCACCATGTCCCTGGAAAAACCAAAGACATTCAATGCCAGCACATGAAAGCAGCCAGGAAGGGGCTATACCCTGAAAAATCACAGGGGTGGAGCTGCCCAAGGCCATGGGAACCCACCTGTTGCATCAGCGTGCCCTGGATGTGAGACATGGAGTCAAAGGAGATCATTTTGAAGCATTAAGATGTTACTGCCCCACTGGATTTTGGACTTGCATGGGGCCTGTAGCCCCTTTGTTTTGGCCAATTTCTCCCATTTGGAATGGCTGTATTTACACAATGCCTGTACACCCATTGTGTCTAGGTAGTAACCAACTTGCTTTTGATCTTATAGGCTCATAGGCAGAAGGGACTTGCCTTGCCTCAGATAAGACTTCAGACTGTGGACTTTTGAGCTAATGCTGAAATGAGTTAAGGCGTTGGGGGGCTGCTGGAAAGGCATGATTGGTTTTGAAATATGAGGACATAAGATTTGGAGGGGCCACAGGTGGAATAATACAGTTTGGCTATTTCCCCACACAATTCTCATCTTGAATTCCCACATGTTGTGGCAGTGACCTGGTGGGAGGTATTTGAATCATGGGGACAAGTCTTTCCTGTGCTGTTCTCATGATAGTGAATAAATATCATGAGATCTGATGGTTTTAAAAAGGGGAGTTTGCCTGCACAAGCTCACTTCTCTCGTCTGCCACCATGTGCGATGTGCCTTTCACTTTCCACCATGATTGTGAGGTCTCCCCAGCCACATAGAACTGTAAGTGCAATAAATTTCTTTCTTTTGTAAATTGCCCCATCTCAGGTATGTCTTTTTCAGCAGCATGAAAACAAACTAATACAGTGTTCAAATCCCAGCACTTACTGATACGTGCAACCAGTTACGAGTCATTTAATTCCTCTAAGCCCCAACTCCCTCATCTATAAAAGCAGAAATAATAAGTGCTTGTCCTCCATAGAGTTTTCATGAAGATTTATATGATAATGCATAGAAGCACTTGTCAAAATGCCTACTGTATAGAAAGAGTTCAGTAGGCGGTAACTCTTTTCATTACTGTAATAAATATTAATAGTTAGGCCTTGTCTTCTTGGTCTATGAAATAAACAATTGCACAACACATACATCTATTAAAATATTAGATAAACATTGAAAAATTATAAGCCAGTAATTCTGATATTTTTATTTTCCAAGAGTCATTTTATATAAAATCTAAAATGTGATAAAAGTAAATATGAGATCTTCATTGTTATTGGATTTCAGCACCTCATGGGAAATTTTGCTTAAATCTGCATCACCTCTCCACTGTCAGCCTCTATTGAATTTCAAGAAAGTATTTTTTTTATTAACTTTGTTTCTGAAGTTTACTAATAAGTAGATAAAAGGACCTAAATCAAAAATATGGCATTCTCAGGGCCAAGATTCTAAAAAGACATGAAATCAAGTTCAAACTGTGCTTTTAAAAGTTTCCTGTTGACAATAAGACTTTGCATTTAACTTATTTTTAACTGTCAATACTTGGTGTTAATACATGTGTGTTTGTGAGGAGGAAGAATAATTTGGCATTAGGTTAATAAATGATTGGAAGTCAAATCTGATCATGTTAAGTTACTAAAGTTACAAAACAAAGACAGAAATTTCAGCATGCAAAATTGAGCCTAAATCCACAATTAAAATGGAAAAATGATTAACAAACGTATCATACGTAATGTTTATAAACCTTTTCAAAAGGTTTGGCTATGCAGAGAACAAACGTATAGTGGAAATAGACCTCTTATCTCTAGAAAACACATTTGTTAGGCTTAGAAACAAGATATAAATTATGTATACCATTGCTGCAATGAAAAAAAAACACAATTGTTGCTTGAAAATTTCATTAAATTGTAAATAAATTGGAGTTAACCCCTGAGTTGATTACTTATCTCAGGCATGTGGGGAATGCTTGCCTGATGAACAGAATAAAGGTAGGCAGTATTTTGACATTTTATCTAATTTGAACATGGAAATCATACGTATGAGCGGTGGAGGTGCATAATAGAACTAGTTAAAAAGAAATTCCTAAACCAGCACCTATGCAAAAAGAATCAAGTAGAAATTGGAGGAATAATATTTGTGTATTTTCTTTCAATAAATCAATCAGCAAAGCACCAAATGATCTGATGTGTTGGCTCTAGAGAGATCTGATGTGAACCTAAAAAGCTGTCAGTTTGAAAATTGATTATAAGATACTTGAAATCACATCAAAAATGATAAAGAAGAGATGGCAATTAACTGGAATCTTGGGTCAGCCTTGGATCTAATTTATGGCAAGCATCTAGCTGTGTGAAACAATTAAAAGGGATTTTATATTTTTTTATTTCATCTTCATCTTATAAAAATATGGTTGCCTCTTTTTTGAATAACTAAAATCAGAGTTCTACAGTGATAATCTCCTTATGCCCTGAAAAAAATAGAAGATAACTGCCCCAACGAAAAGAGCTTATGTTAAGTTACCTACTAAAACAATCACATAGGGATTTGTTCCTAAACTGGTAGAGCATAGAATTATATCAGACACTCAGACATATAGTATAAAGATGTAGTCTTGGCCACTAATTTCTGATATATTTTTCTATCTCCTTTGTTGCCAGGATACAAGGCCTCTGTTTAATCTCTAGACACCTGCATTAATACATTATAGTTCTTACCTTTGTCCTGCTTTTATCCTTCAGGTTGATCCTGTCCGAGAGGGTCTCTCCTCTTTGCCCTCTTACTGAGTCCCAGTTAGTCTGAATAACACCTTAATCTACATTTGGTACTGGAGTTCTCTCATAATGCATAATCTGGAAGCTGAGGATTCTCCCTCTTGCTTATCCTAATTCCCAAATTGAAGAATTGCCTTAAACCTCTACTCCTGTGACCTAACTCTTCTAAAATTAACTGTATATATCCAGACAAGTCAGTTTTCCAAGCATCTTCTTCCTGTTCTGTTCTACTATGATTAGATGATATGGACCTGTATCCTGTATCCATAGGTCCATATCATCTAATCATAGTAGGATAGAATACAGAAATGATAGATGTAAATCTGGAGTCTGCTCTTTTTTTTGTAGAACTTCTTGTCCTTTTTTCATTCCCTTCTCTCATTTTTCCAATTTCCTATTGCAGCTAAGCAAGCTCTACGTTTTGTTCCTCAAATGTGCCCTGAATGTCTTTCATCTAAGGTCACCTCAGTGTACCTTTGCTCCTTGTTCATTTCTTTGCTAGAAATTCTGTCACCTTTCTCCCCCACTGATTCACTTAATTTTATGTAACAACTCTGTAAAGCACTTACTACTGGCTACAGTTTGAGAGTTGAGTGTATCTCATAAAATTCATGAATTGGAAATTTGGTCCCTAGTGTGGCAGTGTTGGGAAGCAGGGCCTTTAAGATGTGATTAGGTCGTTAAGGTGGATTAATGTCACTCTTTAGAGACTGTGCTAATTCTCCTGGGAGTGAGTGAGTTCTCACTCCCGCAGAACTGAATTAGTTACCACAAGGGAGGGTTATAAGTCAAAGCCACCACCCATGTTTTTCCTCCTTCACATGTGTTCCACTTTTCTGCCATGACACAGTATGAAAGCCCTTCCCAGAAGCTGCCACTATGCCTTGGACTTCCCCGTCCTAGAACCATGAACCAACATTATTTTCTTTATAAATTACCAGGTTTCAGGTATTTTATCATAGCAACAGAATCATACCAAGATATTGCCTTGCTAGAATTATTAGAGCACTAATTACCTAATGTAACCTTGTTGTATACCTTTTCCTCTATATTTTCTAATCGAAATCAAGCATCAAAAGGTTGAGTTTCAAATGCAGGCATTTATCTATAATCTTTTTGAAGAGAGGTGTCTTGTGTTACAATCAGGTATTAACTTTCTATTTTTACTGTGCACTGCATGTACGTGCTCAATAAATGTTGACAATAATGTCTAAAAGGAACTTCTATAAATTTCTTCACAAATGAGTAGTATATGAAAGCAACACTGAAGATAAATCAATTTTCCAAAGAAAACTTTAATTTTAAAACTGTATTTTTCTGTTACTAACACTGAAACTAATGAAATGTTATAAATCCCCTAAGACAAAAATTAAGTCTCTCATTTGTCTAAATCTCTCATTTTGCTTAATTTACCTTAAGTTACATATGTAAAAAAAAAGGGGGGGGAAAAATGCTAAACACATTAAAAACTAAACAGGTAAAAATAAGCTTTTCATTTTAAGCAATAGTACACATTTACCTTGTTCTACTTGCATACTTGAACATTTTATTATTAAAATTATGTCACAAAGGGAATCTACTAAATGACCATTGAGGCAATTCTTCACTGAAAGTTTATGATTCTACTACATGTAAAGCAGGTTTAATTAATAGTTACCAATACTGGTAACAGTAATTGTCATTATCTCATAACCAACACAGCATGCTTATTTACTGGGGAAATAAAACACAAAGTAGGAGAAGAATGACTCTAGGCAAAAAACACATTTGCTCATGTTAAAATGGCTGGGAAGAAGATACAGGTTGAGGTCTATGTGACCATTCAGAACACTGTCTCCAAAATTTGTTGGCATTGTGGGTATTTCTAGTAAGTCATAGCTACTCAATCAAGCAGGCAAAATATGTAATGGATGTATCTAAAACAGATAGAATTTGAGTCAAGCTGTCGCATAGTCCTTATCATGGCAGTTCTCATCATAAAGTAAGAATTCACTAGCCATCAGACTTGTACTCAGGAGTGGGGTCCTAATACCTGGGAGAAAAAATACCTGGCCATAGCAAGGTAAGAATCCAGAAAACAAAGAAGACTTCTAACAACTGTCAGAGATAGGCAGCAAGAGATAAAACTTAGAAAGAAAGAATAATACTGAATTCTGAATCTTGAAGGATAATCAATATTATTTTCTTATTCATCATTGATTAAGGTCTGGAATTAGGACAATTAATCAAGGCTCAACTATAGGGACCCACAACCTTAGAATAAAGAGACACCAGGACAGGGAAAAATATAATTGTATTCAGAAATATTGCCTTTGGGATATCATTTCTGTTAGGAAATATCCACTTAATTTTATCTTTAAACTTATGTGATTTGGAAGCTGACATTCAGATTTTCTTGATAAAAGTGAATTGTGTTTCATGTTGACAGTTGTAACATTAATTTTTCAAGAAGTGTTTTTCAACTATTGATCAGATTTCAGTGGAAGAGAAGTCAGGTTTCCTATATATATATCTACATTTTTATGAACATTGTGGTTTCCGTTTTGTGTTGTTAGTTGTTTATAGCAATTTACTTTGAAATCTTTGAAGATTTAACAGATTTTGTCCTTTTAAAGTTTTTTCACTTCTGATTTTGTCACATCAAACATGTTAGAAAATGTTAATAAAAGATGAATATTTCATTTTAAATCTTGTTTCACTGCAAAAACATAATACATATTTTAGAGTGAAGCATCAACTAATACAATATTTTGAGTGTCCTGACAGAACATCAAGACTGAAGATTTTGTCAGAAAAAAAAAAGCATAGTCATCTATCAACAAGAAATTGAAGTTCTTACCCTGATGTATCATATTGGGCGAGATGCTTCCCTTCTCTGTGTTTAATTTCTTTTTGGTGGTGAAAGAATACCCATTTCCTGCCTGGCCTGATCACAATGTTGTGGTGAAATGTATATGAGGTATTAAAAAATGTACTTAAAAAGATAAACACAAAGTTTTTGCTATTATGAGAAATCTACTCACCTTAACACTGAATGCTGTGAAAGAAGCTGCAGAGAACACCACCTCTCAGCAATATATATAGTTAGAATTATACTTTTTGCTGACTCTAAGGGATCCATGCATTGCTGCAACGTAGAACAAAGAACTCAGTACTGAAGCTGTGGTCTAGGCAAAACCAAATTCACCACTGTACTTTGCTTCTTTATTTCTTATCTGTATTCC
This sequence comes from Rhinopithecus roxellana, assembly GCF_007565055.1. Classification (NCBI taxonomy): domain Eukaryota; kingdom Metazoa; phylum Chordata; class Mammalia; order Primates; family Cercopithecidae; genus Rhinopithecus; species Rhinopithecus roxellana. The sequence continues at coordinate 139,115,797 of NC_044550.1, forward strand.
TGTTGGCACCTCTCTTACCTATGTAAAGACTCTCTATCTATAATAGCAAACTGTTCCTTTTGAACCCACAGAAGATATCAACAATTGACCCCAGAATTCATTGCCTTTGCGTCCAGTATCAGAATTCTTCAAAACAAGACACAGCATATGACTATTGACAATAAACAGAAATTTGCATGCAAGACGAAGACTATTTGCTACTCTTGAGCTAGAACTTCAGTCATTTCTAATCTTCCAGTCATACGTATACCTTTTAAGAGTGGTCTCCTGGGGTAATGCCTTTGCTGCAGAATTCACGTTCTTAATGCAAACAGGCATTTGAACTGGTTGAATAGGTTGTTTCCATCTTGTGGTGGAGAATGATTAGCAAAGTAAAATTAAAAACAATTAGCTTCAGCATATCACAATGATCTCTTCTTGTTCTGATCATCTGTAGAGAAAATTCACAGGCATAATTTTCCAGTAGAAGAAAACCACAGAGATTAACAATAAAAATGAGGTGTGCAGATTCTGATTATGTATCTTTGACTGTGAGTGCAGGCTGCAGGGAATTGGTAGGAGGCCCAGGATACATATGGTAATAAAGGGCAGAGGAACTCAGCTCATGGAAGTAAAATTTAAAGCTCTGAGTCAATAGCTGTGTAAAGATGAAAGAGGATTATATCGTGGAATGAGGAATTCTTAGCTAAGAACATTATGTTCATCTCTTAGGGAAAAGATTTTCTCTTTTTAGATTTCAAGCACAGCTTACTTAAAAATATCAGAGTGAATACTATAGCCCAGTAAGAGATCCACGCAGCAGAACGGCGTGTTCCACTTATTTATTGCTGTATAACAACCCACTCCAAAACTCAGTGAATACAACAACCACCATTGTATTGCATTTCATTGACTGATAAGCCAGGATTTGGGTAGGGCATGGCTGGGCAATTCTTCTATTCCCTTTTATCATATTTTAGTTGGCATGAACAGGGTCATTCAATGGAATTCGGCTGTTGCCTGGCTGAGTCTGGAGAGCACAATACTGCTGGGTTGGCTGGAAAGCTGGGCTCACTTGGGCACCTCTCTTTCTCTCCATATTGTCTCAGAGACTCTGTACATGTCTTTCAGCAAAGTAGTTGAACAATTTGTGTGATGGCTTCCAGTTTCCTAAAAACTGGGTACAGAAAATGGCCCAGCATTATAGCTCATACTTTGTAATGGTCAATCCCTCACAGAACTTACTCAAATTCAGTGGAGGGGACTGGCTGGGCAGGACGGTTCACACCTGTAATACCCATGCTTTGGGTGGCTGCAGGGGAGAATCACCAAGGCTGGGCATTCAAGACCAGCCTGGGCAACATAACTAGACATCATCTCTACAAAAATAAATATAGAAATAGATACATAGATAGATACAACTGTTGTTTTGTTTTTTTTTTGTTTGTTTGTTTTTTCTAAAGAGGGTAATAGACTCCATTTCTCACTGAAGGAATCTCAGAAAAAAATGTGACCATTTTTAACTGCCACATAAGTAGGATTTTTTGGAGTATCTCTTTTTATCTCATCCTTTGGAAATCACATCCCAGTCCTCAGAAAAGTTGCGATTCTGTTGTTGCTTTTATTCTTTTTAAGAACCCATAAGAAGATTACTTAATTTAATAATAAGATGCTCTGTATTAAGCTTCTTATTTCAGCCAATCTGTCTGTCTCTCCACATTATCACCCCATAACTTCCTAAACCAAAGTAATTTGTTTTAAAAGTGCCAGTGATCTAGGCTGACTTTCTGGTAAACATTAATATTATGTAAGAATGATTTGAAAAAGATCTCCCTAGACCAGAGACAGTAAGATATGGTTTCTAATTTTAGATCTATTATGACTTAGAATGAGCCTTTTAGCCTCTCTGATTCTTGTTTCGATAATAAGCTCTTCACACTCTAAACCTTAGAAATATGGCTAGTTAATAAGGTCATGTATATTAAAGTCTTTTGACTTTTATGTATGAAGAAGTATTATGATTGGAATCATCAAAATTCCAATTTCAAACATTACTGGTTAATATATGTAACTTCAAAAATAAGTTAAAATGTCCAAATGGGAAAATGCATTACAAAAAACTGTCAAGCATGATGTAGTCTTGATGTTTTTGTCTTATTGTTTCCAGCTCTGTAATTTCTTTTTGATTCATTGCATTCCTTTAGGTTATCATATCCTGCTGGTGTCTCAGGATCTCATTTTTTCCAAGGTTACGCCAACATACCTTATTTTGTTTACTCTTGACTTATTTTACTTATCCTGTCTTACAAAATGAAAACTCTTACATGTAGCAACTTAGTTTTCAGTTTAATAATTAAGTCATAACTATATTCTTGCATTGAAGGTGACAATTAGTTCTTTTCCATAGTTGTTTTTATGCACATAATAAAATTTTATTTAACAAAAAATTTTTCTTTAATTAATGAGACTGAGAAGGAAATGGCAGAAACTGATGTTCCAAGGCATGGTATTACTATCAATTCACTGTGGACACATCCAGCAAAAATGATTATTTGGAAAGTTTTTAAAATGTTGTTTAAAAATTAGATAAATATTTTCATATAACAATTATTTTTCTTGAGTGTTTCTTTCTGTTTGAAGCTGAAAACACCAAATTCTCCATAGCCAAAATTTCTCAACTTCTTAGGACCCTCATATCTTATTCTAAGAGATAACAGGATATCTCCCATGGGATGCCTCATTGATGCCTAAATTTAGTGGTGAAGAAGTGTTGTTATCATTATTGTTCAGTTGGACAGGTAGTAGTTGGTTGGATATGTATCATGAAATGATCCTGGAACACTGTCTCTCATTAGGTAATGGCTAGCCCTCTTACTCATTTTAAGCTTGACTCACTTGTCACCCAGTAGGACTTATTCTGACCAGCCTTTGTAAAATTAAAACTCATCATGCACATGCGCACATTTCAGATCCCTCTTATTCTGCTCTATATTTTCTCTTCTACAGTGGTGCCTAGCAAATTCTAGGATTCTGTATAATTTATTTATTACTTTTTATTGTGTTTTTCTTGTCCTTTCTACAGAAATGGCGTGCCATAAATGCAAAGGTCTAGAATTATGGAAGAATTATTAACTATGCTTCATAATCATCAATAGCTTATGCTTTACAAACATATAGTTTCAAATAAATATGAACATTATCAAAGGGATATTATATTTATTTGTTTGTTTATTTCTAATGATTATTTTCATGGCTTCAAAAAAAAGGGCTCATCCCAGACTTGGCAAAGAAAGTGAACAAAATGATCCTGCAATATCTTAGGCCAGAAAGAAAGTAATCAATCAAATACAAATGAGGTCATATCCATCTAAATCATATACAAACCAATTTGCTGTAACTTTCATCAGTCTGCTATGAAAGAATTTAAAGCTTCAACAAGAATACTGAATTTGACTTGTGGTTTAAGCTCTGATATCCAAAAAGCTTGGAATTCATCACCCCTATTCTTAAAACTAGAAAAATTGATACAAACTGAAAATTAATAACTTTTATTGGACTTATCAGAGAACTGTAGTTATAGAGCAAACTGCTACCAATGTCTAGAGACAGATGAATCCAGAGAGTCCATAACCAAGATCCTTTTATTTATACAACATCCTCAGGAGCCATGAACTAACAGGAAAATTTAAATGATAATTCTGACAAATTCCTAGAAGCTGAATGTGGACTAGTGTGAGAATAAAAAATCTCAGTGAACCACAGTCATAGGAAGGTCCTCACACTTTCATGGACAAAATCTTCAAGAACTGCATCAGGACTTTAGGGTAAAGATCAGAGACAGGTCCCCTGCTGGTTCCTGTGTGGGGAAAAGTGGAATCATTGTGAAATATTCTCAAAGCCTTCTCCATAACAAAAACCTACTTTACAGAGAAAAAGACTACCAGAGCTTCATTCCAGCTGGGAGAAAATCCTTCCTCACACTCCGGTCCCTTTTAGCCTCCAGGAACGCCATATATAAAGGGTGGGGGGAGGGCATAATTAGTAGGTGTCAAGGCTTCAAGAAAAATTGATTGGAAATGCTGCAGCCAGAGAAGTGAGAAAAGAGCTGGAGTGAAAAATAAGTATTTCTACTAACAAAACAGTTATGAAGGTCACAGCCCAGAGACACATGTCTATGAAAAGACTGAGACTTAATCATAAAATACAGAACCTTTCCCCTTCCTAGCATCTTGCCACCACAGCAATAGGGCACCATCGTAAGAGTTAATTACAGCTATAAGAGCTGCAAGGCACAGGCTCTCTCTTGGAAAGAGTATGTAACCCAAAGTTAAGATGAATGGTATATGCTAGAATACAAGAGAGATTTGAAAGCTCTGGCACCTGTAGTCACAGAAAGCATTAAACAGCCAATTCCCCACCCAGATCTTTAGTGTGAGGTTAATATAAATCCTCACACTAAAAATCTATTTAGCTCAGTTTCTTTTACCGAGGACACATCTCGCTTTCAATAAAAAAACATAAAGCACCACAAAAGGCAAGTAAAAATATAATATGAAGGGATAAAGCAAGCATCAGAATCAAACTCTGATGTGACACAGATATTATTACACAGAGTTATCAGACATGGCGTTTAGAATACCTATGACTTTTATATGAAGAGTTCTAATGAAAAAAGGAGACAATGTGCAAGAACAGATTAGTAATGTAAGCACAGAGGCAGCAAATCTTCGAAAGTCTCAAAAGGAAATGCTAAAAATTTTTAAAATTGTAACAGAAATGAAGAATGCCTCACACTGCCATCAGTAGAACATGAAGAAAAAAATTCATGAGTTTGAGGTTATGTTGAAATGCAAAAAGGAAAGAGAGTTTAAAAAAAAGATCAGAGCATCCAAAAACTATGGAACAATTTCATGAAGTATAATATACGTATAATCAGAATTTCAGGGGAGAAGACATAGAGAAAAAAGTAGAAGAAATATTTAAGTAATCATGGTGGAGAACTTTCCAAAAATAATGGCAGACATGAAATCACAGATCCAAGAAACTCAGAGAATACCAGGTCAGCAAATGCCAACAAAACTATGCCTAATCATAGCATTATCAATCTGCAGACAAACAAAGACAAAGAAAAATTCTTAATAAAAAAAGGAGAAACAATATCTCATCTACAGAGGAAATTATGCAGGTAAGAAGAAAGTAAAGAAGAATATTTAAAGTGTTTAAGAAACATACACACATACACAAATATAACTTATAATTCTATATCCAGCAAAATTATCTTCAAAACTGAAGGATAAAAGACGTTTTCAGACAAAAACTAAGATAATTTATTAACAGCAGATCTGCCTTGCAAGAAATGTTAAAATAATACTGAATTCAAACAATTAAGTCACATTAACGTACGAAACCCATAGATTCAAAATGGGTCCCCTTACACACATACATACAGACATATGGGTCTCCATTGAAAGTTCCGAAGGTATGAACTCATTATTTTGAAAACTTAACAATAAAGGGAACAAACCAATTATTTATACTACCTTGCCTGAACAAACTCCATTTAAGATGAGAAAATAGATGAGGTGTAAACATTCTTTTTTTAAAGAAGCACTTCAGCTAATAAATGCAAAAGCCTCAATAGAAGTGTAAAATTATCATCTTGTACCACCTAATGAAATAATGGAGTTTGACAATAATGATCCAATAAAACCACTGAATAGAATTTGACGAGGAATTTTATGAAAAAGGATCATTTAGCATTGTTAGAACTCATCAGCTGAGACATCCCTAAAAGTCAGACATTATTATATTATGTAACTTTTGATATGATATTATAGGAAAAATGTTTGTTTCCCCCACTAATTGAATCTAAGTCTAATCAAACATCTAGGTCTAAGTACCAGTTTTGAAGTGACATGGTGACAGAAGAATAAGATAAATGACATCACTAGAAGCAATAACCCAGCTTTAAGTTATGCTACAAAGAAAAATGGCTTGATATATTCAACAAAACAATGACATAAAAAAAAGAAATATATGTACCTTTTTTGGATCCTGATCTTAGCAAATTAACTTTAAAAATAACAGCTTTGAGACAATTAGGTCAATATAAATGTGGATAATTATTAATTGAATTAAAGAATTAGTTTCAACCCTGTGTAATAATATAATATGAGTTTGTCTTAAAAGACTCCCGTCAGTAAGATGCAGGATGAAGAACTTCTGGCAGCAATTACATGGTATATGGGATTTAAAAAAAAAAAAAATACTTTGGCTTAAGGAAACAAAGAAAGTGAGAAGAGTATGGTCAATGAAACAAGACTGTCAAAATTTTAATAGTTGTTGTAGCTAGATTATCATTTTATATGGAGAGTCACTTTTCTGTTTTATTTTTTGGTATGTTAAATTTTCATAATAAAAGGTTTTCTAGGTGATTATTTTTAATAAAGAAACTTAGAGTAGTTATTGATTTAATAAGGGTTTAAGGGTCAACATGCAACTCACACATGGAGGCAAAAGGCTGGTTGCCTTATAGCACTGAGAAGCCTGAAAATGAAGGCAGCAGATTTTACCCTTTTATAATACGTGAATATTTGAGAGCTTGAAACAGCCATACCATGTTATCCATGAATACAGTTTAGTTGAAAATTACATGTGAAATTCACCAAAATAAGAAAGTTCATTCTCTTCTTTAATTAGTGCCTTTCTTGAAGGAGAAAACTAACTTAGTAAGAGATCACTAATTAAAGATGTGGTACCTTTTTAAGCTTTACTCAAAATGCTAGCAGTTATCTGGGATATAACGGAGAAGAAATGACCTGGGTGCCTATAACAAAAAAGAAGGTATATAGTAACTGATTCCAAAGGGTAATTATAGACTATTAAAGAAGAGGTTTCTATTTAACATTTCATTAAAAAAAAATATTATTTTCTATAAATTAATTAGGAAAAACACATTTAATAAGTCAGAGTAAAAAAAAAAAATTCTGAAGACAGTTATGAGCTTCCCTGATCAGAATATAAAAAACAAATTCAGGACACATAGAATTACTGACATTACTGATCCTCCTAAAGTATTCAGAAAATAAAGCTGGAAATTCCTGTGATAAATTTAAGCAAAATGTTATGAAGATGTATCCCAGAGAAAAGATAAACAAGAAAACCTGTAAAATAACTTAACTAATAAACATCCTAGAAGTCCATATTGAACAAGACCAGGTTAAAATGAACAAATTGTTTTACATGCTTTCTAATTTATAGTGAAAAAGTCAGAGACTCCAATACAAGTAGAATCTATGATAAGAAAGGATATATATATACATACATATATTGTATATGTAAAATAAAACATACATGGCTGACTTTCTAAAACAAATGGCGTAATTAGAGGGTAATTTAATAAATTTTGCTGCATCTTCCTTAGTGTTATCTGTAAGATAAAATTGTGCCCAATATAGACATTTCATTTGAGTTTTTTTAATTGTGAAAAGTCTCAACATATTCTTGGTTTCAAGAGTGGGAAGAATAATCAATCTATTTCTTGGTGCCTACTTGTAAAGCCTAAAATGCTCAGTCATTGAAAGTAAAAACAACTGTTCCAATACAATTCAAGTAACATTTTAATTGGGTCCATAAAAGAGAGGCAAAAAAAGCATAGAAGAGATTTATTAATATTTTTCTGTAGTGTTTCTCACATGCTCACCCTGATCCAGCCTTATTATGAGTAGATAATTATGAAGTTTTCATTCCAAGATAAATCTCCTTGAAATCCTTAGGGTCAGAAGGAGAATGGAATCACAGAAGAGAAAAATTCATTCAGGGATTAGAAAGAGAAAGAAAGGTGGTGGGGTTTTTTTTGTTTGTTTGTTTTGACCCATAATACTTTTTACTCCAGACTGTAAACATCAGATGTTATTTATTTAATAATTCATATTTTGCTTCACTCTAAAAACTATTTGAGGCAGGGCATTACATATCTACTCTTTGAAACAATCCTGGAAAAAAGCTTCATTTTGAAGAGCAAAGAGCTAAAAGATAAGAGGAAACTTTCACAAGGTCAGAAATAAAATCAGAGCTGAGCCCAGCAATATTCAGAGATTTTCAGTCTTTCTATTTCTTGTTCCTAATTCTGAATTTTTCACTGGAAGGTCCAAAGTGATTCATTTTTTTTTTTTTTTTCGCTCTTTTGGAAAATATTTTCTGGGCTAGAATGTGAGCCCTAAGTGATTTCTTATAAAGGTTGAGTGTTTCATAGTTTGAACTGCCTGAAACAATTAAATATGTATTAATTGCATAAGTTATAAATCATGCTTCTCAAATGTTATTTTTTTAGATTGAAAAAAAACTGAATGATAGTATGGAGATCTTATTAAGAAAAAACTAAGATTAAGTTTTCAGCTTAATAAACCATAGTCTACAGTATTAGTAAGCACTCAAAAAGTACATTAAATACTAAGTTATATATATATGTGTTTATATATGTGTGTATATATATACATATGCACCTACACTTATTTCTTTGTTCATTCATTCTTTTTTCCTTTCCTTCTATCAAACTTTTATCTTAGTCAACTCATATTTTAAATTGTTGAACACTTGATATAAATGATGAATTGATGGGTGCTGACGAGTTGATGGGTGCAGCACACCAACATGGCACAAGTATACATATGTAACAAACCTGCACATTATGCACATGTACCCTAGAACTTAAAGTATAATAAAAAAATAAATAAAGAATAAATAAATAAAATAAATAAAATAAAATAAAATAAATTGTTGAACACTATTAAACAGAAATAAACAAAGCTGGAAAGCAGAGATACATATAGGCAGCCCAAACTTCAGATCATGCTTCTTGTTCTGGTTTGGAGCTTTCCTCCTCATTTTTCTCTGTTTGCATTTGGCTCACATTTATAATAGCTCAGTTCTGCATTTTGAATAATTTTCTTACATTTACTAGTATTTCATGCTTGTGTCTTACACAACATGTTGATGAGTTTTATATCTTGAAGTATTTCTGGTTACCTAGGCTGGCACTGTTTTTCTAACTCCATGAAGACACTCTATGAAGAAAACTTTGGTAGAATTCTTTCCACATGAATGTCAAAACTACTCTGTTAATCTTTGGACTACATATCTATAGTACTCCCCCTTATTCCAAGACCCCCCCCTCTCCACAGTGAATCCTTGAAACAATGAATAGTGCAGAACCCTATACTCACAATGATTTTTCCTCTGCACATGTACCTATGATAAAGTTTAATTTACAAATTAGGCACAGTAAGAGATTAAAAACCATAACCAATAATAAAATAGAACAATTATGACAATATACTGTTCATAATTTCACAGTTACTTTTGTTCTTGCTCTAGTTCTTAGCAACCTCAGCATACTTTTTTTCTTTTCTTAGTAAGTTGAGAATATTCACCTTTCACTTGAAATAAGCACTTTACAGATTCTCTTTGGCATATCCGAATTGCCACCATCACCACTCTTGCTCTTTGAAGCCATTATAAAGTGAAATAAAGGTGACTTGAACACCAACACTGCATAACCAACAGTTGATCTGATAACAGAAGGCTACTAAGTGACTCAGGGGCAGGTTAGTGTACACCGTGTGAGTGCACCAGACAAAAGTTTATTCACAACCTGAAACAGGCACCAGATGACATTACACTACTCAGAAAGGCAAACAATTTAAAATATATGAGTTATTCACTGAAGAATTTTTTCATTTAATATTTTTGCACCACAGTTGACCACAAGTAACTGAAACCATGGAAAGCAAAATCAACTATCAGGAAGGACTACGGTACAGTCTATGTATTATGCTCTATACAGTTATAGATCTATAATATGAAGATTGTCTTCAAGGGTGAGTTCATTTCAATTATCCATCATCTGAAGAAGGGGTTGCCATTCATACTGGAAAATTAAGAGTGGGGGTCAAGCTTTAGATAACAATAGAAGGGTTAATCTCACTTTTCTGTACTCTCCAATTGTAGCTAAGATGGTGCCCCTCCATGCTACAGGTTAAAATGACAGTGGCCAAAAGCGAGAAAGCAAGAGACATCAGCATGACCTGACTCTTTCTTGAGATTCCATGCCTCAAAAGATAAAACTAATAAGTCTGGGAGTGCAAACCTCTTTTTATTCATATATTGTTTAGATTTCTAATGGCCTCACTCTTTAATTTCTTCATATTACTAGATGGTATTTAGTTAAACCTGTTTGGAAGTGCCAGCCTTTCTCAGCTTTGCTGAAAGACGTGAAAGAAAAGGATCATGCAATTTAAGGTGAAACAATACTGGAAAACTCCAAAACTAAATGGCATCCAGAGGAACAGTGCTGGTACCCCATGTTCAGCTATTCTGATCCATAGTGAGTTCCTTCAGGCAGCTGCCTGTGAAGTTCTAGATTGAATATCACTTAAAGCAAGTGAAATGTCCTTACATGTGCACATGTACCACAGAACTTAAAGTACAATACAAAAAAAAAATACAATGGCTCAAAGACTCAATACAGGAAGATAAGGTCTGGAAATCTAGTCCAGATGTATAAATATCTAGGCATGACATATAAACATATGTCTAGTGAAACATAAAAATCTAGTTACAACATATAAAGTCAAACTCTATTATATACTGTGGCATCCAAGAAAAAAATCAGATGGTTGGCCTGTCGGAAGTCCAAAGCCAAGATAATTTCAAAAAGAAGCCAAAAAAAGAACAAATGTCAGTGTGTCCCCAACTCTACCCAGGTGGCAGTGAAGGGTACTGTCCTGAACATACTCACAGGGTCAGCAAGAACATCCTGGATAGTACTAGGTGGGTCATCTGCCTCTGATCTGCTCCCTTGCTCTAATCCAAGCTTACCTATCAACTTCCAGAGTATAAATTGATTTATTGATAGACTTTCCACCAGGTGGATTTGAATTCTGCCCTGAGATGTTGGTACAAGTACTAGGATCTTCTTGTCAGCTACTTATCATGAGAAAGTACCCCCTCAGTATGTGGTTTACACATTAATCTTTCATGAGTTTTGGTTTAATGAGTCATGGCTAGTTTCTAACTCACTCTGAGTGTAAGTTACTTTAGACCTCCACATCAAAAGTTGAGACTTGAAAACCACAAAGATACGACTGCACAAAAAAGGGGCTGCTCCAGTGGCTCAGCAGTCTCCACCTCTGACATTTGTATTCCTCTTTGACTTTCACAGCGTATGTCAAAGCCACATTTATGTATGTTAATATTCGCATTCTGAGCAGAACGATAGTTAAGTATAGAGAAGAAATAAATGACATAAATTACCTGCTATTAAGAAAAAGCATCACAGTTGTAACTCGCAACTTGAGGAGTTGAATATGAAACAAAAATAGGAGAGAGTGGCAGAGAAGGAAATCTTCAACGTAGTGACATTTCTCAAGAAATAAGTGCAGACATAACCTGAACATACTTCAACAATTTTAAATACAAATAAAATAAGAAGTCAAATGTATTAGTACTGCTTGACAATTCTATGATGAAATGAAGTTTCTTGCTACATGGAAATATTATCACTTCTGTTTTGCTCACTCCTTCATAGAGTTCAGATTCACGATTCCAGAGATAGGCAGTATTCATCAGTGTTTTGACAGCAGGAGATAACAGATATTAGGCAAATATTTCCCTCAAAAGAAATATAAGAATGAGTCTAGACATTATTTTCTCAGAGTTGCTTCTAATTTCACGTGCAATCAAGTTGCCCTTGGCAACTCAGGGAAAGTTAGCTTATCTCCCTGAGTTCAGCATGAAAAAAATCTAGTCAAGTCTTCACATGAAATGTGTATTATTTGGCTGAAAGAGCAGATATCCGCATTTTATTCTAAAGCATGAGATCCAGTTGCCAAGCTAATATATAAGGGTGATGGAAAAGAGAGCTGAATATTCTTTTTAAAGTTCTATGTAGTTTAAAATATGAATTCTTACATAAGACTAATTTTTTATTTTGACATAATTATTTATATTCCTTTCAAACTAGGTGTGACAACTGATGATGACAACAGAAAAGGGTACCCCAGGAGTGGATGAGTGTTACAATCATCAAGCCGCACTGCAATCTCAGTAATTTCACTGTCACTATGATTTTCACTGCCTGGGATGCTAACGATTTCTGATGCCAGTAGGCCCGCTAGGCTGTGAGGAAACCACTGTGCTCAGTAATATTTAGTAAGAATTTGTGTGAGATTTTTCAGAAAGCAAATGGAGACTTCCCAGAGACAAGCAAATTTTAAACTACTGAGACTCTAAAGAAGACATTTAACATTAGTAAAAATGACTTCAGTAGAAGGCAGGTGGAAGAAATAAATATATGAGGCTTCATTAGCTCAATGAAAAATAGCCAGAACTTGCAGAAGAAAACAATGATTTGAGAAAGTGAGACTCATAATATTTGGCTCTTATTATAATTTTCTTCTACTCATATTTAGTTTTATTTAAGCCCATAATCAAGAAAAGAAAGACTTTCCTTGAAATTTGAAACTGGAATCAGAATGGTAAGACTCTATTCCCAAGTACTACAACTGTGTACGGCCTTTGCATCTCTTTGAAATTTTGGTTGAACTTTATCACCATTATTTAGTAGACAAATGTAGGTTATAAGAAGTACATATTTTGAATTTTATGCAAACTTTTTACAAATGAGATACCTTTGAGTTCCAGCTTTATGAATGAAATAAATTTTTAGTCAAATAAATTGTTCCATTCCAGTCTGAGCAATAGAGTGAGATACTCAGACTCAAAAAAAAAAAAAGTTCCTGAGCCTACCGGTATATCAGAATAACCTGGCTAAGCTTTAAAAAATACAGCTTCTTGGGTCTCACCCCAGGTTTATTGAAAAGCAGTAATCCACAAGAAACAGCTAGAATCTATAATTTTCAAAAGCTCCCATAGAGAATCTCAGGCAGTTATTCCTGGCCTGCCAACTTGTATTTGAGACCCAATGGTTAAGCTATACTCATAAAGAAAGAAAAGCTATTATGTACTGAGTATCTACTACCAGGTACTAACTAGATGCTTCAAAATGCTATCATAATGATTCTTCTTAATGCAGGGACACTGTAGTGTATTGAATAGTGTCCCCCAATATTATTATCCAATCAGACCCTTACAATGTAACCATTTTGGAAATAATGTATTTGCAGATGTAATTAAAATGAAATTACACTAGATGAGGATGGACGCTAAATCTAATGACTGATGTACATATCAGAAGAGGAGAGGGCACACATACATAGTAAAAGAGGAGACAGACAGAGAGAAGAAAGCCATGAGAAGACGGAGGCAGAGACTGGAGTGATGCAGCTACAAGCCAAGGAACACCAAGGACTGCCCAGAGTCACTAGAAACTAGAAGTGTCAAGGAAGGAATTTTCCAGAGAGCCTTTAGAGGGAGCACGCTCCTTCTGATACATTGATTTCAGACTTATAGCCTCCAAAACAGGGAAAAAGTACACTTCTCTTGTTTTAAGTCCACTCAATTTGTGGAAGTTTGTTATGGCACCCCTAGCAAACTAATACAGACACAAAGACTCAGAGAAGTTCAGCAATCTGCCTGAGTCATTCAGATAGAAGGTGATAAGCAGGGTTTCAAACTCTGGCCCCATTGATTCCAAAACACATGAACTAAAACAACACTGGCAGAGTTCCACAGACCAGGATTCGAGCAGCATTTGGTCAAAGTGGAGTTCCTAGATGGCCTAGAGATCACCTGGGGACCTTGTTAAAAATGCATGTACCTTGATTCTATCTGGAATTACTCCATAAAGAAGTTTTGCAAGCTGGACCTAAGAACCTACTTTTAGCAGGTATCTCAGAAAGTCGTCACTCATATTAAAGTTTGACATCACTGACTAGAGAGTTGGAAATATTTAATGTGACATTTTTTGATTTTTCATTAAAGTATATCCTGAACATATGAAACAAATAAATAAAATGACAAATGTTATTAGAGAAATTAATGTGATGAAGTCAACATGTACTTCACTTCAAACCTTTTTTACATAAAACTGGGATACTAAGAAAAATGTACATAACTAACATTCATACCTCCCCCATATATGAAACTGATCACGTTCCATTCTTTCCAAACCTTGAAGAAGATAAGCAGATATTACACCTATTTTTATATCATAGGAGAGGAGGCTAAGACTAGAGCCTCAGAGAAATTTACAAATCACTCTCCTGTGGTTTATTGCTAGAGCATGACATTTTTTTTCTGTCTAGACATTACCAAAAAATTTAGTTGGGAATTAAGATGAAAATAACATGGGTGGGAGAAGTGTGATCTCACTTACTTTCACAGGAAAGCAGAGAGAAAGATAACAGAAAAAAGGATATGTTGTTTTTTAAAGCCATGGAAAGAAAAGTAGAAAACAAGTGTGTGAGAAGCCAAAGAGAAGAACTTTATGTTAAAGAGAACTTCAAAATACCCTGGAGAGCATAGAAACTCAGGCTATCAGATGTGAACAATTTTTATCCCAGCATACTCAAAGTTGTTCATTAGTTTCTTTTTTTTTTTTTTTTTTTTTTTTTTTTGAGACGGAGTTTCGCTCTGCCACCCAGGCTGGAGTGCAGTGGCGCGATCTCAGCTCACTGCAAGCTCCACCTCCCGGGTTCCCGCCATTCTCCTGCCTCAGCCTCCCAAGTAGCTGGGACTACAGGTGCCTGCCACGTCGCCCGGCTAGTTTTTTGTATTTTTAGTAGAGACAGGGTTTCACCATGTTAGCCAGGATGGTCTCGATCTCTTGACCTCGTGATCCGCCCGTCTCGGCCTCCCAAAGTGCTGGGATTACAGGCTTGAGCTACCGCGCCCGGCCAGTTTCTAAACCTTCATATTAATTTAGACTGTGATTTTCTTGGAGATTTCACTCTATCAACAACTTTAACTGGACTAAGAAGGACAAATGAACTAAAGAATGTATATTCCCCATCTAGATGATGAAGAAAAAGAAAAGTGACGATTTTTCTCTGAAGTAGCCTCTTGTACTCAACTTTTCTCTCACAAAAGTATTATTTCTATTTTTTGACCCTGAAGATGCAGTTAAAAATGTTTTCATTTTAATCAAAAGGCTTCTTCTAGGGCAATTGTGTGTGTGTATGGCATGACTTATCTTTTTTTAAAGCACATCACAGCTGTTTTAAAGTTGTGTTTGTGTGCATGTGTATGTGTGTGTATTTGGCTTTCTCAATTTGCTTTCAGAAAATGTAAACTAGAAGGAATTTTTTTTTAAAGCAGTTACCAAAAAACCTTAACAGAAAGGAAAAATAGGAAAAGAGTGGGACAGAAAGAAAAAAAAAGGTAGATGAAGAAATGTACTAAGGCACAAATAACTTGGTGAGGATCTGTTTTAATCTGAATTAAAAATGTACTTGGCTTATTTATTCTTTATGATGTAATAATAACACATTTTAAATCCAAGGCACCTAAGAGATGAGAATTAATCAATCCAAGCTCTTGTTCATCCTAAAATAAATAACAATAAAGCTTTACTGGAAAAGCTGATGATTACAAAGTACTTGGGAATCAATATTGAAGGTAAGTTGAGATCCAAAACAATTCCTTATTATGAAACTCAGTTTACTAGTTAGGACATTTCGTTGTAAATTTAGACTCAACCATGAGTAACTTTGATCATAATATAGATCAGAGTTCATGTTTAGTTCTTCTCCTCATTGTACATAAATTTTGAGCAGCATTTGACCAGGTCGAACATGCAACTCGGTTTCTGGGATACCTCAAACAAATTGGCAGTATCGTCCTTCTTAGGCTCTATCTTGATCTCCTTTACTGGTTTTACCTCTTGAATAAATATAATACCAAGCGGTCCAGAACTTGATACAAGCTTTTTTTTTTTTTAATCCTATATTTATATTCTTTCCTTGAGAAAACTCATCTGTTTCTATTATTCATAATATCATCAACGCTGGTATATCCAGCTGCCAATATGCCATTTCTACTTAGTTACATATTGAACACTTTTAACGTAACATGGCTAAAACATCACTCTGTATTTTTCCTTCCAAATTCATTGTCCAAAGACTTCCCTAGGAAATGGTACCACTATCTCTGCAATTATACAGAACAAAAGTCTGCAGCTTTCTTGATTCTTCCCTTTTTGTCACATCCCTACCTCATGCAAGGTGAGTCGCCCTTCTTCTGTAATATAACCCAAATTTCACTCCTGGATGCCAACCATCTTCTCCTTTCTCCTGATATAAAATGATGGACTTGTAACTGCTCTAACAGCCCTCATAATCACCAGCCACCACATCCCAAACTTTATTCTTCATACAGAAGTCAGAGTGAACCAAATCACATGACATCCAAATTTTATTTTAAAAGTTTTAGGTAAATAACTTACTTATTATGTAAGCTACAATTGTGTTACTTTGTTACTTACTTATTATGTAAGTAACAAATAAACTGAGTTTCAGAAGTAATAAGTAAAAATACTATAAATAATAGTAAAGAAAGAACACTATTATTTTATTTATTAATTTATTTTAATTGAAAAATAATATTTTTTAATACTTATAGGGTACTTTGTGTCATTTTGATCTATGTATAGGTAGATTAAATCAAGCTAATTAGCATATTCATCACCCCCCCAACTTACTATTTAAAAAAACACTTTCTTTACTTTGTATATAATGTCTTAAAAATCTAGCTATATCTTTAACATCATCTGCCTCTGTTCTACCTTTATTTATAATCACTAAACTTATACCTACAAGTTTTGATTTCTTGAACACTTCAAGCTTATTTCTATTTTTAGTATTTGTATTTTAGTATTTACATTTAGTATTTTTGTGATCTCTAAATTTCTTCCTCCTTTTTATCATTCATGTCTCAAATGAAATATCACTTCCTTAGAAAATTTTCACCAACCACCTTTAATAAAGCACGTCACTTTCAGTACTCTATTCCATATTACACTGTTTTATTTGCTAGATAGCTTTTATCATTATCTGATAATACCCCATTTCTTGCTAACCTGTTTGCTTTTTTGTCTTGTACTGTTGAGCATAAGTTCCTTGAGAACAAGGGCAAGGCCTTGTTCATAGCTACTTTCCAGTGTCTAGGACAGTATTTGGCACAAATAGGTTCTCAATAAATATCTGACTGATTTATTCCAGAAAAAAATTACCATATTCTAACGGTATGGAACTAAAACAGACATAGAAACACAGACACTGCTCATGTTTTTATTGGCATTGCATTAAAGTTTCAATTCGCTTAAGGGGGAAAAAAATGTCATTTCTAGTGTTGACTTCTATTCTTTTTATCTATTCCAAACAAACTCAGAATTGTTTCTGTAGTTATTCAGGTGTTCTTAGTTATTTACATGTGGAAGTCTGGTACATTGTACATTGGTATTTTATTGTTGTAAATGAAGACTGATTTTACTGCACCATTTATCTGTCTGGCTAATAGGAATATTATTGTTTCTCATAAAGGAGAAAAGGACTGAAGCTTACCTTACAGGGCAGTATTGATTAACTCCTTTGTTTTTGTTAGTTTTGTTTTTTAAGAATCAAATGACATAATGTAGGTAGAGTGGTTTTATAAACTGTAAAGTGTTACATGAATGGTAGTTTATATAATAACTATGAACTATAAATGATTGTTTTCCTTATATCAGTGCTGTCTAAGAGTGATGATATTTTCATTATTTATTTTAAAATATTATTCCTTATTTTGACAATTTGCATGTACAGCATAAAATATGTGCCTCGTTTTGACAGTATACATGTCATATATTATGTTGGAGATAACGATGGTGGAGAATTTTAAAAGTTTACCAGTTCTAATCCATGCTCATTCAGCTATCTCAGCATAGAAATTCTTTGTGTTCTCTTCTACACCTTCTCAAGTGGCAACTCCTCTGTGAAGCCTTCCCTTACACTGCTTTTCTATTGTACATACACATGCTATTCTTTACTTTGTTTCGACTGCACTTAGATGATAGAAGGTAGTGTTTGTTCCCACAGAAACTTAAAACAATATAGTCAACCATTACATAGTACCTATCTCATGTCATACACAATGTCAACCCATTTCACATGATTTATCTTCATATCATCTTCACAAAAATCATATAAGGTAGATACTCTTTGTTTTTCTTTTTACAAATGAGGAGATTAAAGCAGAATAAAATATAATTTGCCCTGTGTCCCACCTCTAGTAAGTAGCAGAAGCAGGGTGTGAGTTTTTTCCTTTCCCTGCCTAGCTCCTCACTATAATTCAATAGAGTAATGAAACTTCATAAATACAAAAGTCATGTCACATTAATAGAAGCCTAATATTCGGAAAGGTGGCAGTGATAATAGTCCAATCTGTGCAGCTCATTCATTCATTAATTCTTTCAAGAAATGTTTATGAGAATACACTAGGCATTGTGCTTGACACCCATGACACAGAGATGAGGTAGCATAAGTCATTGACTTTGTTAATTTGTTCATGAGAAAAGGTATGGGGAGAGGCACTTGGAGTGAAGAAGAATCAGATCATTTCTAAAATGTGGTGTATTTTTAGTCTATTTGAGGACTGTATCTTAAGAAAAAAACTAATGCACTGGTACATAATAAATGAGGAAAAGCCACAATATAAAGAAAATTCAGAACCAATGCATATAAGAAATGAATGAAATAAGAGAGTCTACTTAGCTATTTAGCCTGGAAAAGAAAGAAGACTGAAGTGTTCTCATATCTAGGTAGTTTTAGAAGGCAGAACTAGTTCTACAGGGAGAAAGACATGCAGTAACAGAATTAGGTTCAGAATGAAGAACAAATTTTTAATAAAGTCATTCTACATTGCAATAAGCTACTTATATTACATTCCCTGTCATTGGAGTGGTTAAACCTAAGAAAGAACAACTTATTATTCAGAGAACTTGTAGAAAGTCTTTCTATATCAGATTAGAAAGCTCAACTCCACTAGATAACTACTTCAGTCTATTCTGAACCAAAATCTATTCTGCTGTAAATAGATGGAGAACAATAGGATAGACGGTCAGAAACTGTGTAAGATCTGGGATTCACTGTTTCATGGATGCTGTCAGAGAAAAGAAAAAAACTAAATGAGCGACAAAAGGCTTTATTGCTCATGGCAAAAGCAGTAGCCAGATCTTTATGCTTGTTTGCATAAATTCCCTATGTCCCCCATGTTCCAAGGTTGTGACATCAAGAATCCATGACAGGTGCTTTCATTGTATGGGTAGAATGCTGAGCTTGGTGTCACCACCACTTTCATGGTAACCTGAAAGTAAACCTACCCTTTGCCCGATGGAGACAGTACCTCATCCCTCCAGGTTAAGGGTTGCAAACAAAACAAGGTTGAGAGAAGGCTCAGATGGTCCAGGCTTTGAATTCTTGGAATACAGAGCAAGAATATGCAGGGACACTCAGGGCTTATGCTGGATTGCCTGTCTCAACACAGACTAAAAAGTTATTCGAAATTGAGATTCCTTGGGTATGCCAGAATCTCTGATTACCAAAGAAAGCAGATAACAGGGAGGAAAGATATTTCAATGACACAGCTCCCATTTAAAAGAATTTCCAAACAGTGATAGATAGATGAGATAAAAACAGTTTGCTTCTAAACCTATTGAATCCAGATGGAAGTTACGTATGTCATCAACCTGCTTGTTTGTGTGCCAAAAGAACGAACCTATTTGGTGCAGGCTTATTTATAAGGTTTCTAATGGCAAGAAGCACCCATTTTTCAAGTTCAGAATTGCCCAAATCAGCTCTTTCCTATGCAGGAATTTTCATTAGTTTTTTTTAAAAAAAGGGAAAACTCAGACTCCTACTGCTTTCAAGACGATAAAAATTTCTGATCAAACATGAGTAGATGAATCAACACTGCCACCTAGTGGAATAATTCATTTTTCCAGCAACATAAAATTATATTTTCTACAGCTCTATCTACTTTGTCCTTGTGTTTTGTGAGCAAAGATGAGCTGTTTAAACCCCTACCTCAATCAGTCTGTTTTAAAGAATTAAACTTTCCTTTTGTTCCTTCTTAAAAATTCATTTTTATGCACAAATTGTATCTAATGTAAATTGTGTAAATGGGAACAGTTTCTAAAATAGAACTTTAAGGGATGCTGGTCAAAACTTAAAGTTTAAAAGCTTACCACTTTTTGCCATTGTAAAAGCAAGAAAAGCAAGGTCGTTATTTTTGTCTCATCAGAATTTAAAGTTGAATTTCTGTGTGTTTATAGGTATATTTATATATATAAATATTTTTAATATTGATCGCTCTAAAAAGTCACAGTAACTGTAATTACTGTAATTATGAGTCACAAACAGAGTTTTCAAGGACTTTCTGACTTTTTAAGGTTTTATTAATGACCTTTTACATTTAATTTTTTAAATTAAAATACTTAATTATCGAAGCTGGAAATAAAGCAAGGAATTTTTAAAAATAACATTTTAACAACCTTTTTAGAACAAAGAATTAGACAAAATTGTAGAACAGTATCAGAAATGTGTTACATTCTAGTCAGTGGGCATCTTGTGAAAAGCCACTACAGATACTCCAGAAATAAAGACCACTTCTATAATGACACTTTCCAGTAGTTTTCATAATCTTGTTGGTATCATGGTCAAATTTTTCAGGTGAAATTGAAGACAAACATGAAACTCTCAGAGAAATCAAAATGAATTTGAATCTCTTTCCATTGACTCTAAAATCCCATTGTTTTTCCCTTGAAGAAAGCAGTATAACCAAGTGATTATGATCATGAACTTTGCAATAATGTTGGTAGGGTAGAATTATATAAAATGGTGTTTGAGTTTTTTTCTGTAAATCAAAATAAGTCAAATATTGACAGTTTCATATGGCTCTGCCTGTATATTAAAATCTTAACTTCATATGTAACTATAACATTTTCATTAGGAAAGTTGATCTACCTCAATAAGCCTTAGCCTCCTCATGTTTTCAATAGGAATAATAATACATATCCCAGTAGGTGGTTATGAGAAATCAGTGGAGGAAGTCTCAGGCAGTGCTTAACCACTGCCCAATCTTTAGTGAGCATGCAGTGAATGACTGCTGTCATTAATAGCTACTTTTCAAAATGTACATTTGGCTACTATGGAAAAAGGCTTATTAGCTGACTGTCAACAATTAAAATATGTAAATGGTAAATTAGAAAATCACTTTCTAACTGCCTCTTTGTGAGTTGCTTTCTGATTTTTAGAGTTTCTGTCTAAGCCTTCTTCATGTACTTACTCCTCTGTACTTCTTCATGTACTCACTCGTCATGTATCCACCCTTTTAAAATTTATTTTTCTTACTAGTTAGAAGAGACACAATCAATGTCTTTCACTAGAGCCTCTGAAGGATGAGTTGCCACTCGGTGGTTGTTTCTGCTGATCTAGTCTTCTTTGACTTAGTCACGAACAAGAGGACAGATAATGTCAAAACTTATGCCCTCTTTAATGTGGAAGCATATTCCACTACAATGTACTTCTCTTCTGTCCTTGTATCTCAGTTCTACTCTATATTTGTGAGTCCCAGTTAAAATAAAAACATAATTGCCTTGAGTTCTACTGTGTTATATACTTCCTTCTGATACACTCATTATTTTCCCATGATCTCTCTAAAGACAATGATTTTTTTTTAATCCACAAAGGAAGTGGTGCCATTTCATGATTAAAGGCATAGTGTCTAAAGTTAGGTTGTGTAAGATAAAAACTAAGCTTGAACAGGTCTTAGGTATGTGATCAAAGGCAAGTTGTTTACCACCTTTAATTCCTTTATCTGTGAAATGGGAATAATGATAGAACTTGTCTAACAGAGTTGTGGTCAGAAACATAATGTGCTTGCCTGGACTAGAGTTAGTCCTCAAGAAATGTTAGTTACTATTAATTCAGGAGTCTTGTTTTGAGAGTTTCAGGCATTCAGAAGTTCGGAGAGAAAGCAATTCAAAGCATTCCTTCTTTTATCCTAATGCTTGAGTTGTACTAACTACCTCATGGCATGAAAAGGTAAAGGTTGATATGGTTTCACTTTCCATGAAATTTACAATTGGGTGGCATTTTGTCAGCAAAATTGAGAATTAGGACTATTTTCAATTATCACAGATGTGTCCCAGGAACTAATGGACACAAAGGAAAAAGACAGTGTCTGTCTGAGAAACTTCCTCACCATGAGGATGCTGAGATTCTTCAGGAAGCCGCCAGGCTCGTTCAGTGCCATCCATGGACAAGAGAGCTTCTGTTGAGCCTAGTCCCAGGAAGAGTAATGCTGTCAGTGTTTACTGTGTGCCAGCCAGTTTGTGTTCTATTTTCATTTTTTTCAGAATATTTCATAAGGTTGGCACATTTATAAGTAAATAAATTAATTTTCAGAAAGATTGAATGACATGGCCAAGACCACCACAATAAAAAATACTAGGTCAAGAATCTGAACTCAGGTCAACTTAGCTCCTAAGGCACACATGCCTGACCTTTTCTTGAAGGCTATGTGTGGTGGAAGGTACAGTCAGCTTGAGGTTAATTATAAGCAAATGTTGCAGATACTGGAATTGTAGCATCACTAGCGTGGAGAGCAGAGATGCCCCATATTATGAGTAAGAAGAACAATGGTTTATTAGGGAGAAAAAAAAGAAGTTTATAGAATTGGAAAGTGTAGGATAGGCTACCACAAAAACCAACAGGTCTGTATGAAGCCTGATGGGCCTGGGTGCAGGCAATATGGCCAGGCTTTCTCCACATTTCTTATATCTTGCCCTTTGTCAAGCTTCTTTGAACCTTCATGCCATTCACCAGGGCAGAAACTGTGCCATTCAGATGTGCCAGCTTTGCATAACAAGATGTTCTCAGAATGCAACTCAACTTACTCATTTCTAAAAAGATGTAACAATACCTACCTTACCAAATCCAGGGAAAATTCAGTGAGGTGGCATGTATGCAATGCCTATCCAAAAGACTGATATATAACAGATGTTTGATACACACTAGTCCAGTGTATTTCAGACTACAGATTGTAAAGTCAATTTCCTGGTTCACAACCAGACACTGGAATGGAAAGGAATAGATCAGAGTGTACCATAATTAATAAGAATAAGACTTGTTCATGAATCTTCTTTAAGATACATGTATGACATATACATATGTATGTTTGAACTACAATAAAAAATTTATTTATCATGAGTAGCAATTAAAATTTTGCAAGCCCCTGCACTGTCTCACCTTCTCCTTAACACATTTCCAACTAATATAGCCCGTAGTAAGGATTGACTAAGCCCTAATCATTTATTCAGAAGTTTACAGGTTGGCCTTATGTTTTCCATTATTGTTTCATATGTTAATTTCATTCCACCTAAAATACTTTGCAAGTGCGTTTATTACATAGCATTTATATCCCCAAATTATTATTATTTGTTCATATGCATTTACTCCCTCTACATTTTAAAGGATGAGGACCTCTCACTATTTCTTTACTCTTTTCTAACATTGCTAAGGGGACAATGATTTGTTGCTATTGTTGTTAATAAGAAAAACATCAACTAAAAATCTATAATTTTCCTGAAGTAATGTGATAATATTTAGATGTTCTTGGTAGAGCTTTTAAACTTCCCTTAATTATATTAAAGTTACAAAGCTACTGAGAAAAAAATGGGAGGAAAAGAAATGGGCCTGGACTTGGAAGAAATGTGGTTTCCAGATAGGACTGCTATTCCTAAATGGTAACCTCTTGAAAGTCATATACTCTCTCGGCTATAGTTGCCACCTTTTCAATGCAATTGTGAAAGTACAGGATTTTTTTAAAGTCTCTTCCAAATTTAATGTTTCTGATTTTGTTGGTAATCCTTTATAGCAGAAAAGCATATTCAATGTGAATGACAGTAAGCAAAAGACAGATCCAGAATTGAGAATCGTTATAGTTATTTTTTAATCTTTCAATCTACATTTTAATATAATACAGATTATAAATTTTGAGTAAAGAACTAAAAGCATGCAAAACAACACTGCTTTGAGGAATAAAGGAACAATTCTGAGCACCAGTTTTAGTAAACTAGAAAAAACAGGAAGAAGCGGAGCAAGATGGCCGAATAGGAACAACTCCAGTCTCCAACTCCCAGCGCGAGCGACACAGAAGACCGGTGATTTCTGCATTTTCAACTGAGGAGCGCAGCCCATCGCCAGCAACGGATCAAAGCTGGTCAGAGAATGACTTGGACGAGAGGAGAGAAGAAGGCTTCAGTCCATCAAACTTATCAGAGCTAAAGGAGGAATTACGTACCCAGCGCAAAGAAACTAAAAATCTTGAAAAAAGAGTGGAAGAATTGACAGCTAGACTCATTAATGCAGAGAAGATCATAAACGAAATGACAGAGATGAAAACCATGACACGAGAAATACGTGACAAATGCACAAGCTTCAGTAACCGACTCGATCAACTGGAAGAAAGAGTATCAGCGATTGAAGATCAAATGAATGAAATGAAGCGAGAAGAGAAACCAAAAGAAAAAAGAAGAAAAAGAAATGAGCAAAGCCTGCAAGAAGTATGGGATTACGTAAAAAGACCAAATCTACGTCTGATTGGGGTGCCTGAAAGTGAGGGGGAAAATGGAACCAAGTTGGAAAACACTCTTCAGGATATCATCCAGGAGAACTTCCCCAACCTAGTAGGGCAGGCCAACATTCAAATTCAGGAAATACAGAGAACGCCACAAAGATACTCCTCCAGAAGAGCAACTCCAAGACACATAATTGCCAGATTCACCAAAGTTGAAATGAAGGAAAAAATCTTAAGGGCAGCCAGAGAGAAAGGTCGGGTCACCCACAAAGGGAAGCCCATCAGACTAACAGCAGATCTCTCGGCAGAAACTCTACAAGCCAGAAGAGAGTGGGGGCCAATATTCAACGTTCTTAAAGAAAAGAATTTTAAACCCAGAATTTCATATCCAGCCAAACTAAGTTTCATCAGTGAAGGAGAAATAAAATCCTTTACAGATAAGCAAATGCTTAGAGATTTTGTCACCACCAGGCCTGCCTTACAAGAGACCCTGAAGGAAGCCCTAAACATGGAAAGGAACAACCGGTACCAGCCATCGCAAAAACTTGGCAAAATGTAAAGACCATCAAGGCTAGGAAGAAACTGCATCAACTAACGAGCAAAATAACCAGTTAATATCATAATGGCAGGATCAAGTTCACACATAACAATATTAACCTTAAATGTTAATGGACTAAATGCTCCAATTAAAAGACACAGACTGGCAAACTGGATCAAGAGTCAAGACCCATCAGTCTGCTGTATTCAGGAGACCCATCTCACATGCAGAGACATACATAGGCTCAAAATAAAGGGATGGAGGAAGATCTACCAAGCAAATGGAGAACAAAAAAAAGCAGGGGTTGCAATCCTAGTCTCTGATAAAACAGACTTTAAACCATCAAAGATCAAAAGAGACAAAGAAGGCCATTACATAATGGTAAAGGGATCAATTCAACAGGAAGAGCTAACTCTCCTAAATATATATGCACCCAATACAGGAGCACCCAGATTCATAAAGCAAGTCCTTAGAGACTTACAAAGAGACTTAGACATCCATACAATAATAATGGGGGACTTCAACACTCCGCTGTCAACATTAGACAGATCAACGAGACAGAAAGTTAACAAGGATATCCAGGAATTGAACTCATCTCTGCACCAAGCAGACCTAATAGACATCTATAGAACTCTCCACCCCAAATCAACAGAATATACATTCTTCTCAGCACCACATCGCACTTATTCCAAAATTGACCACATAATTGGAAGTAAAGTACTCCTCAGCAAATGTAAAAGAACAGAAATTATAACAAACTGTCTCTCAGACCACAGTGCAATCAAACTAGAACTCAGGACTAAGAAACTCAATCAAAACCGCTCAACTACATGGAAACTGAACAACCTGCTCCTGAATGACTACTGGGTACATAACGAAATGAAAGCGGAAATAAAGATGTTCTTTGAAACCAATGAGAACAAAGATACAACATACCAGAATCTCTGGGACACATTTAAAGCAGTGTGTAGAGGGAAATTTATAGCACTAAATGCCCACAAGGAAAGCAGGAAAGATCTAAAATTGACACTCTAACATCACAATTAAAAGAACTAGAGAGGCAAGAGCAATCACATTCAAAAGCTAGCAGAAGGCAAGAAATAACTAAGATCAGAGCAGAACTGAAGGAGATAGAGACACAAAAAACCCTCCAAAAAATCAATGAATCCAGGAGTTGGTTTTTTGAAAAGATCAACAAAATTGACAGACCGCTAGCAAGGCTAATAAAGAAAAAAAGAGAGAGGAATCAAATAGATGCAATAAAAAATGATAAAGGGGATATCACCACTGACCCCACAGAAATACAAACTACCATCAGAGAATACTATAAACGCCTCTACGCAAATCAACTAGAAAATCTAGAAGAAATGGATAATTTCCTGGACACTTACACTCTCCCAAGGCTAAACCAGGAAGAAGTTGAATCCCTGAATAGACCAATAGCAGGCTCTGAAATTGAGGCAACAATTAATAGCCTACCCACCAAAAAAAGTCCAGGACCAGATGGATTCACAGCTGAATTCTACCAGAGGTACAAGGAGGAGCTGGTACCATTCCTTCTGAAACTATTCCAATCAATAGAAAAAGAGGGAATCCTCCCTAACTCATTTTATGAGGCCAACATCATCCTGATACCAAAGCCTGGCAGAGACACAACAAAAAAAGAGAATTTTAGACCAATATCCCTGATGAACATTGATGCAAAAATCCTCAATAAAATACTGGCAAACCGGATTCAGCAGCACATCAAAAAGCTTATCCACCATGATCAAGTGGGCTTCATCCCTGGGATGCAAGGCTGGTTCAACATTCGCAAATCAATAAACGTAATCCAGCATATAAACAGAACCAAAGACAAGAACCACATGATTGTCTCAATAGATGCAGAAAAGGCTTTTGACAAAATTCAACAGCCCTTCATGCTAAAAACGCTCAATAAATTCGGTATTGATGGAACGTACCTCAAAATAATAAGAGCTATTTATGACAAACCCACAGCTAATATCATACTGAATGGGCAAAAACTGGAAAAATTCCCTTTGAAAACTGGCACAAGACAGGGATGCCCTCTCTCACCACTCCTATTCAACATAGTGTTGGAAGTTCTGGCTAGGGCAATCAGGCAAGAGAAAGAAATCAAGGGTATCCAGTTAGGAAAAGAAGAAGTCAAATTGTCCCTGTTTGCAGATGACATGATTGTATATTTAGAAAACCCCATCGTCTCAGCCCAAAATCTCCTTAAGCTGATAAGCAACTTCAGCAAAGTCTCAGGATACAAAATTAATGTGCAAAAATCACAAGCATTCTTATACACCAGCAACAGACAAGCAGAGAGCCAAATCAGGAATGAACTTCCATTCACAATTGCTTCAAAGAGAATAAAATACCTAGGAATCCAGCTTACAAGGGATGTAAAGGACCTCTTCAAGGAGAACTACAAACCACTGCTCAGTGAAATCAAAGAGGACACAAACAAATGGAAGAACATACCATGCTCATGGATAGGAAGAATCAATATCGTGAAAATGGCCATACTGCCCAAGGTTATTTATAGATTCAATGCCATCCCCATCAAGCTACCAATGACTTTCTTCACAGAATTGGAAAACACTGCTTTAAAGTTCATATGGAACCAAAAAAGAGCCCGCATTGCCAAGACAATCCTAAGTCAAAAGGACAAAGCTGGAGGCGTCACGCTACCTGACTTCAAACTATACTACAAGGCTACAGTAACCAAAACAGCATGGTACTGGTACCAAAACAGAGATATAGACCAATGGAACAGAACAGAGTCCTCAGAAATAATACCGCACATCTACAGCCATCTGATCTTTGACAAACCTGAGAGAAACAAGAAATGGGGAAAGGATTCCCTATTTAATAAATGGTGCTGGGAAAATTGGCTAGCCATAAGTAGAAAGCTGAAACTGGATCCTTTCCTTACCCCTTATACGAAGATTAATTCAAGATGGATTAGAGACTTAAATGTTAGACCTAATACCATAAAAACCCTAGAAGAAAATCTAGGTAGTACCATTCAGGACATAGGCATGGGCAAGGACTTCATGTCTAAAACACCAAAAGCAACGGCAGCAAAAGCCAAAATTGACAAATGGGATCTCATTAAACTAAAGAGCTTTTGCACAGCAAAAGAAACTACCATCAGAGTGAACAGGCAACCTACAGAATGGGAGAAAATTTTTGCAACCTACTCATCTGACAAAGGGCTAATATCCAGAATCTACAAAGAACTCAAACAAATATACGAGAAAAAAACAAACAACCCCATCAAAAAGTGGGGAAAGGATATGAACAGACATTTCTCAAAAGAAGATATTCATACAGCCAACAGACACATGAAAAAATGCTCATCATCACTGGCCATCAGAGAAATGCAAATCAAAACCACAATGAGATACCATCTCACACCAGTTAGAATGGCAATCATTAAGAAGTCAGGAAACAACAGGTGTTGGAGAGGATGTGGAGAAATAGGAACACTTTTACACTGTTGGTGGGATTGTAAACTAGTTCAACCATTATGGAAAACAGTATGGCAATTCCTCAAGGATCTAGAACTAGATGTACCATATGACCCAGCCATCCCACTACTGGGTATATACCCAAAGGATTATAAATTAGTCTACTACAAAGACACATGTACACGTATGTTTATTGCGGCACTATTCACAATAGCAAAGACTTGGAATCAACCCAAATGTCCATCTGTGACAGACTGGATTAAGAAAATGTGGCACATATACACCATGGAATACTATGCAGCCATAAAAAAGGATGAGTTTGCGTCCTTTGTAGGGACATGGATGCAGCTGGAAACCATCATTCTTAGCAAACTATCACAAGAAGAGAAAACCAAACACCGCATGTTCTCACTCATAGGTGGGAACTGAACAATGAGATCACTTGGACTCGGGAAGGGGAACATCACACACTGGGGTCTATCATGGGGAGGGGGGAGGGGGGAGGAGGGAGGGATTGCACTGGGGAGTTATACATGATATAAATGATGAATTGATGGGTGCTGACGAGTTGATGGGTGCAGCACACCAACATGGCATAAGTATACATATGTAACAAACCTGCACGTTATGCACATGTACCCTAGAACTTAAAGTATAATAAAAAAAAAAAAAAAAAAAAAAAGAAAAAGAAAAAACAGGAAGAAGAAATGACAAGTGAATCTTGCTTGCTTATCAGCTTTTGTTTTCATCAAGCGGCTGAAGTGAATCTTTTTTTGTAATTCTAAATGATTATTATTTATATAGTAATGCACTAGAATTATTGTTCTTAACTGGTTTTAACAGTGCCCAGAAAATGGTTAGGTATTTAATAGGTGTTCGTTTGATATTCAAAAAAACACCATACTGTATAAGAGACAGTGCTTTCCATTGTAAAGATGAGAAAACCAAGGTTTATACAAAGATATCTCAAAACTTTGTATCTTTTATGGAATTGAAAATATAATGAAATATATGTGAGACAAATAAAAAGATACTAATTATGAATAAATGTCAGACAAATTGAGTATGAGCTCCAAAATCAGAAATGGATTATGGTTTAAAGCAAATTCTTAGATTATAAACTTCCGTTGGAATTTTACAAACGTTCAGTTCAGTTTTTTTGTCCTTCTTGGTTTGTTTTGGATCTGTTCATTTACATTGGTATAGGGTCTCTGAGGTATTAATGAGGAAAGATTTATGGCATCTATCTTTTAACAATAAAAAATCCTTATTAAGTGGTCAGCATATACATGAAATATGAAGTAATGATCAGGAATTAGAGATAATTCCTAAATTTCTTATGTCTTCTCTCTAATTGCATCACCAACAAACAGCATTAACTTTTTAGTACTGTCTTTGAAATCCTTACCATTTCTATGTATCTGGGATAAAAGCTGCAGTAGAAATTTAAAAATTGCACTAAGCAGTGTTGGTCTCATGAGTGATCTGACAGACCAAGCATGCACTAGTGCCCTGTGTCTAACACCAAAGTGTGCAGGGGCTCATTGGCTTGCTGCCAAGATAAGATTACTTGAAATCACCCCTGACTGGCTAAAGGTAGTACAGTCATTTGGAAAACAAACAGAGCAGTCTCTTTTAATTCAAAAATATCTCCCATGTTGCCTTGAGCATTTAAAATTATGCAATTATAAAACATACTATTTAGGTTTGCTTTTTTTCTTTTTAAGAGAGTGAATGTCTTTGTATTTCTTTGAAGACTTTATAAGTAGTGACTTCAGTTCATTGTCATAGTCAGTAGATTTTACATTTAAACTTCCAGTTTAGGATCTCTACAAGCCATTACATTGTAAAGCATCAATAGTATATTGATTTCAAATTCAAATGTCATATAAAACACGGGTCCTCACCACCAAATAAGGGCTGCAATTATTTATATGTTATTTCACACCAAATGAACAACTGACAAGAATCCATTAAGAACTAATAATCGACGAAATTTCTTGCTTTAAATCACAAGGTTAGAAAAATCTGTTACATATTTAAAGTACTTTAAAGTAATCTAAGTCTATTTGTTATGATCAATGTGGTCATGGAAGTATTCACATCATAGGGAATATTTTGTCCTGATTTATACATTTGAAAGGAAATGGAAATTATGTCATAAAGTTCTAATCATCTCACAGGCTTTCAAAAATTTGCCAAGACTTTCATATACAGATGCTGATCTGAGCAATAATATTGACTTTTCGTTTACCTGAATGGAAATAAGACTGATGGAGTAAAGGCAAAGGATGAATAGGGCAGGGACAAATCTCTGTGGTCTTTGAAATAGAAGGAAAATAGACAAAATAGGAAGAAAGCTATGTTTCAATAGTATTAACTATTCCACTTCAATTTCACAGTCATGCCATGTGTCAGCAAGTGCACTAGTTACTGGGAATTGATAATAACAGCAAAAGAGGCAAAACAGGAAAACTTGAATAGCAAAGTGAAAGCACTGTCAGCAATATGAAGTGTGACTTCATCTTGGAGAAGAGTCACAGCAAAGCAGGCGACCTAATTTGTGATCATTTTCTATAAGAGTTATGAGTGGAATTATATCTCCCCTAAAATGCATACGTTGAAGTCCTAAACCCCAATAACTCAGAATGTGAGCTTATTAGGACATAGGATTGTTGCAAATACAAGTCATTAAATGAGGATGAGGTCATACTGTTGTAAGGTGGGCTCCTAATCCAATATGATTTAGTGTCCTTAGAAGAAGACAAGCCTACTGGGAGAAGTTCAGGTGAAGATGAAGGCAGAGATCAGGGTAATTGAGGAAAACAAGGAATGCCAAAGATTGATCACAAACCAGCAAAAACTAGAACAGAGGCCCAGGACAGATCTTTCCCTAGCCCCATCAGAGGGAGCAAGGGCCTGCTAACACCTTAATCTTGGCCTTCAAGCCCCAATATTATGGGAAAATAACAATTTCTGCTGTTTAAATAATTCTGTGTGTTGCATTGATACAGCCACCCTGGGATACTGATACAATAATCATGATATAGTGATTTTCAAAAGTATTATATTTACTGTTTTGACAAATGCAATCTACATGCCAAGTTGCCTTTGGGAAAGCAGGTAAAAGAGTGGCAGAGAAGCTGTGGTGCAAGTGGAACAATACTAAGAAACAGGAACAAATAATAAAATTATTATTTCAATGATTCTCATTCAAAGTCACCCAGGTTCATTTCTTAATCACTTACCTATTTTTAATTTCTATATATGGTTCCCCTTGCCCTCTCCTGGGGGGCCACATTTCTCACCTCAGTAACACTTGAGGTTTTCATCATAGGTCCAACCTGCAGAAGATAAAGTGAGTACACAGTATGTACAACTAATTTTCCCTTGATTGAATAGTCCAAAATGAAAAGTACGGCTTCAGAAGGAACCAAAATGAGCCTTTGATGCAACAATTAGAAATGGGCCTAAGTCTTGCCACTATTATTACTTACTTGATGTGCATTAATTACCTTCCTCAAACAGCATAAAAGAACCCAGAGCTTATATAAATATCACAACATTCTCAGGCAGTGAACTTTTTTAAATACATTAGACTTACAGAATATAATAGATGGAAAGAAGAAAATTGGCTCATAATTGTAGGATTACATAGAAAGTGTCTTTTAGGAGCAATTGCTCCATTTTCAGGTTTTAGTTTGCTAGATTTGCAATTATTTCCCCTAGGGGAAGTACATGGTGAAATTTCTGATGAAATGGCAAATTAAAAAGAAATCAAGTGACCCAATTGATGATCCTACTTTAGGAAAATTACTCCTACACTTTCACTCCTTTATGGTCAGTTTCTCAACAGGAAAAGCTGAGACAGACGGCAAGTGCCATTACTTTTGCAAAGCACTTCCCTGAATTGTATTATTTCAGAGATTGTGTTTCTGGTTCAACTTCCTTATGTTGCAGATGAGGAAACTCTAAGATTTTTTGGTATTTTTATATGCCTTAATAAAGGTTACTCAGGGAGTAACAAAGTGAGAACACCAGTTTTTCTTATACCTGTCTAATATATGATCATCAGAGCAAAAAATGGTGATCACCGTTACTGGTGTTGCCACCCTCTTATTCTGTTCCCTTCACAGTCATTGACATGAAAATATTGAAGATATTAAAAGCAAAAATAAGTAATTTTTCTCATTGCATCTTAAAGGGATGTTCTCTAGTTCCCAAGTTCTTAAATTATACAACAGATCATCATATGGGCTACAGGTTCACTGTTGTCCAAGTCAGCCAAACATTATGTATTGCCTGTGCCCTACAATCTGTATTGCAACACTTAGTTTAATCATAAATAACTATGATAAGTGTTGTCATCTTACTTCAGAAGTAGATTTCAAGTTATAATTTTGCATTTTTGTTAAATCTTTTACATTTTTATTATTCTGTTTCTGTGTCTTATTTTAAAGTATATTTTAATAGTATGATATCAAGTAGGACAAATATTAATAGCAATAGTAAAGTGTGATATCTCAACCCAATAAGGCTTGACAAACATAAGGTATAGAAATATAATGTTGCTTATTTTGGTCTTATATGTGTTTAATAATTTTTATTTCTCTCCAGTATTTTAAGCACTTGAAGCAGAGAAACGAGTTGTTTTAGTGTCACCCATAATTAGCTGTGACACGTGTCACAACTCAACAGAAATTAAGATATTATCCAAAGGGGGTCTGTTCACTTTATGGTGCATATTATAAGCACTGGAGGATTGATTGTATTTTAGGTATTTGTTTAATTTCATTACATCTTTTAT
This sequence comes from Rhinopithecus roxellana, assembly GCF_007565055.1. Taxonomy (NCBI): domain Eukaryota; kingdom Metazoa; phylum Chordata; class Mammalia; order Primates; family Cercopithecidae; genus Rhinopithecus; species Rhinopithecus roxellana. The sequence goes on from NC_044550.1 coordinate 139,149,176, forward strand.
CTAGAGACTTTGTGAAGATAAAATAAAGAACTGACATACTATAGACCTGTTTACTACAAACTATAGATGACGATCAGTATGTTTTCTGATAATATATTTTTAATTATCGTCTCATTAAGGAATTAACAAATTCAATTTTCCATGCATAATATGAAGGCTAGCCTACGGTGTGTCACTTGGAAGTAGTGAATCGGTAAAATCCAGCAAAAGAGACCAAGAGGCGTGAAGGAGTCAAGTTGATATAATTTAGGGAAAAAAATTCTTACAGATTAACTAGAACTTGTGGAGAAAGATAAACCAAGAACAATGGATTAACTTGCAATCTTTTAAACACAAGAGTAAAAAGAGCCCAAATTAAGAGGAGATTTGAGTTAGAGTGAATTAGAGTTTGAGCCAGAGCTAAAATTAGAACTAGTGTTAGAGCTGGAGTTAGTGTTGAGTTAGAGTTAGAGTTCCAGGTCAAATCTATCCCGCTCCTGTTCATTTTCAGATGCCAGAGGCTAGAAAAACCACAAGTCAGAGACAACCAGTCTCTAGACAACACACTACAGGTAATACATACAAGGTAAATCCAGATCTCACTTTTCAGTAGCTTGCTGTTCGCCACTAGGGTTCTAAACATCACTATATTTATCTCTAACAAACATGGCAACTGCTAGTTTCTTGCCCCTTTAGAAATGGTGCTGCTTTCTGACAGCCTCACCCTGGACACTGCATGCGCCTGTCCTCTGGTCTGTCCTAGCTCTGAGTACACTGGGCAGCTGTCTCATTGTTGGAGATTTTTATATCATTTCATCACTGTTGTACCTACACTATAAGAAATAAAAGGCATATAGTTGGGTTGGTGGATGTGCTTTGGATGTTCTCTATAGAAAAATGGTTCCGTGGCCAGGCGCCATGGCTCATGCCTGTAATCCCACCACTTTGGGAGACCGAGGCAGGCAGATCACGAGGTCAGGAGATTGAGACTATCCTGGTTAACATGGCGAAACCCCGTCTCTACTAAACATACAAAAAAATTAGCTGGGCGAGGTGGTGGGCACCTGTAATCCCAGCTACTCGGGAGGCTGAGGCAGGAGAATGGCCTGAACCCGGGAGGCGGAGCTTGCAGTGAGCTGAGATTGTGCCACTGCACTCTAGCCTGGGCGACAGAGAGAGACTCCGTCTCAAAAATAAATAAATAAATAAATAAATAAATAAATAAATAAATAAATAAATATTTAAAAAAAATAGAAAAATGATTCCCTAATCAGGATCGAAGCTGAAAATACCTTTTCCAGTGGGAATCCTTTCTACAATGTACCACTAAAAATCCACCCCAGCTGCCTCACCTCTTGTTTTACTCTTTAAAATTCCACTGGGTTTCGAGAGGAAAAAAATACATGAACTAAAACAGAAAACAATAAAAATAAAACCTACTATTAGATTGTTTTCCCACCAGATCTGATAACCTAAGAAGGACTCGTCACTTTTGTTATTTTTCAGCCAGGAATGCATAACCTGAATCAAATCCTGAGGAAATATCAGACACACCCAAATTAAGAAACATTCTATACATTAATGGCATGGATTATTCAAAAATGGCAATGTCATGAAAGGCAAAGAAAAACTAAGGAACTTTTCCAGATTGAAGGAGACTAAACAGACATGATATCTAAATTTAATATGTGGTCTTGGTCCTTATTCTTGATAGTACAAAGGTATCAAAGTTATTACTGGGACAAAAATCAGAATACGACTCATAGAATTAAGTACCAGTGTTAATTTCTTATACTAGATAACGGTACAGTCATTCTGTAAGAGAATATCCATGTTCCTAGGAAATACTAACTGAAATGTTACGGAACAAAAGGCCATGATACACAAAAACTACTCCCAAATATGTTCGTTTGGAAGAGTTAAATTGTCTTTGAAATTATTAAATGTAGGAGGATTTAACAGACATTATGAGATTTTGTGTATATTTTTGGCACACATCTGAATACGTTGTTTATTTCAAAATTTTATGTTAATCACTTTCAAACTTTCAGAGAAGTTACAAGAATAATACAGAAATCTTACACATACACACACATACACAAAGGGGAAAAATCAAATTTAAAAAGATACTACCTCTTTGGGGCAATTATACAGCATTTAACAAAAACATAAAATAAATTCATATAGTTGTTTGGCCACTGAGATAATGAAAGAGACATGATCCCAATAAAGATCTGTTTGCCGTATCATTTGCATCCGACATTAAAATTAGAGTGGAAAGCTGAGTGTATTGATAACTATGCTTTCATGGTAAATTATTCTTGTTGCACTAGAGTATGACTGAACTTGTTAAGAGAAAACAAACAAGAACAGATTTATAATGACAAAACTGATTATAACTCCTTCTGGATAAGTAAAATATTCACTGTTAGGCGCCACCGGTGTCGTTTCTTTGGAAAATAAAGAGTAAAAGATAAAAGCATCATCCATACTCAGCAGTACCTAAATGTTATGATCGTGTTATTTCTAACTAAATCTTCATTTTGTTTTTTGTCTTTCATATCCCACTTTGAATCCTCCTAGTGGAACCCAGCTGAGCTCAGTCAGACATTCAAGGTTGAAGGTGCCTACCAGACAGGGTTAACTATTTTCCATATATCTTAGTAAATACTAAAAAGGTTACTATATTAAAATTGTTGATGAGTAGGAATTAAAAGCATCCCTCCTCAGGTGTAAGCCAGCAGGTGATATTTCTGAAGATGAGATGATCTGGCAATAATCATAAATACTGAAGGTATTGCTCTTATAAGTTAGTGTACATTGCCAGAATGAATTATTTAATGAATTTTACTGCTGAATACCTTAAATAGCATTCAACTTAGACAGTGATGTGCTTTCTAGTTAAGGAAACCATCTAAAACACAAACATATTCATGTTTTGACTACTAAAATCCAATATATTACTTTGCGTTAACAATCATATATCTCAACCATAAAATTCACCTTCTCTGACTACTTGTTAAAATCTAATCCTCCACTACTTTTCTCATGCCTCTTTCTAAGAGGTCATGATTGTGTTTATTAAATAGTGGTAGTCTTACTCCCAAGAGTAGCAGTGCTGTGCTGTGTCAAGAGACTGTCAAAACATTTGGAGAAATACATTATTTCTCTGGATTTATAATGGAAAAACAAAACTACATTTTTAAAAGATAAAATCAATACATTAAATAGTTGAATGCAAAACATCTATAATGTTTTTACCCATATATGTTGATGTGATTATGATGATGATAATTTTCCTGCTACGAAGTTCATTGATCCCAAACAATGAAATTCAAATATACCTGATTTCAGAACAAAAGGAACCTACTGAATCAGACATAGTAACGAACAGAATTGAGGGAGAAGAGGAAATGAGGAAGAGATGAGCCTTAACAAGGAGTAAAGTTAGAGAACCAGGACTCCAAAGAGTAGTGACTAAAAGTATCTTCGGTATTCTCTCATCTGAATGACTAAGCTATGTTTAAAGGAGAAAAGAAAAGATAATGTGAACAGTTTAGCTATCCTCAAATAAAGGACCTTAGATCAACAAGAAATGAGACTTATTCTGAGTTATATTCAGAAGGAAGAATATAACTCAGTGGGGAAATTTTTGTCTAATGACATTACTGAGAGCCAACTTTCAACTCCGTAACAATTAGAATCACTCTTAAAAAAGTTCAAGGTCAGGCTCGATGACTCATACCTGTAATCTTAGCACTGTAGGAGGCCGAGGCCGGCAGATCACTTGAGGTCAGGAGTTTGAGACCAGCCTGGCAACATGGTGAAATCCCATCTCTACTAAAAATACAAAAATTATCCAGGTGTGGTGACTCATGCCTGTAATAACAGCTACTCAGGAGGCTGAGGCAGGAGAATTCCTTGAACTGGGAGGCAGAAGTTGTGGTGCGTGATCACATCACTTCATTCCAGCCTGAGTGAAAGACTCCATCTCAAAAAAAGAAGAGGTCAAAACACTCTTCATAGATGTGTCCAGAGAGCAAATAGGTGACCACCACGTAATCCATCAGGCATGGAACAAAGGTAATGTCTACCTTGGTTGTCAGTTGACAGGTGACTTCCCAGACCCTTTTCAACTTAAGATTCTGTGATTTTCCCCTTGAGGACAAAATAATTTTCTGTCTCAAAAAATATTTTGCCTAGAAAATATGTCCAAAGCCCAAATGTAGATGCTTATGGAACTGCTATAAAGGATTCTTTCTCTTATTTCAAAAGATATTATTCTAGAATTTAAAAAATACTATTAACTTTCAAAATTCCCAAATTAGTCTAGAATTTCTCCATTTAAAACCCAAAGCTGGGTATATTTTATTAGTGTACTTTTTCATCTAATTGCTCTGCTTATTAGTATTAATTGCCAACTGCAGAACATCTGGGTACCCAGGTCTGAAACTGTGGATTTGGAATATGTTAAAACTATGTATTAGACATACATTATAATAATTAATCTCTAAAAATGTGGTTATTTTAAATTAAATTATATTTGCACATAATGAAATAGATTCTATGGTACAGGTTTAATAAAGGTCTACCTTCTTTCTGAAAAAGCTTTTATCATCTCACCTTTAGAGTCTTCTGCAATATAAATCATACAAAAGATTAACAAGGATTATATATTTAAAAAATTCTTTGCAAGTATTTTGATATGTACTTCCAGTGACATATCACCAGAAAATATACATTTATCAAAAAAAAACTTGTCTATGGCAAAATAAATGTAAGCACTTATTTGTAGCTCATTGGCTTATATTATTTACAAACAGAAAAACTCAACTGTTTCTGCCTCACAGAGATACACACACACACAGAGTAATATACTGGGTGACTAAATATAAAAGTTTTACTAAATATCAATTAAAAGTCAAGAAATTAATCAAAGCATACAGTTAATGAACATTGGCTCCAAGAACTAAGTTTCTAGAGAACTGGTAGAAAGAAAACATACAAGTTAGTAGTAAAAGTGAAAGACAATGTTGACCTTAATGTTCTCATTTTAAAATAAAAATGTGGCCAGATTGGTAGAAATAATAAATGGAGGAAAGGGTATAAAATTCATTAGAAATTTTCTCAAAGGAGGTGGCAAGATTTCTTTGAAAAATCAAACTCCTAACAGAGTATGGTAGATTTACTTTATTTTTAGTTCCAAATCTGTTATGAAGAAAGAGTTCCAGGGAAGAGAAATATAAATGGCAGCACCAGACCTCCAAAACACTGCAGACTTCTAACACCTCCAGGAATTGCAGTTGTCTCTTCCGCCTACAAATTTCAATCATCCCTGCAGCCTCAGTCTTCAACCATCTGAGGACAACCCATCAATATAACTGATAACAAACCCAATCTGTGTTCTGTAAGGGAAATTTAATAGTGAATATATTCAGAATACCATTTATCCCAGAAGACACATTGACATTCTAGAGTTCAGAAATATGGTTTCTTTTCACATTACTTTCATTGTGAAAAATTGTTGACTATTTTGGAGTTTAGCTTTTTGATTGCAATTTGAATGATGAATTAATAGTAACTACTGGAAGGCATCTAGAGGTTGTGTAGGTGAATGAAGCACTGATAATGTGTTGCTCAAATCAATCCATTGTGTTATAAAGCAAACCCTTTTGTCCCTGTATGTTTTGTCTTGAGATAATAATAATACATATTTATTACTTATTATAACAATCTACTTTATATCATATAACATAATATTAATATAAGATCTATTGATAAAACTAACATTAGTATATTGATACCTTATTTTGATGTGTTTCTTATAGCTTTAATAAACTGAAAATAAAATACAGTATAAAATTTTTTTGTAAAAAAGGCAAAACAATCCTCTGTTATTCTACACTAAATTCACTGCTTCAAAAGAAAAACTTTGATGGATTAGAAGCAAATAGTGTATGATATGGATATTGTGCTGTTACTCACATAGACGTTAATACAATAATGCAATGAGCCCAGAGTGGTGAGCCAAATGAATGAGTTAAGAGCATAGACTTGGGAACCAGATTTACTGGACTTAAATCCTGTATTTAATTAAAGTTGAATCGTTTATTGCAATATAGCCTTGGGCAAGTCTCTTATTTCATCTATCCAATAGGTAAATATTGAATGATATAGTAGTGATATTACTAGGACTGTAAAAAATACAATGAGCAAAATATATGTTATGCACTAGAAAACACTTCAAGCATGTTATCATGGACAAATAAATATTTGCTATTAAATTGTAGTTTGTACATATACACAGACACAAACATGTTCTTTTCCAACCCTACACTACACATATATTAACTAAAATTGCCATGGGAGTTATTTGTAAACAGAGATCCATTGTGAAAACAGAAATGCTTATGGAAACAGAAGGCTGGAGTTCAGTTCCCAGCATCAGCACTTTGTTCCCATTGTGCTGCAATTTATTGGGTATTTTAAATGAATACTCCCCTTATCCAATTATTATTTGCAGCCAATTTATCTATATTCCATAAGTACAGTATTTATATGTTTCATAAGTTCCAAACAAATTTCTTTGATTTATTTTGGATCTTGTACTTTATTCTTGAGTATACGGTTTGTAATGTCTATGGCTATTTTCAATACTAGAGCAGTAAGACAAAAATTTAAATGTGTATTTATTCTTTAAACAATTGTAGAGGTTTTAGGATTTTGTGTGGGAAATAATGAGGGGAAAACACTGAAATTTAGACATTTTATTCTTTATTCATATTCAATTAGACTTTGAATCTCACAATATATCGGGGCTTGTAGTCATTAGAAGTCTAAGTGTGTTGAAATATAAGAGTAAAGAATATTCTGTAGATCCCCTTTTTTAAAACCTAGGTTAAAGATGTTAGTGTAATGGAATAAACAAACAGGTAAACAAAAAGCACTGACTACTGTTAAATGTATGTACTTCCCAATATTATTCCCATGTTTTCCTTCTGCCTTCTATACATATATATTTTCACATATGTGTTCACATACAGATACACAAAGCTAGTGAACCTGTGGTGCATATTACATTGAGAAAATATTAAATCTGTTGAACTTAAAGATATAATCCAGGGGAAAGTTAGGTTTTCTTAATGACTCCTCCTTGTCTCTTTCATTTTCTTAATATATAATATATTGAATAGATATTTAAACATTTCATATATTGAAACTTTAATGGAGAGTGGTTGCTATGAGAAAAGAGGGAGGACAGACAAGTGAAAAGAATGGCTAGAATAAGCAGCAGGACTGAGATACTCAGAGATGAGACAGAGAGATGGAGGTTTACATATTCTGTAATCAATAATTATGTGTGTCCTAGACCCTATTTTCTACACTCTCACAAAGTCTACAACAAATAGGGTATTAGGCTGTTCTCACACTGCTATGAGGAAATATTAAAGACTGGGTAATTTATGAAGGAATGAGATTTAATTGACTCACAGTTCCACGTTGCTGGAGAGACCTCAGGAAACTTGTAATCTTTGCCTTAGAAGGCAAAGGAGAAGCAGGCACTTTCTTCACAGGGTGGCAGGATGGAGTGAGTGCATGCAGGGGAAATGCTAGACTCTTATATAACCATTAGATCTCATGGTAACTCACTCACTATCATGAGAGCAGCATGGGGAAAACTGTCCCATGATCTGATTACTCCACCTTGTCCTACCCTTGACTTATGGGGATTCTGGAGTTTACAATTTGAGGTGAGATTTGGGTGAGGACACAGGGCCAAACCATATCAGTGTGCCCTTGGCCCCTCCTAAATCTTACGTCTTCTCACATTTCAACATGAATTATGCCTTCCCAACAGTCCCCCAAAGTCTTAAGTCATTTCAGCATTAACTAAAAAGTCCATAGTCCAAAGTCTCATCTGAGATAAGGCAAGTCCCTTCTGCCTCTGAGCCCATAAAATCAAAAGCAAGTTACTTACTAGCCAGACACAATAGGTGTACAGGCATTGGGTAAATGCAGCCATTACGAGTGGGAGAAATTGGCCAAATCAAAGGGCCTACAGGACACATGCAAGTCCAAAATCCAATAGGGAAGTCATTAAACCATAAAGTTCCAAAATGATCTCCTCCTTTGACTTCATGTCTCACATCCAAGCTATGCTGGTGCAATAAGTGGGCTCCCATGGCCTTGGGAAGCTCCATTCCTGTGGTTTTGCAGGGTGCAGTCTCCCTTCGATCTGTTTTCACAGACTGGCATTGAGTATCTGCAACTTATCCAGGCACATAGTGCAAGCTACCAGTGTATCTACCATTCTGGGGTTTGTGGGACAGGAGCCCTCTTTTCACAGCTCCACTAGCCGTACCCCAGTGGGGACTCTCTCTGGGGGTTCTAACCCCACATTTTCCTTCTGCACTGCCCTAGAAGAGGTTCTCCATGAGGGTTCCACCCCTGCAGCAAACTTCTGCCTGTATATTCAGGCATTTTCATACATCCTGTGAAATGTAGGCAGAGGTTAGAGCACCCACAGGCTCAACATCATGTGGAAGTTACCAAGCCTTGGGGCTTTCACGCTCTGGAACAATGGGCTGAGCTGTACCTTGGCTCATCTTAGCCATGGCTGGAGCTGAAGCAGCTGGGATACACAGCACTATGTCCTGAGGCTGCACAGAGCACAAGTGCCCTGGTCCCGGCCCACAAAACCATGTTTCCCTCCTAGGCCTCCAGGCCTGTGATGGGAGGCACTGCTGCCAAGGTCTCCGACATGCCCTGGAGACATTTTCCCCATTGTCTTGGTGATTAGCATTTGGCTCCTGGTTACTTATGCAAATTTCTGGAGCCAGTTTGAATTTCTACCCAGAAAATGAGGTTTTCTTTCCTATTCATCATCAGGCTGCAAATTTTCCAAACTCTTATGCTCTGTCATCTCTTGAATGCTTTGCTGCTTAGAAATTTCTTCCTCCAGATATGCTAAACTATCTCTCTCAAATTCAAAGTTTCACAGATCTCTTGGGCAGGGACAAAAAGCCACCAGTCTCTTTGCTAAAGCATAGCGAGAGTGAACTTTACTCCAGTTCCCAACAAGTTTCTTATTTCCATCTGAGACCACTAGGCCTGGATTTCATTGTCTGTATCACTCTCAGCATTTTGGTCAAAGCCATTCAACAAGTCTCTAGGAAGTTCCAAACTTTCCCACATCTTCCTGTCTTCTTCTGAGTCCTCCAAACTATTCCAACCTCTGCCTGTTACCCTGTTCCAAAGTCACTTCTACATTCTCAGGTATCTTACAGCAATACCCCACTCCTGATACCAATTTATTGTATTATACTGTTTTCACACTGCTATGAAGAAATACCCAAGGCTAGGTAATTTTTAAAAGAAAGACATTTAAATGACTCACTTTCCCATGTTGCTGTGGAGGCTCCAGGAAACTTAAAATCATGTTGGAAGGCAAAGGAGAAGGGCAGTAGGACAGAGTAAGTGCAAGCAGGGCAAATGGCAGATGTTTATGTAACCATCATGAGATCTCACTCACTATCATGCGAACAGTATGGGAGAAGCCCCCCCCCCCCATGATCCAATTACCTTCACCTCGTCCCACCCTGGACATGGGGAGATTATGGGGATGGCAATTTGAGGTGATAATTGGGTAGGGACCCACAGCCAAACCATATCAAATACCACCTAAGAGAAATAATTTAATCCTGAGGTACATGTACTACCAACCTTCCCAAGATTTTTGTGCCCCAAGTTGAACAAAAGCAGCAGGGTAGCAGTCATCCAAATGCATTAGGCAGTGCAGGGTAATAGGCTCCTTGACAAGAAGCTCAATGTTTTGACACTGTGTGAGATATGGGATTATTTTATCTTATTCTAAGTAATAAATGTCACCATGAAGATTATAACTAAAATTCCCCTATATTAGTGAAATGAAGATCAACATCAAATTTAATTTGAATAAAAATGTTAAAATATGCATAAAGACTTCTAGTTTCAGCCCTAATATGTAAAGACCTCAGTAATTTTTACTCTGAAACTTACAATACTAAAAGTCTAGATAAACTGAAAATTATCACTTTATTTGGACTTATAAAAGAGCTGAGTTGGCAGGGCAAACCACCATCATAAAAATTTGAAAGACAGATGAATCCAGAAAATCACAGCAAAGACCTGATTACCTAGAACAAAAGCCACTGAAGCCATAAAATGATGTTAAAGATAAATGGTTATTACGAAAAATTGCTAGAGGCTGCATGTAGACTAGGATGAGATTTAAAAACTAAAACCAGAGTAATAATAGGTAGATCCCAAAACTTTCATAGGAAGGTTCAGAAATGTAACCAAAAATGAATCCAGAAAATCACAGCAGAGACCTGATTACCTGGAATAAAAACCACTGGAGCCATAAAATGATGTTAAAGGTAAATGGTAATTTTAAAAAATTACTAGAGGCTGCATGTAGACTAGCATGAGATTTAAAAACTAAAACCAGAGTAAAAATAGGTAGATCCCAAAATTTTCATAGGAAGGTTCAGAAATGTAACCAGCTACCCACAGTAAAGATTCTATAAAGACCACTTCCAAGCTCTGACTAAAGGAGAAGAAGGATATTTATTGAGAAATGTACCCAGAGCCTTCTCCATAACAAAAGCTTAGTATTCAGAAGGAAAAATCTTACCATAACCTTCTCCCAGACTATGTGAGAAGGTTATTCCTTTCACTTCAGCTCCCTTTAACCTTTTTGTCTCAATTATTGGAGAGTTGAGATGATAGAATAATCCCCTGTTTGTGCAATGTGCTACCACACTAACATAACTCTAGTATAACAACAGTGGATTACAGCTAAAAGATCTACATGACACAGGTTCTGACTGAGAAGAAGTACATAGGAAAGGCCAAAGTTAAGAGGACACCTGAAAACAAGAGGAATTCAAAGCCTCTAGCACCTATTGTTACAGCAAACACCAACCACAACCCAACTTCTTACCACCTTAATGTAAATTCTCAAGTTTAAGCCTATTTATCTCAGTTCCTTTTGCCAGATAACATGTCTGTCTTTCAGTTAAAACAACAACAACAACAACAACAAAAAACATGACTCATGCCAAAAGGCAGGTAAAAACACAATATGAAGAAACAAAGAAAGTATCAGAAACAGACTCAGATATGAAGCAAACGTTGGAATTATCAGATAGGAAATTTACATTGTCTAATGTTCATGTGTTAAGGGATATAATGGAAAAAAATGGACCACATACAAGAGCAGATGTGTAATGAAACCACAGAAACAGAAAATCTAAGATGCAAAAATAAATGCTAGATATAAAAACATTCTTATAAAAAAAGTATCTTTGATGGTCTTAATATAATCAATACCGATCAGAAAAAAAAAATCTCAAAGTGATGTTAATAGAAACTTCCCACACTGAATTGCAAAAAGAAAAAAAGAAAGACCAAAACAGCAAAAGCATCCAAGAACTCTGAGACATTATCAAAAGATCTCTTCATAACTGGAAAAGTGGAAGAAGAAAAATGGAGAACAGAGCAGAAGGAAAAATGTTTAAGACAATAATTGGCCAAGAACTTTTCAAAATTATTGACATACACAAAATAAGATTGAATAGCCCAGAGAACACCAAGCATAGCAAATGCAAATAAAACACAATTTCGGCCGGGTGCGGTGGCTCAGGCCTGTAATCCCAGCACTTTGAGAGGCCGAGACGGGCAGATCATGAGGTCAGGAGATCGAGACAATCCTGACTAACAAGATGAAACCTCATCTCTACTAAAAACAAAAAAAAATTAGCCAGGCGTAGTGGCAGATGCCTGTAGTCCCAGCTACTCAGGAGGTTGAGGCGAGAGAACAGTATGAACTCGGGAGGCGGTAAACCGAGATCGTGCCACTATATTCCAGCCTAGGCGACAGAGCGAGACTCCATCTCAATAAATAAATAAATAAATAAATAAATAAATAAATAAATAAATAAAATACAATTTCATCTAGGAATATCATATTCAAGACAACCAAAGGAACAATTATGACAGAAGCTGGAGCGTAGGCTGAACTCTTACCTATAGAGCAATAAAGATAAGAGTCACTTTGGACTTCCCATCAGTAACCATGCAAGCAGGAAGTGAGTTTATATATACAAATGTGTGGGTGCGTGTGTGTGCATTCTCAATTTTTATTTTATGTTAAAGGAGTACATGTGCAGATTTGTAAATTGCATGTAGCTGGGGTTTGGTTTCCAAATGATTTCATCACATAGGTAGTGAGCAGAATACCCAATAGGTAGTTTACTGACTCTCACCCAATTCCCACCCTCCTCTTTAAGAAGTCTCCAGTGTTGGCCGGGTGCAGTGGCTCATGCCTGTTAATCCTAGCACTTTGAGAGGCCAAGGCAGGCAGATCACGAGGTCAGGAGATCGAGACCATTTTGGTTAACATGGTGAAACCCCACCTCTACTAAAAATACAAAAAATTAGCCAGGCATGGTGGCGGGCGCCTGTAGTCTCAGCTACTCGGGAGGCTGAGGCAGGAGAATGGTGTGAACCCAGGAGGCGGAGCTTGCGGTGAGTCAAGATCACACCACTGCACTCCAGCCTGGGTGACAGAGCAAGACTGTCTGGAAGGAAGGAAGGAAGGGAGGGAGGGAGGGAGGGAGGAGGAAGGAAGGAAGGAAGGAAGGAAGGAAGGAAGGAAGGAAGGAAGGAAGGAAGGAAGGAAGGAAGGAAGGAAGGAAGGAAGGAAGGAAAGAAAGAAGGAAGGAAGGAAATTTCCAGTGTCTACTGTTTCCATCTTTGTGTCAGTGTGTACTCAATGTTTAGCTCCCACTTATTAGCGAGAATACGCAGTATTTGGTTATCTTTCCAGCATTAATTCACCCAGAATAATGGTATCTAACTCAATCATATTGCTGCAGAGGACAACATTTTGTATTTTTTATGACTGCATAGTATTCCATGGTGTATATATACACCACATTTTCTTCATCCACTCTAATATTGATGGGCATCTAAGTTGATTCCACGTCTTTGTTACTATGAATATTGCTGTGATGAACCTACATGTGCATGGATCTTTTTGATAGAATGATTTATATTCCTTCGGGTACATACCCAGCAATGGAACTGCTGGGCCAAATGGTAGTTCCATATTAATTATTTGGGAAACCTCCAAACTGCTTTCCACAGTGACTGAACTAATTTACATTCCTACTAAAAGTATACAAACTTTTCCTTTTCTCTGCAACCTCACCAGCATCTGTAACTTTTTGACTTTTTCATAGTAGCCATTCTGACTGGTGTGAAATGGTACGTCATCATGGTTTTTATTTGAATTTCTCTAATAATTAGTGATAATAAACACTTTTTCATATGCTTGTTGGATGTGTGTATTTCTTCTTTTGATAAGTGTGTGTTCATTTCTTTTGCTCATTTTTTAATGGGGTTGTTTGGTTTTTGCTTATTGATTTACTGAAGTTCCTTATAGATTCTGGATATTAGGTCTTTGTCAGATATAAAGTTTGTGAATATTTCCTCCCATTGTGTAGGTTGTCTGCTCTGTTGCTAGTTTCTTTTGCTGTACAGAAGCTCTTCAGTTTAATCAGATTCCACTTGTCTATTTTTGTTTTTGTTGCAATTGCTGTTGGAGACTTCATCTGAAATCTTTGCCAAGGCCTGTATCCAGAATGGCATTTCCTAGATTTTCTTCTATGTTTTTATTGTTTTAGGACTAACATGTAAGTCTTTAATCCATCTCCAGGTGACTTTTGTTGGTAGTGAAAGGAAGTGTTTCAGTTTCAATCTCCTGCATCAGTTCACCAGTTATTCGAGCACTTTTATTGAATAGGGAACCCTTTCCCCATTGCTCATTATTGTTGACTTTGCTGAAGATTAGATGGTTGTAGGAGTGCAGCTTTATTTCTGAGTCCTCTACCCTGTTACATTGGACTGCATATCTGGTTTTGTACCAGTATTATGCTATTTTAGTTACTGTATCCTTGTGGTATAGTTTAAAATCAAGTAGTATGGTACCTCCACCTTTGTTATTTTTGTACAGGATTGCTTTGGCTATTTGAGCACTTTTATTTTGGTTCCATATGAATTTTAAAATAGTTTTTTTTCTAAAAATATGAGAAAAATGATACTGGTAGTTTTATAGAAATAGCATTGAATGTGTAAATTGCTATTGGCAGTATGGTCAATTCAACAATATTAATCCTTCCTATCCACGAGCATGGAATTGTGTGTGTGTGTGTGTGTGTGTGTGTGTGATCTCTGATTTCTTTGAGCAGCATTTTGTAATTCTCATTATAGAGATCTTTCACCTCTCTGGATGGTTGTATCCCTAAGTATTTTGGCTTTTTCTCCTGTTAGCTTTGCAGTTGGTTTACTCTTCTTCTTTTTCTAGTTCCTGTGGGTGTGATGTTAGATTACTAATGTGAGATCTAAGTTCTTGATGCAGTGCTATAAACTTTCCTCTTAACACTGCTATAGCAGTGTCCCAGAAATTCTGGTACATTATATCTTTGTTTTCATTTGTTAGAAATTTATTTGTTATTTCTGCCTTAATTTCATTTTTCACCCAAATGTCTTTCAGTAGCAAGTTGTTTAATTTCCACGTGATTGTGTGGTTTTGAGCAATTTTCTTAATATTGATTTCTTTTTTTACTGTGCTGTGGTCCAAGAATTTGGTTGGTATGATTTAGCTTTTTTTTAATTTATTGAGGATTGCTTTATGGCTGAGTATATGGTTCATCTTAGATTATATGCTATGTGAAGATGAGAAGAATGTATATTCTGTTGTTCTTAGGTGGAATATTCTCTAGATGTCCATTTGATGTATTTTGTAAACTGTTGGGATTAACTCCTATCTTTGTTGGTTTCATGTCTTTGTGATCTGTCAAACACTTTCAGTGGGGTATTGAGGTCTTCCACTATTACTATGTGACTGCCTAACTCTCTTTGCAGTTCTCTAAGAAGAAGTTGTTTTGTGAATCTGGGTGCTTCTATGTTGGGTGCTTATACAATTAGGATAGTTAAGTCTTCTTATTGAATAGAACTGTTTACCATTATGTAATGCCCTTTTTTGTACTTTTAGTTATTGTTGATTTACAGTGATTGGTCAGAAATAAGCAAAGTAATACCTGCTGTTTTATGTTTTCTTTCTGCTTCACAGATCTTTCTCCATCCCTTTACTTTAAGCCTATGCTTGTGATTGTATGTAAGATGGGTCTCTTGAAGACAGCAAACAATTAGATCTTGCACTGTGCCTTTTAAGTATGGTGTGAAGTCCATTTACATTCTAAGTCAGTATTCATATGTGAGTATTTGATCCTGTCATTGTGTTGTTAGCTATTTGTTATGTATATTTGATTGCATAGTTGCTTTATAGCTTAATACATAGTTAAGTACATAAATGCACTTAATTTGTTTATTTGTCTGTTTATTTTGAGATGGAGTCTGGCTCTGTCTCCAGGTTGGAGTGCAGTGGCATGATCTCAGCTCACTGCAACCTTTCACTCTCAAGTTCAAGCGATTCTCCTGCCTCAGCCTCCTGAGTAGATGGGACCACAGGCAAATGCCACCATGCCCAGCTAATTTTATTTTTTTGCTTTTTGTATTTTTAGTAGACATGGGGTTTCAACATGTTGGCCAGGATGGTCTCCATCTCTTGACCTCATGATCCACCCACCTTGGCCTCCCAAAGTGCTGGGTTTACAGGTGTGAGCCACCACACCTGGCAAATTCACTAAATTTAAATGTGTTCTGTGGTAGCAGGTATTGTTCTTTTGTTTTCATATATAGTACTCCCTTAAGGATCTCTTTCTAGGCACATCTGGTGGTAACAAATTCTTTTAATGTTTACCTGTCTGAAAAGGATTTTATTTTTCTTCTGCTTATGAAGATTAGTCTGGCTGGATATGAAATTCTTAATTGGAATTTCTTTTCATTAAGGATGCCAAATTAGGTCCCCAATCTCTTCTGGCTTATTAGGTTTCTGCTGAAAGGTCTGCTATTAGCCTGGTGGTCTTCCTTTTGTAGATAACCAGTTCCTTCTCTCTAGCTACCTTTAGGATATTGTCTTTTGTGTTGACCTTGGAGAATCTGATAACTATATGTCCTGAAGATGGTCTTCTTACATATTTTTTCACAGGGGTTCTCTGAGTTTCCTGAATTTGCATGTCTATCTGTCCAGCAAGATTAGGGAAACTTTTGTGAACAATATCCTCAAATATGTTTTCCAAGTTGCTTGCTTTCTCTCTTATATCTTCAGGAATTCTAAAGGGTGGTAGATTTAGTCTTTTGACACAATCCCATATTTCTTGGAGGTTTGCCCATTTTTAATTTTTTTTCTCCTTTTTTGTCTTTCTGTATGATTTGAAGAGGCAGTCTTCATGCTCTGAAATTCTTCTGTTTGTTCAATTCTGTTATCAATGCTTCCAATGGCATTATGAAATTCCTATAGTAAATTTTTCATCTTTAGAAGTTCAGTTTGGTACTTTCTTTAAATGGCTATTATGTCTTTCAACTTTTGGATCACTATACTGCTTTCCTTGGATTGGGTTTCAACCTTCTCTTGTATCTGATTGAACTTCCTTGCCATCCAGATTCTGAATTCTATGTCTTTCATTTCAGCCACTTCCATCTGGTTAGGATCTATTGCTGGGGAACCATTACAGTTATTTTGAGGTAAGAAGACACTCTGACTTTTGAGGTAAGAAGACACTCTGGCTTTTAGAATTGCTAGATACTTCTAGTTTTTCTCCTCTGTGTAGTCTGATGTTCCTTTTATCTTTGAACTTTCTGTCTTCTGGATGGAGCTTTTTGCTTTTATTTTCTTCGATACCCTTGAGGGTTTGATTGTGGCATAAGTTGAGTTTAGTCAGTTGGCATTTTTTCTGGATGCTTTCAGGGGCCAAGGCTCAACTCATCAGTCCTGGGTTATGTGCTCTATCGTAGAGTGCTGGGATGAGGCCCCCAGCTTTGTTCTCTTGTCCCTTGAGGTCAAGCACCTGCTGTACTGGAGAGGCCAAGGTATTGTCAGTATACTAGTAACAACACTCTGACAGGGACTGCCAGCAAAAGCACTGCAGTGGGCAGGCTGGGGGTCCATAACAGTTTGTATACCAATGGGGTAGTGGGTGTTTGCAGGCACACTCGCAGGGTGGTAGGGATTTACACACACATGCATGGTGTTGTGGGGGGGGGCGTGGAGAAAGGCTGCAGGCAGTTGAAGGCTGTGGCCAGATGCTGGTTGGATGAGGTTTGATACGGTTTGGTTGTGTCCCCACCCACATCTTATTTTGAATTCCAACATATTTTTGGCATGGCTGTTATTTACCCAATGCCTGTACCCCCATTGTATCTAGAGTGTAAGTAATTTGCTTTTGATTTTACAGGCTCATAGGTGGAAGGGACTTGCCTTGTCTCAGATGAGATGTTGGACTGTGGACTTTTGAGTTAATACTAAAATTAGTTAAGACTGGGGGATTGTTGGGAAGGCATGATGGGTTCAGAAATGTGACGACATGAGATTTGGGAGGGGCCAGGGGTGAAATAATATGGTTTGGCCATGTCCCCACCCAAATCTCATCTTGAATCCCCACATGTTGTGGGAGCGACCCCGTGGGATGTAACTGAATCACGGGGGTAGGTCTTTCCCATGCTGTTCCTTATAGTAAATAAGTCTCACAAGATCTGTCAGTGTAATAAGGGGGAGTTTACCTACCCAATCTCTCTCTGCCTAATACCATCCATTTAAGTCTTGACTTTCTTCTCATTGCCTTCCACCATGATTGTGAGGCTTCCCCAGCAACGTGGAACTGTAAGTCTATTAAACCCGTTTTCCTTTATAAATTACCGAGGCTCCAGTATGTCTTTATCAACAGTGTGAAAACAAACTAATACAAGTTTCATCTGAAAAAAGCACCCAATGTGGAGACAGGGTCTACTAGAGAAAGAGATATAGTGGTGGCTGCTGGCAAGCATTGTAGTAGGACAGCTGAGACTGCCTTGCAAGAGGGTGCAACTAGGCAGAAACCCTGACAGTAGACAGTGGGGTGTTCAGATCAGACTAGCCCATTTCCTGAAGCCTCCTCAGCAATGCGCAACTAAGAGTCAATTAAATCTCTTTCCTTTATAAATTAGTCTCAGGTATTTTATTTTATTTTATTTTATTTATTTATTTATTTTTTTTTTTTTTTTTTTGAACTCTGAACTTTTTATTGGCCTCCTGCTCCCCAAAGGGTACCCTGCTTTTGCTGGCTTAATGCCTCAGAACTTTGGTGTCGTTGGTCTCAGACACCACTTTGCCATCCACTATCTGGCGGGTGGTGGTCTTTTGGATGGTTTGCATGGAGTTGCTGCTGTCCAAGGCATCACCAAGATTGAATTCCTTGCCATCTTCCAGCAGGCGGCGGTAGGTGGCAATCTCAGCTTCCAGCTTGACCTTGATGTTCAGCAGGGCCTCATACTCCTGGGCCTGTCGCTGTCCCTCTGCCCGGGTCTGTGCCAGCTCTGACTCCAGGTGCAGCAGGATCCCATTGAGCTGCTCCATCTGTAGGGCATAGCGGGCCTCCACCTCCCTCAGGCTGTTCTCCAAGCTGGCCTTCAGATTTCTCATGGAGTCCAGGTCGATCTCCAAGGACTGGACTGTACGTCTCAGCTCTGTGAGCGTCGTCTCAGCAGCTCCAACCTCGGCGGACTGTGTGGTGACCACTGTGGTGCTCTCCTCAATCTGCTGAGACCAGTACTTGTCTAACTCCTCTCGGTTCTTCCGAGCCAGCTCGTCATATTGGGCCTGGATGTCTGCCATGATCTTGGCGAGGTCCTGAGATTTGGGGGCATCTTCCTCCACGGTCAACCCAGAGCTGGCAATCTGGGCTTGTAGGCCTTTTACTTCCTCTTCGTGGTTCTTCTTCATGAAGAGCAGCTCCTCCTTGAGAGCCTCGATCTCTGTCTCCAGCTGCAGTCGAGTGACATTGGTGTCATCAATGACCTTGCGGAGCCCATGGATGTCATTCTCCACAGACTGGCGCATGGCCAGCTCTGTCTCATACTTGACTCTAAAGTCATCAGAGCAAGACGGGCATTGTCAATCTGCAGAACAATGCGGGCATTGACCACAGTATTTGCGAAGATCTGAGCCCTCAGGTCCTCGATGATCTTGAAGTAATGGCTCCAGTCTCTGACCTGGGGTCCCTTCTTCTCCAAGTGCTCCAGGATTTTGCTCTCCAGCCCCCGGTTCTCGGTCTCCAGGCTCCTCACTCTGTCCAGGTAAGAGGCCAGGCGGTCGTTCAGGCTTTGCATGGTCTCCTTCTCGTTCTGGATGCCTCCCATTCCTGCCAGACCCCCAGCCATCCCTGAGGCCAGGCCCCCGGACCCCATGCCGCCCCAGAAGCTGGTGGAGCGGGACACGGAGATCCGGGAACCAGAGCCCCCGGCGCCTGCATAGACACTGGCCGCGCTACTGACCGGCCGGGCGCCGTAGCTGGGTGCCTGGACAGAGCCCAGGGACCGGTAGTTGGTAGAGAAGGTGGAGCAAGTGGTGAAGCTCATGCTGTATGGGAGGAAGGCGAGACGACAGGACTCAGGCTTTGCTGACCCAGGTATTTTATTAATAGCAGCATGAGAATGGACAAATACAGGAGGGCAATTTATAGTGTTGCAGATCTAAAATCTATAACCTACATTTGTACTTTAGGAAACTGGAGAAAGGACAGCAATACGAGCCTAAAGTAAGAAGAAGAAAAGAAATAATAAAATATAGCACAGAAACCAATGAAATGTAAAACACAAAAACAAACTGATGAAACAACAGTACACTTTTTGAAATGATCAACAAAATTAAAAGCATTATAGTAAAGCTAACCAAGAAAAAATCCAAAATTACTAATATCAAAAATGAAAGAAGAATCATCACTATATATCTCAGTGACATTAAAAGAATAATAAGAACATAGTATGAACAACTTTGTGCCCATAAATTTGGTAACTTAAATAGAATAGACCAGTTTCTTAAAAGAAACATGCTACTAAATTCACATGGGAGAAATAGATAACTTGAATATTTCTATATATAATAAAAGTATAGAATCAATCATCCATTATCAGCTTTCCCCTCCAGAGTGGAACGTTTGTTGCAGTTGATGACCCTACATTAACAATGTCACCCAAAGTTCACAGTATTACATTTGGTGTTGTACACTGGTATTGTACATTTTTGAGTTTTGACAAATATATAATGATATGTATTATAATATCATACAGTATAGTTTCACTACCATAAAAATCTTGTGTGCTTTGACGATTCATCTCTCCCTCCCATTATTCCATAGCAACTACCAATCCTTTTACCGTATCTATGGTTTTTACCTTTCCCAGAATTCCGTATGGTTAGAATCAAATGCTATGTGACTTCTTTTGCTTACGAATGCACAAGGGGTCTTCAGAAAGTTCATGTAATGTGTGTATAATAAAAAAAGACTCTGCACAGATATCAAATGTTTTGGACCAAAATAGACTTGTACTAACTTGTAATAACATTGTTGAGCAGGACCTGGTTTCAGGAAATACAAAGGATAAAACATCGGTTTGAAAAGAGCACCTGTCAGCCCAACATAAATTTTGCTAATATTGAAGCAATAACCAACATCAAATTTATGGTGAAGCCTGGGTGGAAGAGTGACAAAATCATTAGTGGATTATGAAAAGTTTATTGAGACTACCCCCCAAATAAATCAGCAGTTTACAAATGAATAACTTATTCTAAAATGTGATGGGGCAATATTGAAGTAGAAGATCGTAGAGGTAGATTATTCACATCAATTTGCAAGCAAAAAAAATTAATCTTGTTCATGTTCTATTTGAAGAAAACTAACAATTTACAGCACAAACAATAGTCAATACCATAGGCATCTCCATGAGTTAAGCTTACAAAATTTTAACTGAAAAATTAAAGGTGAGGAAATTTTCTACTTGATCACTGGCAAAACCATTGCACTGAAATCAGCTGCAGACAGGAGCAGAGCGTTCAGTAGAAATTTCAAACAAGTCAGATCAAGCTCCTGAAACATTTCTTCAGGACCTCAAAGAATTGTAATGAGAGGTAAAACATGGCTTTACCAGTGTGATCTTGAAGAAAAATCACAATGAAAGCATTGGCTAACAAGAGGTCTGAACGACTTCTGTCTTTCAGACAAAGCAAAAGTCAATTGGTCAAGAGCAAAGTTCATAGCCATAGCTTTTTTGGGATGCTCGAAACATTTGGTTGTTGACGTTCTGCAAAGTCCAAGAACAAAATATCTGCTTATTATGAGGGAGGGGTTTTGAGACAAACAAAGTTTTAACAGAACAATGCCTGGAAAACCTTCACCAGAGTCCTTTACCACAACAATGCTCCTGCTCATTCCTCTCATCAAACAAGAGCAATTTTCCGAGAGTTTTGCTGGGAAGTCATTAGGCATCCACTTTATGGTCCTGATTTGTCTCTTTCTGACTTTGTTTTGTTTCATAATCTGAAAACAATTTCTAAAAGGCACTCATTTATTTTTCCAGTTAATAATGTAAGAGAGACTACATTGATGTGGTTTCATTCCCATGACCCTCAGTTCTTCAGGGGTGGACTAAATGGCTGGTATCATTGCTTACAAAGGTATCTTGATATTGATGAAGCTTAGGCTGAGAAATAAAGCTTGTATTTTTATTTTTATCTCTTAATTCCATTTACTCCATGTACTTTTTGAAGTCTCCTTGTACATTTTTTCTCCATGTCTTTTCATGGCCGAATAGCTCATTTCTTTCCAGTTTTAAGTAATATTCCTTTACATGAATGTGTCACACTTTATTTATTCATTCACCCACATGAGAACAGGTTGGTTGCTTTCAAGTTTCAGTAATTATTAATAAAACTGCTATAAATACCTGTGTGCAGGTTTCTGTGCAGACACAAGCTTTCTCCTCCTTTGGGTGAATACCAAAGAATGCAATTGCTGGATCATATGTTAAGAGTATATTTTGCTTTGTAAGAAACAGCCAAACTGTCTTCCAAGGTGGCTGTACCCTTTTACATTTCTACCAGCAATGAGTGAGAGTTCCAGTTGTTCTACATTCTTGCCAGCATTTGAATTTTGGCCATTACAATCAGTGTGTAGTGGCATTAAGTAGTTATTTTTATCTGTAATTCCCTGACGACATATGATGTGTAATATCTTTTCAGAGTTGATGAGTTTTTAAGTATGGCATCTGATCCATGAAGAAAAATGGATGGACTTTATTAAAATTGAAAACTTCCACTGTGCAAAACACACTATTTAGAATACAAAGAAAAACTGGGAGAAGATATTTCACAACACATATTTGAAAAATATTTGTATCCACAATATGCAAAGAAATTATAAAAATCAAAAATAAGAAAAAGACTAAATTTTAAATAAGCAAAATGTCTGACTGGATATCTCACTAACAAAGATATACAAATGACAAATAAGCATACAGAAATGTTCAACACGGTTCATTCTTAGGAGATTGCAAATTAAAACAAGAATATGTTACCACTACACAACTATTAGAATGGCTAAAACTTAAAAATTGACCATACTAACTGCCAATGAAGATATGAAGCTATAGGAACTCTCTCTTATTGCTGCTGGGAATAAAAAATAGTAAAGCTGCTTTGAAAGCCAATTTGGTAGTCTCTTACAAAGCTACATATAGTCTTACCCCACAATCCAGCAGTCATACTCCTTAGTATTTACCCAACTGATTTGAAAACTTATGCCCACACAAAACCTGCACACAAACATTTACAGCAGTTTTATGCATAATTTCCCAAACATGGAAGTAACCAAAATGTCCTTCAATATGATAAGCAAAATCGACAAACCTGTCTTACCTCCATACAATAGAATGTTATTCAGCAACTTTAAAAAATGAGCTATCAAGCCATGGTGAAACAGAGATGAATCTTAAGTATACATTGCTAAGTGAAATAAACCAGTCTGGAAAATGGTTTATTTTTGGAATCATACACAAAGTGTATGATTCCAATTATGTGACATTCTGGAAAGGGCAATCTATAGAGATGGTAAATAGTTCAGTGGTTGCCAAGAATTCAAACTGGTGGGACATGGGGAGGTTGAATGGATGAAGCACAGGACATGTTTGCACTGCACTCTAACTGGTAAAGTAGTTTTCCAGAGAGAATAGGTTAACAATTGAAACCACAATACATTTATAATGAAATTGAGCTGAATATATAAATCGCGGATGTTAGGAGCCAGATTTCTTACTGTTGGGAGTAAGAGTTAACGGGTAAGCAAGGACAGGAAGCTAGAATGTTCATGAAGTAATGTAATGTAGTGGAAGACATCAGTGGGGACTCATGTTTAGCTTCATACTATTACTTTCAATTGCAAAACCTGCATTTAGTTTTGCACCAACCTGTTATAGATGGTTGCATACAGAAATATTTGTAGCTAGGTGTATATGTTAGGCTGATTTGCATGCATATATTTGCTTTTTCTGTCAGCTGGAAGCCCTAGAAGCAACCACATCTTAGTAGCAATGAGCACACCAAGTGCCCAGAATAAAAAGAATCATGGCTTCTTGGAGAAATGGCTGATTGTAGGACAGTGGCAGGAAGATGCACAAGATGAACCCGGAGCAACTGCAGTGCCAAAACATAGAAAATGGTAGTAATAATAATAATAATAATAATAATAATAATAATAAAACTACAATGCTGGTGGTATTTCAAAAGGATATGGCAGCCAATGAAAGACCTTTTAATCAGGAAACAACAGGTGCTGGAGAGGATGTGGAGAAATAGGAACACTTTTACACTGTTGGTGGGACTGTAAACTAGTTCAACCACTGTGGAAAACAGTGTGGCGATTCCTTAAGGATCTAGAACTAGAAATACCATTTGACCCAGCCATCCCATTGTTGGGTATATATCCAAAGGATTCTAAATCATGCTGCTATAAAGACACATGCACATGTATGTTTATTGTGGCACTATTCACAATAGCAAAGACTTGGAATCAACCCAAATGTCCATCAATGACAGACTGGATTAAGAAAATGTGGCACACATACACCATGGAATACTATGCAGCCATAAAAAAGGATGAGTTTTTGTCCTTTGTAGGGACATGGATGCAGCTGGAAACCATCATTCTCAGCAAACTATCACAAGAACAGAAAACCAAACACCATATGTTCTCACTCATAGGTGGGAAATGAACAATGAGATCACTTGTACACAGGAAAGGGAACATCACACACTGGGGTCTATTGTGGGGTGGGGTGACAGGGGAGGGATAGCATTAGGAGATATACCTAATGTAAATGATGAGTTAATGGGTGCAGCACACCAACATGGCACATGTATACACATGTAACAAACCTGCACATTGTGCATATGTACCCTAGAACTTAAAGTATAATTAAAAAAAGAAAGACCTTTTAATGGCTGAAACTGGAATAATTTGAAGAACAAAAAGAAAGTTAACATTGGATTATAACTCAAAATATTTTGAAAATACAAATATTTATACTTATTGAATACATATTTGCATAAATAATTAAATGAGGAAAGAATCAACACATATCCTATACAGAAGAATTCCTGCTAACTTATGCAGGTATTCCTCCTTCAACAAAGGAGGACACAGCTCCCACTTCTTATCCAAACTGTGCACCGTGACTTCTTCCCAAAGAGCATGGTATAGAAAAAAAGGAAGCTTTCAGTGATAAATTTAAGACAGTAGCCCACGCTAGGTGATCTAGGTTAATATCAACGTGATTACTTAAATTGGTAATACGTACTGTTGATAAGAAGTGATGATAAGGGCATTTTGCCTTTTTGGTATTCCTTCTAAAACATAGTGACCCATTCTAATTTATGAGGAAAAAAAATAAAGCAAATTTGAATTGAGGGACATTCCACATAATATCTGGTTAGCACTCCTCAAAACTGCCAAGGTCGTGAAAGATAAGGGAAGTCTGAGAAACTCTCACAACCGAGAGAGCCTGTGGAGACACGACTGCTAAGGGTCATGTTGTATCCTGGATGGAATCTTGGAACAGAAAACGGGCATTGAGTAGATGAATAAAGTATGGACTTTAGTTAATAATAATGTATCAATATTATCTCATTAATTATAACAGACGCACCGTACTAATATAACATGTTATCAATACTAAAAGGGAAATTGGAAATAGAGTATATGAGAACTCTCTGTACTCTCTTGGAAATAATTCTGTAAAAGTAATGCTGTTGTAAACTTAAAAAGCTAATTTTCAGATTTATAAATATATATATATTTTTAGATATATATTATGTATAATAAAATATAGTATATTATAATATACATAAATATAAACATATATGTCTGTGTGTGTGTGTGTAGGTATATGTGTATATAATGTTCCCATGAGGTCCAGCCTCATGTCTTGCCAGTTTCTCTTGGCACACAGCACACCAAACTTCTTCCAACAAAAACTTGTAAGCAAACTATTAACAGTTCCTCCATTATCTCATATTCTCTTCTGCCTCTGTACTGCCTCTGCTAAACCTTTCCTCCTACCTTCTTCTCTATGACTAATGTATCCTCATTCTTTTTGTCTTACACCAGGAAATTCCAAAAGTCTACTCTACACCCAACTAAATAAAGAGGCTTTCCTAAGTATTCTGACAGTATCCCACACTTTCGTTGAATAAAAAACTTCTTTAATATTTATACCCACAGTAGAGTGGGAGTTCCCTAAAATGAGAAACGAGGTGGGACCTAAAGCTGCTTCTAGAAACACACCACTCCCATCTCACCATTCACATCTCATTGCCGTACTTCACTTCACCATTTCACACATACACACAGACACACACACACACACACACACATCTCTAAAGCTTTTTACACCTTTTCACTTTTTGTAACTTGTTTATTGTTCACACCTCAGCCAAGGGGTCACATTCTCCAAAAATATCTTCTTGAATTTATGGAGATTTTAAGCGATTCTTTAGCATCCTACTTCCTTGAACAAGAAATTATATTTGTGTTCATCTCTCCCACTAGTCTAAAAATGTCATTCATTTTTGTACCCCTATACTTTCAAAATGGTCTGATACATAATAGACTGTCAAGAGATACTTAATGAACTGGCTTGAACTGAACTAGGCAGCAATTTTTCTCTGGAAGAAGCATACTGAAATTGGTGGTTCTATTTTTTTCCAAAAGGGAATGAATCAATTTGGAAACTGAGAGTCAAGTTTCAAACGAAGTACCAGCAAATGCCTCTGGCAAACTAACTTTATTATTAATAGGATGCATAATCTACAACTAAATGTTCTTACTGCTGCTTTTAAAAGCCAAGTATTACTATTCTGAAACTAAAAATGAGAGAGAGTTTCGATGAGTAATATTTTCAAGGTAATTCACAGAAATAATTTTGATATTCTTCTCCCTTGAAAATCTTAAAATCTCTAAAACACAAAATTATGTACAAAAATAATATAAATTCTAATTTGTAACATATTTTGTTATTTTGATTGTGGAAATGCATGGATATTTATTACTATTATTATCATTATTATCTTACCTTTGTCTTCAAATATTGCAGAATGTCCTAATCTATTTGTTCTTAGGATATTCCTTTACTATCCTTTTTATTTGTTTCCAGAAAAAAAAGTGCCCTGTCCCAACTTACTAAATAAAAATTTAAGATCCTACTAACTTCAGGCTTATGCAATGTTAATACATTTCTATTTTATTTTCCAATATACTTTGGATTAAATATTAATTTTGGAAAAAAGTTTCCAATGTAGCATAAAATGTAGCTTTTAAAAAATAAAAACATCAACAAAGACTAAAGAAAGCACAATATTGTGCCAAAAAGAGATTTTAACGACAGTGTCATGGTCACAGAAGCCTGCTGTTTAAAAATTAATTTTTAGTTTGAAAACATTACTGGAGTATGCATACCAGGAGTATGCAAAACATATTCTCTCATTACCAGAGCTGCTCCTTGGAGCATAAATGCCAAATGTTTCAAATTAAGGACAAAGAATACTTTGAGCCTTAGAATAATGTGATGTAGAACTGAAAGTATATAAAATTATATCCAACTAATATTTTCTTAGCAAAAATATTTATAAAAATAAAAAGCCAAATACTTACTTGTTTTATACATAAACATGATATACCTGTATTTTTTTCCAGTATTTGCTTTTGAATAACTAAATTTTTCTAGGGAAGGAGAAAAAATTATCTTTTAAGTTAGTAGAGTGACCTTAGAATAATTTTCTCTCAAATCACTTATGCCCTCATTGGACATTAACTAAGTACCTGATGTGAACGAGGGATCAGGCTAGGTAATGCATTCAAAGCACAGTCGTTGGTCTCCAAGTGCCCTAACTTTCATCAGGGATCAGACAACAAGGCAATCAGAACTCAACTACAGAGGCAAAGCATGCTGTATAGCCAGTTCAGATAATGCTCGATGATGGTGATCATTTACCAAAAAGCTTTAACTAACAGTGTAAATGCAGGATGTTGAGCATTTAGCATTTCCACCTAATATATGAAGTAGTACATAGAAGGATTTGAGATATGCTTCCCTGAAGAAATTCGCAAAAGGCTTTTAAACTTGATGGGTGTCTGGGCTGGTTCATTTATCAGGGTTGTCTTTATCTTTGTCTTTGACTAGGCTATTTTACTACTCTATAGAGACAGAAATTAGTTAACAGTGCAGTAATACGGATGTAAATAATTCCTGTTCATGAAACTGCAAATTATGTCGTTGAATGCAATTGATTATGGCCCTGTAGACATTCAAGGGTTTTGCCAGTTTGCATCCATTTGTGAATGTGTTTTAGCATCTCTTATCTGACTATAAATGTACTGCTTTGAGTTATCTTACAAACCATTTGTCATATCTCACTGCTTTTTTCATTAATTAATGAGTCAAATAAAATCTTTGACATGTGATCCTTTTATATCTCTATGAGAGTCATAATTTTATGCTTTTTTAAAAAATTATTCCTTAACAGGTGGATAAAGAAACCTTAAATCAGAAGAGTGTCTCTGAATACTGGTATTATTTATATTTCAAGGCAATGATTCAGAACCCGCCCAGGGTTCATATGCTCTTATCATTGGCACTTTTTATTATGTATTCCTTTGGAAACTGAAAGTGATGAGCTGAAACCATGGGTTCCAGGAAAAGTATGCCCCAGCAAAGAGAAAAATGTGAGAGAAAAATCACATGGTAAATATTTAGAAAGAGAGTCCATGGTTACTAGCAGCATTTATTTATTCTGACCAAAGTAATCAAGAAGCATATATACTGTGAAGCGTGTGATGCATCCTTTTATAGCCAACGCTACAACACTGAGCCACGTGTTCATAGCTCATGGAGTCACTTAAGGTATCTCCATTTGCTTTCAGAGCAATAACACTTTTTCAAATAAATTAAAAGCCTGACTGTTTAAATTGAATCACTTCATATCTTAAAAATACAAGCAATCCTAAATGGAAGAAAATACAGGCTTTACATGTTTCTTGATGTAAATGAAATATACCAGTTTACCAGCTTGTCTGCAATATGGTTCAAAATAGTTATAGATAAGTGCATGCATAGAGATATATGTAACAGGAACTTAGAATGAAAGTTCCAGAACACATAAGAGTCAGCAATATCCATGCTGGATGCGGTGGCTCACTCCAGTAATCCCAGCACTTTGGGAGGCCAAGGTGGGAAGATCACCTGAGGTCAGGAGTTTGAGACCAGCCTGGCCAACATGGTGAAATCCTGTCTCTACTAAAAATGCAACCATTAGCCGAGCATGGTGGTACACACCTGTAATCTCAGCTACTAGGGTGGCTGAGGCAGGAAAATCATTTGAACCCAGGAGGCAGAGGTTACAGTGAGCCAAGATCATGCCACTGCACTCCAGCCTGGAGAGCAGAGTAAGACTTCATCTCAAAAAAAGAAAAATAATCAATAACAAAAGTGGTATAGAAGTTAAAAAGTACATTGTTGGTCATAAAGAGCTTTTAAATTCCATGCCATAATAAGAATATAAAAGTGTCAGATGATCATAGAGAAAAACAAAACAAAACAGTAGTGTTGAGGAAGATTCACTGGAGAGAGCTGTGCAGGGAGATATAAACCCCCCAATTGGGATGTGTCAGTTGTGCTGCTTTCTGACTCCATGTAAACAGAGAGACCTTAAGGATACCACTCAGATGCTTAATATGCATCCCCAAGGGAAAACACAGTGGACTTATGTCTGCCACCTACCTGGATGATCACAGGCAAGATATAGGATTATGGGCCATGTTTATAGCAAAGCAAAAAAGAAACTTCTAAATTTGTGGCTCTTCACACTCTCAAAGTTTCTCTCAAAGTGAAGAAAAGAATACCATCACCATTCCAATGGATAAAATGTGGGAGAAAAGAGAAACAACATTAACTTTTCTTAGGTTCTGCTGTCAAAAACGGTCACCTGGAAGGTGCAGCAGGCCTCATAAGAGAGAAGATAAAGGTACAGGCATTTGCAATAAGAAAAGATGTCATCCTGAATGACCTGCAAAAATAACCTGAGCTTGGCGGGTGCGCTGTCTTATGCCTGTAATCCCAGCACTTTGGGAGGCCAAGGATCACAAGGTCAGGCTATCGAGACCATCCTGGCCAACATGATGAAACCCTCTCTCTACTAAAAATACAAAAATTAGCTGGGCGTTGTGGAGCATGCCTGTAATCGCAGCTACTCGTGAAGCTGAGGCGGGAGAACAGCTTGAACCCAGGAGACAGAGGTTAGCAGTGATCCGAGATCGCACCACTGCACTCCAGCCTAGTGATGTAGCGAGACTCCATCTCAAAAATAAATAAAAAATGATAATAATAACCTGAGCTTATGGTATAAAAAGGTTAGAGAGAGATGACAAAACCCAGGCACGTTTGTAATCTTTTTACTATGAAAAGAATAGAAATCCATACATAAACACACACACAAAAGCACACACACATATAATTCAAAAACAGCTGGATAATTCTAACATGTAAAAGCACATGTTAAATTCTGAATGAATAAATACAATAGTAAATGAAGGGTTTTATCTTTAAGACAAAGGGAATACAATGGTAGAGCACACAGGAAGGCTTGAGACTTATGGAGAGCAGGGCAAAATGAACATAGAATAGAGATAATAATGCAATAAGCATTTCCTAGACAGAGCATATGGCCAAGCTAGGCCCAGAGGGAGAACGTGCATTGATTGGGTATCTTATCTGCAACTGCATACCTCAGTAGTTCGCTGTGATTAACTCTGTTAGTGTACTTTGCATTCAACTGCTGATACTGGTGGCTGAAAATATGAATATGCCAAAAAACAGACTCACATAGGAACTTCTGAAACTTCTTCTGTTACATCAATATCATTCCACTATTTACCAATCATGTACTATCTAATATGTTACAGTAACATTATTTTTAGCAGAAGAGACTATCTCAACAGAGTAATAGGGACTATGACAGGAACAAGCAAGCAGTGGTAGCAGAGAGTATTTGTCATTGTCAATGTTACTAAAGGAGAGACAAGCAAGAGTGGTGGGATTCCTGTTGGCGAGGAGTTCAAAGAACACAACAGTTCTCAAGAGTGTTTCAACTCGTGGCCCTAGATATTTCAAGGTCTATTCACAAAAGTAGCAGTATTATAAAAACTTTCCTTCTCTTTCTGAATTTCTTCTTCCTGTTCCCAGTTCACCTTAAGGGAGGCAGAGAGAGACATTTAGATGAGAGAAAATTATCTTTGTAAGATGAGAGAGAAAAAAAATTAAATATCAAGGTGGAGAAAGAGAAAAGTAGCCATTCTTGATGCTTCCGTGTCCTCACCAAACAAGCCGGAGAAGGGAGGGATATTTAATTGTCAGCTATATGGCTTTGTATGATGACAGAACCAGCCTGAAAATCACGGGGTTGCCCGACAAAGGAAGTTTCAGCATCATCCAATTAATTTAACGTTATAATAGATAACAAAACTTGAGGTGCTTTATGCTGCAAGCCGTTAGCCCTGAATCATATACTTCAAAGACTAGTGTTGATTACAATCAAGCTGTTCAATTATCTGAACGGCATTTTGGTTTTTGCGGGGATCCTGTTGTTTGTTTGTTGTTTGTTTGTTTGTTTGTTTGTTTGTTTGTTTCGAGACGGAGTCTCGCTCTGTCTCCCAGTCTGGAGTGCAGTGGCGTGATCGCGGCTCACTGCAACCTCCATCTCCCTGGGTTCAAGTTATTCGCCTGCCTCAGCCACCGGAGTAGCTGGGATTACAGGCCTGCGCCACCAGGCTTCGCTAATTTTTGTATTTTTAGTAGAGATGGGATTTCACCATGTTGGCCAGGCTGGTCTCAAGCTTCTGACATCAGGTGATCTGCCCACCTTGACCTCCCAAAGTGCTGGATTACAGGCATGAGCCACCACGCCAGGTCAAAGATACTCAAGTTTTACTTTAGGAAAAACAAAAACTAGATTTGAAGTCTTTTAATAAAGTTGGGACTATAGCATCTAAAGCTGTTACAGTGCCTTGACCTCCCAAAATGCTGGGATTACAGGTGTGATCCACTGTGCCCGGCCCTGAGTAGCATTTTGATAACAGACAGAATAAAACACACACACACACTTTATTCTGTAAATTTCATTTTCAGGAAACTATCCCTGTATGATCCTACTTCATTCTACAGAAATACAGGCAAAGACTAAATTGTAAAAATGCATTATTTTACTATTATAGAAGAAAGATGGATATATCCAATACTATAAACTGGAAAAATATGTTAAATTTCATACGACACTTATCTAAATGTACTAGTCAGGACAATTTATTTTGTAAGGTATGAAAACCTAACTCATTGAACAAAGGAGGTGGTGGGAGACTCCATCATCTCATAATAGGAAGTTCATAGTTATGCTAGTTTCAGGCATTGACTGAACCAGAGAATCAGAAGATACCATCCAAAGTCTTACTGGCTTTATACCATCCCTCAGCACTGTTAATTTCTGTGTGGACTTTTTTCTTTGGCAAAAAGATTTACATCAATCTTATAACTACTTATTCCAAGGGAATAGTGGTACCTATCTTTCAGTGGTTTCACCAAAACACTATAGAAGCATTCATCCATACTGGTTGTTTTGGTTTGATTTGCTTTCTCCTAAACTACTGCAGCCAAGAATGTAGTGTTCTGACTGGCCATGGCTTAGTCATGCGCCCAGACTTATGGCATTGGGTCTGAACTACTCGGAACAAATTTATCATAAAGAAAGAAAATAGGCCGGGAGCGGTGGCTCAAGCCTGTAATCCCAGCACTTTGGGAGGCCGAGACGGGCGGATCACGAGGTCAGGAGTTCGAGACCATCCTGGCTAACACGGTGAAACCCCGTCTCTACTAAAAAATACAAAAATCTAGCCGGGCGAGGTGGCGGGCGCCTGTAGTCCCAGCTACTTGAGAGGCTGAGGCAGGAGAATGGCGTAAACCCGGGAGGCGGAGCTTGCAGTGAGCTGAGATCCAGCCACTGCACTCCAGCCCGGGCGACAGAGCGAGACTCTGTCTCAAAAAAAAGAAAAAAAAAGAAAGAAAGAAAATATCTGTTACCAAAAGAAGGAAAGAGGAGAAATTAAAAGGTGCTGAACAGATAATTTTATCCATCACAATGACTATTAAAATAATGTCTTCAGAGTCATTTAACTGCGATTAGAAAATTGGAATAGATTTAAAGGAATAGATGAGATATTGTATTGTGCATGTCTATAAATAACATATTTATCTTTATTGATAGGAAAATAGACGGGTAAATAAATACATACATAAATGGATAGACCACGGATGTTGACTTTTAAAAGGATATAGAGATATACTAAGATGACAGAATTCTCTAAAATATTAACAGGTATTCTATCTGGTGGTGAAATTATGAATAATCTATTTCCTTCTTTGTTCTTTTTGTCTCCATATTTAAGATATTGAATACACACATGTATCAGAAAATAATCTTAATTTTATAATCAGAAATAATCTTAAAGTAAGTAAAAAACAGCATTAAATCTGTCAAAATAATTTTCTGTGTCATGATGTTTGCTATCTCAGTGAAAATGAAGTTTATTCTAGTGAAAGCTAATGAGAGGCAACATTTGTTTATCAAAATGCTTGCAATAATAACCTCTTTTCTTCCCTGCACTTTCATTACTCTGCTTTCACTATCTCATAAATTCATAGGAAGTCAGCTCTAAAAGGGGCCTTTGGGGTATCTAGTCCCAGACCTGTATTTTGGGAATGATGGAACTCTAGCACAGAAAAATGTGGGGATTTGCCATCAGTCAAAAAAAAAAAAAAAAAAAAAAGAAAAAAGAAAAGAAAAGAAAAAAAAAAAAACAGAGTGGCAAAGTAAAACTATGTTGCCATTCTGCCTGCTCTGAATCATGTAACCCATTCATCAAATCTGTTTCTTGTTCATCATTTCAACATGCATTCATTGTATCTAACATTTTCAGAATACTGTGCTCATTTATTGTAGAATATACAAGGGCACATTATATCTAGTAGAGAATTACATATGTTCATATATATAATATAAATATAACATCAGGAAAAAATTACTAAGTGTCTTAAGAGGAAGTTTTTTTCTGGAAAAATGATGATAAATCAGACCATGCAAACTGAAAACACAGTGGACTTCATAAAGCACATCTCTACATAAAAAGTACAAACTGCTTTCCTTCAGATGTGTATTATACAATATGTTCTTTAATGTATATGTTCAGTGTGGATTACAAATATTTATTACCTATTTTCAAGCCCTACCTCAACTAGTAATCTTCCAGTTACTCTCCCAATTAGGGTTTCTGGGACACCAAACACAGTTGGTCATGTGGTAGGAGTTCCCTTTTCAGTAATTAGAAAATATATTATTAATCATTTTATTCCATTAAAGAAATTAAACCAAGAAGGCTTAAAAGCCACAAGGATGACTCCGTATCTCTTAGAAGTAAAAAAAAAAAAGTGATATATCAGTGTATATATATCAAGAAACCTGAAAGAAAGATTCTGGTAACAAGATTATTTATTAGTGCTACAAAAAGCAATATAGAGAGATAGACAGTGAAGTAGATAGCCCTTCCTCTAAACTATACATGTGGCTGCAAGTTAATCTTGAGTTGTCGTAAACCTTGAATTATATAATTTTACATCTTCATGCTATAAGAATTTCCTCACAAAATTCTATTTTATTAAAAAATATACTGGTTTTCATTAACCTAAGAATGTGTATTGATGGAGTGAAACATATACTTTTAATATATGTTTAATGTTTATATACTTAATGAGAGTTCAATAATTCACACTGAAGACCCTGAAGAGCAGGATACATTCTTGAATTCAATGCTGGGTTACATTTTAATTCTGAAGTAGAACTATTTTAAATCTAGAAATAAATTAACTTTTTAGTAAATTCTTTGCCCAGAAATTATTTATAGTATTTAATAATTTATAGTATTTATAGTATTTAAATAACTACTTATTTTCAAGTAATAATTTTTATTAAGTAGTGTACTCATCCAAATGTTAAAACTTTTATTTCCAGGAATAGTCACTGTTTTAAGAGTGCTTTTCACACTCCCCCTCCTACCTCCGATCCTACATTTTTTACACTTATTTGGCTTATATTCACATTTGACTTTCTGGCATTTTAGAAAACCTCTCTCCCACTGGTTCTGAAAATGTAATGTTTCAAATGTGTAGTGTTTGTTCACAGTTGGCTGCTTTATCATTCTGTGCTTATGTGATTTTCTTATAGCTAATGATGCATCTCCTTTTCACTTACTGTGGCAAAAAGAGAAAATCCAATCCATGCACATCGTTCTATGAAATCTAAAGTGTACAGCAGTCCTTCTGGCAATCTGAATCAGTGATGATTAATAGATCTCTAATAATTTTCCTAGTTTTCTGTAATTTCTTTTTCTTATTAATTGTTGAATTTTAATAATTAACAATGTAATGCAAAGGAAAGAAAAGAAGGAGGGAGGGAAGGAAGGAAAAAGGAAGGAAGGAAGGAAGGAAGGAAGGAAGGAAGGAAGGAAGGAAGGAAGGAAGGAAGGAAGGAAGGGAGGGAGGGAAGGAGGGAGGGAGGAAAGGAGCAGAGGGGAGGGGAGGGGAGGGGAGGGAGGGTGGGGAGGGTGGGAGGAAGGAAGGAAGGAAGGAAGGAAGGAAGGAAGGAAGGAAGGAAGGAAGGAAGGAAGGAAGGAAGGAAACTAAGTTTCCCTTTCTCTGGAACCATTATAGAAACAGCAAAAGAGAGGAGAAGGAAGAGTAAGGGAAGGATAGAGTGGAAAGAAGAGAATGAGGAAAGCTGAGAAGAAAGAACAGAAGGAGTAGAGGGAAGAAAGGAAAAACCTGATTCATTATAGAACTGAAATACTATGGGGTATCAAGTCAGAAGGAACCAACTCTGATAATAACCATCCTCGTTGTGCTTTATTGAAAGTTGAAATTTACACAAACCAGCTCTTCACAGTCCAAGTTTGCCAGATATTTGGCAGCATCCCTACACACAAGTTTCTTTTGTTATAAAAGTTGTGATGGCATATACTGAATAATAAATGCACACATTTGCATTACTTAGGCAAAATAATATACTAAAGTCTCCGAAGTATGTTCAACAAGCATTCTGATAGTAAATCAATTATTTTTAATCATAATTAGAACAAGACCGCTTCTAAAATCAAAAAGCTGATTGGATTATTGAGTTAGAATCTCAATCTGATTGAGATAGAATGATCATCAGTAGCTGTGGCTTTTGAGCACACTGCTTAATCAGCTTGTGCCTTAGTATTATCAACTGTAAAATAGCAATAATTACTATTATCTCCTTATTAGAATTGTGAGACATGAACAATTTGTATCTTGCAAATAGTAAATGTTCACTAATAAGTGCTAGCTATTATTATCTATTACACATAGCCTTCTGAGTGGCTTATTTTGAAACTTTGAAGAAGATAGCTTTTGGGGGTTTCCCCAGAAGCAAAACCCTGAATTTTAGTGCAAGGATTTTACTTGGGAGGTGATCTCAGAACACACAGGTAGGCTGCAGAGTTGAGACAGAGAAGAAAAGGGTGACAAAGCAGGGCTGTAAATGGGCAGGTATCCCAGAGGGGCAGTAGGGACTTAGTCCAACTGAGGACCTCGAAGTAACACTAGAACATTCCTCAGATTTTTCCCACCCAAGCAGTAAGACAGTGGGTTACTTTTCCAATGACTCCTACCTGTCATTACTCTGGAAGAATAACTCTCCAGCGTTCTCATCCTGCCTTGCACAAGGAACACACCTGCTCTTGTTGCAGGAAAAAACCTTAAGGCAGGGAGCAGCCGAAGTCTGTAATGTGAAGGCAAGGGTGAGTATAGGAGCAATGGAGAGCCAAGAAAATACAACCAGATCCCTGAATAGGAAAGTTACATATACACATTTTTTTCAAAATTCTGCTTCTAAAATATTCTTTCCATAAATATGTAATGAGCTTCTACTATTCTCAAATTATCAGACCAATTGGAACTAAAGGATAAATCAGGCATGACTTTGCCATTCAATGAACTAACAGCCCATTTGAAGAGTTGAAGGGATAAACAATGCTACCTTGATTCTCAGGCATCCTTTTGCCTCCTTTTCCATAATTTATTCTCTTCAAATATGAAAAAATGATGCATTTTTAAAACCTCACTCTTGATGAGTAGAATAAATTCTTGGTCTTCCTTTCCCAAATTTCTGGCATGTATTAGAGAGGATAAAAATTTTTTGGTGTTCATTTAAGAGTGGCTACATGGCTTTGGACTAGCTATTTAACTTCTTCAAAAGTCAATTATCCTTATCTGTAAAATGGGATGAAGGCATCTGTAATGTAGGGTGCCTTGAGCATTAATTAAGCATCTAATGTGCTTAGCACTGTGCCTACCATAAATTTAGGACTCAACAAATGGCCATTTGTTAGCAAGTTGAAATTTTTCAAATGCCCACAATCCATTGCTATGGACTGTTCGGAGTTACAATAAGAGAGCAAGGGTTTGTGGAGCAAGACATTGAACTTTACTAGAATAGAGGAGACATTACTGACTGAAGAGGCAAACTCAGGTGTTTACCAACTTTCTTCACTCCTACAGTTGTGCCAAATATTTGAATTATTTCAACTCTGATACCCCCTTACCTCATTTAGAAAACTGGATAACAATGCCTGCTTAACCAAAAACAGTAGGAAAGTGTGAGATATTAAATAGAAATCCATAAGAGCCATTTGGAAAAATTCAGCCAATATAGTTAGAAAGAAAAAATGTTAATTTTAAATGATTCAGAGGAAAAAATATTTTCTCACATTAGCTATGATATTTCAGTGGAAACAAATCTAGTCAAATGCAACCTAATTTCATTAATATTTTGGCAATGTTATTAGACCAAGTGTACATGCTAGATAAGCCATTAAATATACCCATTAGTTTATAACAACAAAAATACCACCTTAGGATATTTTGTCATACAGTTCCTAAGCTCTTTTGTCATCGAAACGACCCTAGACTCTGAACTGAATTCTCAAACAATTCGGTAGAATGGAAGAAACATTTCAGGTACTGGATTTGCTCCCTGGGGGCTACCACCTAATGCTAATGATAGTTCTGGTACTTGTGTTGGATCCATAATGACATAAAACATCCCTTCAGACAGCTCCCAGCTGCTGTCACTTTCATTTTCATTCTTATTAATTCATCAAGATTAAAAAAGTCATTGGAATAAGATGGATAGTGAATGAGTCATTTCTGATGTGAAGTTACGGAGTAGAGTAAGCCATTCTTTTCAGGTTCATTAGTCTAATCAAGATGCTATAACAAAATGCTATAGACTGGATGGCTTATAAACAGAAATTTATTTCTCACAGTTCTAGAGGTTGGGAAATCCAAAATAAAGGTGCCAACAGATTCAATATTTGGTGAGGATCCATTTTCTGTTTCATAAATGTTGCCTTCCTGCTTTGTTCTCACATGGCAAAAGGAACAAAGCAGCTCCTAATACCATCAACTTGGTGATTAAGTTTCAACATATGAATTTTAGAGGAACACAAATATTCAGATTATAATAACAGAGAAACTCAAGTTTCCTGTTGGTTTCTTTTTAGAACTCTCCTGAACTCAACATATACTACCAAAATAAACTATGATTTATTGTCACTCAGTTTTATTGGTGGAGAATGGCAGAACCACCCAGGAAGAGAGCATTTCTTGTCCTCCCTGCACTGTGTGACCTGCCATCCTGGAGAGAAATAAAGATAGATCTTACTTGAGCCACTATATTTTTAGGTTTCTTTTAGAATATCTTAGCCTATTTCCTAGCAATATAACGTGATATCTGTAATTTCTTATAAAATGAAACAGAAAATTACTAAATTAGCTCCTGCAAGAAATGGCATACTTCAATAAAAACAGCAAGTAGCACTTGATGCACCTATGCTGTGCCTGGCCACTATGTAGTGGAGCTGCTGCAGTAATGAAATGTATGATTCTTGTTCTCATGAAGCTTCAACTCAAGATTAAGACAGGCATTTTTCAATTCAGATAATTAAATAAGTAAGTTTCACTACTAGGAAAGAACAGCAAAACTTATCATAGGAGTAAATAATTAGGGAAATAAATCTTAACCCTCTCATTTTCTTTGCATTTTTGCTAAACTGTCACGTTATTAGAGTTCAGTTCTTACCAGCTCCCAGTTCCATTTCTTCATCGGGCTTCATTGTACTTTGTACTCATCACTTTTATAAAATAGCCTTGTTTCCTTTCAACAAAATTATCTCTAGTATATAATCAATTTGAGTGAATTTTTGTTTGGGGAACAAAATGGCTCCTAAGTAAATCAAAAAGATAAACTTCATAGGTACATATCCATATGTTATTTGATTTAAATAAATTTCATTCTTACATAGTATATATTCTTTATACAACATTTGAATAGATTTTTACTTTAAAATGGGATTCTGGAATGCCATTTCAAGCTTGAACAATTCCAAAGAAAAGAAT
Organism: Rhinopithecus roxellana; assembly: GCF_007565055.1. Lineage (NCBI taxonomy): Eukaryota > Metazoa > Chordata > Mammalia > Primates > Cercopithecidae > Rhinopithecus > Rhinopithecus roxellana. Next base: position 139,188,260 of record NC_044550.1, read on the forward strand.
CCAAAATGACATTTCTGCACGTTTCTTCGCAAAAATACAATTTGTTCAGCACATTATGGTTTCTGAAGCTCTTTCTTGTGCTCTAGAACAAAATAGAAAATGGCATTGTACTGTAGAAAATAGACAAGTTTATAAATACAGTCCCCTCAGATGTTTTCCAATTAATTGCTCGTGTACTAACCTGGCCAGTCATAGAAGTCCGAAAGTTTCTGGTAGTGTTATAAAGGTTACATGTCATGTGCTGCTCTGACATCTTTGAGTCTCACTGGACCCTGAAGGCCTAACTGTGACTTCTTCTGTTCTGGACAGATAAGATCCCCACCTAGTGGAAACAGCCAGTTTCTTTATCAGATGGATAAACTACAGTCCATCCAGTCCTCAACCTACCCGGTTTTACTTCCCTGCCAACACAAGAAATCATTGAAACCAATCACATCCTCTCATAGAAACGAGGGGATACTTCATTCTCGTGTAACTACCAAACCTGCCCCCCTCATAGCTGCCTTTTTTTAATACTGTTCCCAAGTGTAATCCTCATGGGGTTCTTCATGGTATGAGATGTCCTCCTTTCCTAGGTTGTGAGTATATGTGAGTCATAAGTGGCTGTTTTCTCATCTGTCTAGGGCCAGATGTTTAATTTTCAGCCATATTATACTAATGTTAGGTGAATCGCTCCTTCACCAAGAGGATAGACAGCAGGTGATTAAAATACCTGCTGAGGGCTCCCTTGCAAAAATTACCAGAAGCCTTGAAGACTGAATCCAAAAACAGAGCAGAGAGAGCATTCAAATTTGATCGTTAACTACTGCCCTTGCTTCTTCTTACCTCACATTAATACTGAAGTTGAGGAGCAAGTGTAAGACAAATGCTTAGTATCTGGAGTGATGCCTTTCTCTTCTGTCTCCCAGCTGATATTTTGTAGTGGTCTCCACAATGGAGACCAAAATCCCAATTCTATCTACTCATATTTACCCTCTCATCCATTGTCTCCCAGTCTCCAAAGTTGGCTATATCTTGAAAGGATATTTGGCTTCAGCAACAGATTATGCCAAAAGCAATCCTCTTACACAAAATCTTAGTCCTTTTTGTGAGTCTAGATTTCTAGTCCTCAAGGTCATTTAATTTCCAGGACTAATTACCGCCTTTACTACTGGCCATAATCTAAACCACTTTGTTTTACATCTAACTAATTCTCTAACTTGTGTGTCTGCAGTACTGAAGTTGAGATATTGCTTCCTACCCCCACTCCAGAATGCCCGGAGATCCTTTTGAAAATTGACTTGCTCTCCATCTAGTTGCTAAGTCAATATCTCAACTAATTGACTAATTTTTGCTAACCCATTCCAGTTTTAGGCAAGCTCTAGCTCAAAGAGGGCCCAACTGCCTTATATTTACCTAGTTAAATGTGTACAGCATCTCACTTCTACCAAGAGTATATAAGAATTTACTCAATAGACTAAAACAAAACAGAAACATAGATTTATTCTGTTACAGAAAACAGGAAGGGATATTATATTTTTTAAAAAGACACTTTTAGCCATGTTCTAGAGTAGCATACTCCAAACTAAATAGAATATGAGCCACAGATTTAATTTTAAAATTTTAAATTAAAGTAGCCACATTTTCCAAAATGAAAAGAGTAAGCAGGTGTAATTAATTCTGATAATACATTGTATTTAACTCAACTTATATAAAACATGTTGTTTCAGTACGTAATCCATAGTTAAACTTTTTGTTTCCATAGGAAGTCTTCAAAATTCAGGGCTTACAGTTACAGCATATCTTAATTAGGATTATCCCTGCTTTAAGTGCTTAGTAGACATATGAGGCTAGTGGCTGCCATATTGCACAGTGCAGTTAGAGTGAGAAAATGCCAGAATTCTCATCCCAGCTTCATTTTCTATTGGCAGTGTAACCATGAGCAAATTACCAAAAATCTCTATACTTAGTTTCCTTACATGTAAAGAAAAGACGATAATTGTTTCTCCCTCAAATGGTTGTTCCCGGGGTTAAATTAGCTAGTATTTAACCATATGGAAATAGTTAGTTCCAATTAGCTAGTATTTAGCAATAGGGCTGGGTACAGTGGCTTACGTCTGTAATCCCAGGATTTTGGGAGGCTGAGGTGGACGGATCACCTGAGGTTAGGAGTTTGAGACCAGCCTGACCAACATGGTGAAAACCCGTCTCTACTAAAAATACAAAAATTAGCAGAATGTGGCCGTGCATGCATGTAATCCCAGATACTCGGAAGGCTGATGCAGGAGAATCACTTGAACCCGGGAAGCGGAGGTTGCAGTGAGCCAAAATCACGTCATTGTCCAGCCTGGGCAACAAGAGCAAAACTCCATCAAAATAAATAAATAAATATATAAAATGAATAAAGAATATGGAACAGTACCAGGCATATTAAAACTTAATAAATAATGAATGCTATTAATAAGTACAGAGTCAGAGCCAGAACAAGTGTCCCTCTCTTTTTTTTTTTTCTCTTTCTCCCTAGTCCTGTCTTCTTTCCATTATTATGTACTGGCCACAACTAATAGCTTTTCTTTTAGCGCTGGGAAAATTGTGGACCACAGAAGCATTTTACTTTCAATGAATTAAGTTTTCCAACTAATCAGATTTTAAGTGAAACTTGATCAGGTTTCTCTGACTTGTTTCCTTTTATTTCCTTATCGCCTCTTTGACTTTCTCATAATACCTCTCTTTTCCAACACACTTTGTTCCCTTCCTCAGTTCTTCTCTATCATTGATCAAGTTACTTGATGTCTCTGGAACTCAGTTTGCTCATCTGTAAAATGTGGATCAGGCAACTCTCCTCTCGGGGTTTCTGTGATATTTAGTGATGCAACACAGTAAAGTACCTATACAGTGTCAACCATTAGTGTAGGGTATTTGCAGTAAGTTTATATCGCTATCTCCAAAATTATAGTCTCTTATTTCCCTTTAACCACTTTGCCACACAATTATTATAAGTGTTTACATATAAACAGGGATAATAGAAACAATTTCATGTAAAGTTTTTTTTTTTGCACTACAATCTGTTATTTTATTGCATATACTTATGCACAGAAATGTAGACTCTTGCACCTACAAACATGCACATGGGGTACACACACATAGACACACACAACTGAATAGATTGTAAAGGAATCTTTGATGTGAAAATTGAAGGTACTCTAAGGATTATCAAATCAAGGCTTCTCCATTCTTTTGCAAATTAGGTTGAGAGAATTATAAGGACGTTGGCCATTTCCAAGGTTACACTACCATTACTGATAGGATTAAAAACAGAAAACTGAAATGATGCCAGTCTATTTTTCTGTTCCATTCACAGCCTCTTACATGGACCCAGGGAAGAGAAATGGAAGAATCTTTCTCTTCAGTTTGTACCAATTATGTGATTTTATTAAGAAGTTAGCTTGTAATAAACATTTTGTTTTTTTAACTTAAAATATCATTATAGACTCAATAAAAAAGAACTCTACAAAATAACAAATACGAAAAGCTAAAATTTTACAGATAAAAGGAAAGTTAATTTGGTATATATTAAGTAATCCTTTAAAAAAATCTTAGTTGCTGACATTTATTCAATATCTGAAAATTTAAATAAAACAATTAAATATATGGTAGTTGTGATTTTTAAATGTACTATGAATTATCTAACTAGCTAGTAACATTTTCCCATAATATCAGTTTACTATTTTATATGTTCCAGTAAAAACAATTTAAAAATTTAGAAGGAATTGCCATTAAAGATTAGAGTGCAAACTGTGACCAAAGCAATACAATTTTTCTCTTTTTAAACCTAATACTTTCAATCACTAGACAACTAATGACATACACATACACAGACAATACTTTCTCTTGAGAAATCTGCACAAAAAATTTTGTAAGCACAAGAAAACATGCATCTTCAAAATAGTTATATCTGTGTATTGTTTTTAAAATATATAAAAATAATTTGTGATTAGATGATTCTGTGGTAATGGCTATGAGTTATTATTGCTTGTATAAATTTATTTGTTACTTGATCCTGATTCTATTTAGAGTGACATGAACTTTCTATTCAAACATTTTATTTGTGAATTTTAATTAAAATGGAAGTATTTATGCTTAATTAAAACAAATTAACATTGAAGAAGATGTTTAATCTTATTAAATAATAATAAATTAGAGAGAAATATATATATATTTTGTGAACAATTTACATCAATGTAAAACATTTTTAAAGTCTAATAATGTTAAATTAGTCTTAATGACACTTTAACATTTACAATTGCTATGTAAACAATTATTAAAACAGCTAGATATTTGTCATGCACATGCATACACAGACACACCAAAAAACACAATAAAAGTAGTAAAAGAAATACATTGTATTATTATTCCAGTAGTTTGTGTTTAACAGGAAGCATTTTCCATATCTTTAATTATATAAATTAAAAGTGCTATTTCTTATCCAAAGTGTGTAATTCTCTGAATGAAAATAAATATATAATGTCAAGTTGTGAGTAGGTCAACATACAGTTACATAGAAACTATGGAGTGGAAAGTTACAATAACCAAGATAAAAACATTTACTAGATAAACTCAACAGTAGATTTGAGGTGACAGAAGAAAGAATCAGCAAACTTGAAGATAGATCAATAAGGATACACAATCAGATCAGTGGGTAGAATAAAGAAAATGAATAGAGCCTCCGAGAGCATAGTGCACCATTAAACACACGAACAGGAATGTAATGAGATGGCCTAAAGGAAAGGAGAAAGGGAGAGAAAAAAACGTGAAGAAATAATGGCTGAAAATTCTTACAAATTCATAAAAGCACATCTACAAACCCAATTAACTTTATGTAGAATAAATGAAAAAAGACCACAGTTAAAATTATCATAGCCAAAATACTGAAAGCCAAAGAGAAAGAGAATATATTGTATCCTGTAAGACAAAAATGATTCATCACTTAAGATGGAACTCCAGTAAGATTAACAGTTGACTTCTCATTGGAAACAATGAAGAACAGTAAAAAGAAACCAAACTGTCTTTTATAAAATGAAAATGAAACAAAGTTAATCCCAGATATACCAAAGCTGAAACAATATGTTGCTATCAGACCTGCCTTAAAAGAAATGCTAGAGGAAGTTCTTCAGGCTAAAAGTGAGTTACATTAGGCTGTAGTTTCAAATCTACATTTGAAAAACCAAAGAAGTAAAGGGAATTATGTAGGCAATTATTTTAAAATATATATATTTTTTTATTACAGCATATTTTCTCCATTCTTATCCTCATTTTAAAAGCAATTGCATGTCCCTGGAAACACTCAGATAGCAAAGCAAGTGACATCACCCACCACCACTGGTAGCCAAGCAAACAATTCTTGCTCCAGCTTTGGACCCAGTGGTCCTACCTTTTTCTGAAATCATCCATCAAGCTTACGTTCCTGTTATCCTGGGAAGCACCTGGACAGCAGAGCAGGTGACCCCACCAACCTCCACCACTAGCAGCCAGGCAAGCCTCACTTGCTAGAGCTTCCAGCCCAGGAGTCTCACTTCTGCCTGAATTTTCTAAGGGGCACCACCTGCTGTTACTGTGAAAACACCCAGATGGCAGGGCATGCAACACCATCCACCCACACCTGCCTCTCGTAGCCAGACAGGGCACATAACTACAGTTTTCAGCCCAGTGGTTCCACTTCTGCCTGAACTCTGTGGGCAGGTAAAACCAAGTGTTACCCCAGAAAGCACTAAGATAGCAGATTAGGTCTAATCCAGCAAGGATACAGCTTGTTTCCCAACTGTGTCTCCAGACTGAGGAAGCCCCAGGACAAGAATACCTAACAAAGAAACATGAACATGAAGAAAGTCATTGAAATGGGCTCCTTCAAGACCCATGAGCATACTAGAGTTCAGTCAACTGAACTCACCTTTATATCACAATCAAACCCCCAAAGACATCAAAGAAGATAAAAACAAAGGAACTCATCCAAAGGATGGCAACTTCAAAGATTGAAGGAACATTGGCCCACACAGATGAGAAAAAACAGAAAACAAACAAACAAAAAAAGTGCAAAAAACAAACAAACAAAACCAGAACTCTAGCAACACAAATAGCCAGTGTCTTCTTACCTTCAAATGACCACACTAGTTCCCCAGCAATGGTTCTCAACAAGGCTGCAGTGGCTAAAATGTCAGAAATAGAATTCAAAATGTAAATAGGAATAAAATAGAATTCAAAATATAAACTAGGAATAAAAATGATCAACATTCAGGAGAAATTTGAAACCGAATCTAAGAAATCTAAGGAATACAATAAGAAAGTTATAAAAGAGAAAATATAAAATGGCCATTTTTAAGAAAGAACCAAACTGAAATGATAGAGCTGAAAAACTCACTTCAAGAATTTTATAATACGATTGCAAGTAATAACAGCACAATAAACCAATCTGAGGAAAGAATCTCAGAGCTTAAAAACTTATTCTCCAAAATAACTCAGTCAGAAAAAAATAAAGAAAAAATAATGGAGAAAGAACAAAACTTCTGAGAAATATGGAACCATGTAACAAAACCAAATGTATGCCTCGATAACATCCCTGAAAGAAAATGAAAGAAAGCAAGCAATTTGGAAAACATATTTGAGGCTATCACATATGAAAATGTCTCTACCTTTGCTAGAGAGGCCAACATTCAAATCTTGGAAATGCAGAGAAAAACTGCAAGTTACTACACAGGGCGACCATCCCTAAGATACATAGTCAACAGATAATCCAAACTTGAAATAAAAAATGTTTAAAGTAGCTAGAAGGGGCCGGGCGCGGTGGCTCAAGCCTGTAATCCCAGCACTTTGGGAGGCCGAGACAGGTGGATCACAAGGTCAGGAGATCGAGACCATCCTGGCTAACACAGTGAAACCCCGTCTCTACTAAAAATACAAAAAAACTAGCCGGGCGAGGTGGTGGGCTCCTGTAGTCCCAGCTACTCGGGAGGCTGAGGCAGGAGAATGGCGTAAACCCGGGAGACAGAGCTTGCAGTGAGCTGAGATCCGGCCACTGCACTCCAGTCCGGGCGACAGAGAGAGACTCCGCCTAAAAAAAAAAAAAGTAGCTAGAAGGAAGGGGCAGGTCACCTACCAAAAGAACCCCATCAGGCTAACAATAGAACTTTCAGCAGAAATTCTAAAGCCAGAAGAGTTTTGGCGCTTACATTCAACATTCATAAAGAAAGTAAATTCCAACCGAGAATTTCAGATCCAGCCATACTAAGTATCATAAGCAAAAGAGAAATAAGATTCTTTTCAGACAAGCAAATGCTAAGAAAACTTGGTGCCAAGACCAACTTGGTCGGGGAGACCCTAAACCAGAAGCGCTAGAGGAATTAAAGACACACACACACAGAAATACAGAGGTGTGAAGTGGGTCTCACAGCCTACAGAGCTGAGAGCCCCACAGAGAGATTTATCCACATATTTATTAACAGCAAACCAGTCATTAGCATTGTTTCTATCGATATTAAATTAACTAAAAGTATCCCTTATGGGAAATGAAGGGATGGGCCGAATTAAATTACTAGGTTGGGCCAGTTACCTGCAGCAGAAACACGCCCTTAAGCCAGATGGCTCATGGTATTGTTTGTGGCTTAAGGATGCCTTTAAGCGGTTTTCCGCCCTGGGCGGGCCAGGTGTTCCTTGCTCTAATACGTGTAAACCCACAACCTTCGAGCTTGGGCATTTAGGGCCATTATGAACATATCACAGTGCTGCAGAGATTTTGTTTATGGCCAGTTTTGGGGTCAATTTATGGTCAGATTTTGGGGGGCTTGCTCCCAACATGTCTCTCTTCTTTGATGTTCAGAGATAAAAGCAAGGGCAGCTTTGTCATGGTGAGCTACGTCTTGCAGGAATCGGGATCCGCTTCTGCAGACTATACAAAGACAAACAACATAGATTAAAAGCACAGTCATTATTGACATCATAGAGCTTCCAAACGTTTTTATCCATTTTAATGGGTTACTAGCTGCTAAATTGTCTGCAGCTCCTTTAAGCACTCCAGTTCCTGTCACTAAGGTCAGGTGTGCCTGGGATAATTTAAATATTTTAATTCTTTTAATTTTGCTATATGCAAAGACAAGTTTGTAGAGTGTCCTTCTAGATACTTTGTTATTCTTGCCCAAATTTTGATCTTTTTAAGAGCATTTAAATAGTTTCAAGAAATCCTAATGTTTAGCTCCTAGAGAAGGCCATATCATTTGAGGTTGAGGTGCCACTATACCATCATGGTTCCAAATAATAGGAACTTTTCTCATACTTATTATCATTTCTACCATCTGACTGTTTTGTTCAGATCATCTGAACATAGTGTGGCCGTGGCATGCAGAGTAAGAGGTGTGATTTAAGCTAAACATCCCCTTAGGGGACCAATTAATAATGATTCCATTGGTATCGTTGCACAGCACCTCTGCCTGTTCTGCAAAGCAATCTTCCTAAACAAATACGCTCATTTTTTCTAACTGGGTCCAATCCTGTTTACAAATAGGTTTTTGAGGGCAGTACGCCTCAATTATAGGAGCAGATTTATTACGGTAAATACTGAGATCAGAAAGCATGTGTAACTGTGTCATAGAGTGATTGCATCCAGGCATTATTACCAGCCCTTATCAAAGGAATACTCATGGTAGTGGTGATAACCCTATCATAGCTACCATTAAGTTATTCATTGTGACTGGTTGTTCCACTTTCCTCAGGTTTTTTCCGCCATCTGAGACAGCTTCTTGATTTGTCCCCAGGTGGGTGGCTGTGTTCCACGGGTGTTGCTTATGACAGTTGGGGTCCTCCTCAGCATCAGTCTCAAAATGGCTGCAACTCGGGGAGTCCTCGGGAGCCTCCCAGAGTCTCTTCCTTGGCATCTGGTGCATGATAAAGTTTCAGGTGTCTTGATGGTATCATAATTGCCTGTTGAGTTTGGCCTGGAGAAACACAAGCATAACCTCTACCCCAAGTTATTATTTTATCTATTTCCCAACTTTTTATTATCGAATCTCTCCACCAAATCAGTTGTTCTGCTTCTGTCTTTGCAGCTGGATTCTGTAGATGCTGTTCAGCAGCTGATAACATCTGGCCTTTGGGCAGGCTCAAAAACTTTAAAGTTAATAATGCTAAGTTCAGTTGCATCCATCATTGTTTCTCCCATTCTGCTTTTGCAACTGCTGTTTTAGGGAGTGATTCATTCTTTCCACTATGGCTTGTCCTTGAGAATTGTATGGGATACCAGTAATGTGTTTAATATTCCACACAGAGAAAAATGTAGCTAGAGTTTGGCTAGTGTAGCCTGGGGCAATATCTGTTCTAATAGAAGCTGGAACGCCCATCACCACAAAACACCACAAAAGATGACAATTAACACAGGCAGAAGACTCCCCTGTTTGGCCTATAGCCCAGACAAAGTGAGAAAAGGTGCCACACATACATGTACATAAGCTAGTCTCCCAAACGAGGGAACAAGTGTGACATCCATTTGCCAAATAGAGTTAGGTTCCAGTCCTCGAGGATTAACTCCTCCTGTAAAAGATGACGAATGTATCATTTGGCAAGCTGGGCATCACTGGATAATAACTTTAGCTTCTTTCCAGGTAATGTTGTATCTGCGTTTGAGACCAGAGGCATTAACATGGTTTACACTGTGAAAGTGTCTGGCATTAGATATTGCAGTAGCAACTAGGTGAGCAGTCATTTGATTCCCTTCAGTCAAGGTCCTGAAAGAGGTGTATGAGCTCTAATGAGAGTGATGTAAAAAGTGCATTCTACTCCTAACTGCTGTTTGCAGTTGGGTAAATAAAGTCATCAGTGTTCATCTGTATGAAATCATAACTGAGCATTTTCAATTAACTGTGTGGAATGAACCACGTATGAAGAATCAGAAATCACATTAATAGGCATATCAAAAGCAGTCAATGCCTTAATTACAGCTACAAGCTCCGCTTTTTGAGCTGAAGTATAGGACGTCTGGAAAACTTTACTTTTTGAGCCAAAATAAGAAGCTTTACCATTACTAGACCCGTCTGTAAAAATATTCTCAGCACCTTCAGTTGGTGTAAATTTAGTTCTTTTAGGGCAAATCCAATTAGTTAATTTCAAAAACTGAAAGTTTCGTTTTAGGAAAATGATTATCGAGAATACCCACAAAGTCAGCTAAATGGGTTTGCCAAGTAAGACTATTTATAAAAACTTGTTGCATTTGTGCCTTCGTGAGAGGGACAATAATTTTTCCAGGCTCATATCCATGTAATTTAACAATCCAAGTTCTCCCAATCCCTATGATAGTAGCGACTTGATCTAAAAAAGGAGTTAGAGTCCATGAATTAGTATGTAGAAGAAAGCGCCACTCTACTAAGTCCTGTTCTTGGACAATAACAGCAGTAGGTGAATGCTGAGTTGAAAAAATTAGCAAATCTAGAGTCTTCTCTGGATCTATTCTATTTATCTGAGCTTTATGGATTTGCTTCTCAATCAGTGGTACTCTGCCTCAGCCTCTTTTGTTAATTGCCGAGGGCTAGTGAGACTAAGATTTCCTCTAAGGTTAGAAAACAGATTACTCATAGCATAGGCAGGAATGCCTAGAGCAGGCTGTATCCAATTAATATCCCCTAGTAATTTTTGAAAATCATTTAATGTTTTTAATTTATCCCTACATATGGGTACTTTCTGTGGCACAATGGTAGTGTTGTCTACTAAGGTCCCCAAGTAGGAATAAGGAGTAGTAGTCTGAATTTTGTCAGGAGCTATAATTAAACCAGTGTGAGAAATTGAATTTTAAAAGTGATCATAGCATTGGAGTAATATTTCTCGGGTGGGAGCAGCACAAACTATATCATCGATATAGTGAATAATGTAACACTGTGAAAATTTTTTACGAGTAGGTTCAATTGCTTGCCCCACATACATCTGGCAAATAGTTGGACTGTTTAACATACGCTGTGGCAACACTTTCCAGTGATAACATTTAGCAGGTTGCAGGTTGTTTACTGCAGGAATAGTAAATGCAAACCATTCACAGTCTTGCTCAGTTAAAGGGATAGTGAAGAAATAGTCATTTAAATCTATGACTATTAAAGGCCAATTTTTTGGAATTATAGCAGGAGAAGGCAATCCTGGCTGTAATGCTCCCATAGATTGTATAACTAAATTGATGGCTCTTAAGTCAGTTAACATTCTCCATTTTCCTGATTTTTTTCTTAATTATGAAAACTGGAGAATTCCAAGGAGAGAATGTTGGAACTATGTGCCCATTTTCTAATTGTTCAGTAACTAATGTCTCTAAAGCCTCCAGTTTTTCTTTACTTAGCAACCATTGTTCTATTCAAATGGGCTTATCTGTTAACCATTTTAAAGATATAGGTTCCGGAGGCTTCACAATGGCCGCCATCAAAAATTATTTTCTAATCTTTGGTAGGAACTTTGTTTTTCTGCTTGAAGAGGTTCTTTCAAATCTTGCAAATTTTTTTCTAGTCCCATACCAGGGACATACCCCATTTCATGCATTGTGTGTTGACTTTGAGGACTATATAATTGTTCTAGAATTAGAACCTGTGCTCCCCATTGTTGTAATAAGTCTATTCCCCATAAATTTATAGGTACAGAAGTTATAATTGGTTGAATAGTCTCAGATTGTCCATCAGGCCCCTCACAATGCAAAATATACTTTGATGTACTTCAGCGGTTTTACCAACTCTAACTACGTTAAATTGAGCGGGTTGAACTGGCCACGTGGACAGGCAGTGCTGTAGAGAAATGATTGAAATGTCCGCTCCTATATCTACCAAACCTTTAAATTCCTTTCCTTGAATAGTTATTTCACGGGTAGGATGTTTATCAGTAATTTGATTTACCCAATATGCTGCTTTGCATTGTTTATTTGTGCTTCCAAATCCTCTTGTTCGTTTAATTTCACTTTTTCCCATTCCCACATACGACACAATCAGGAGCTGTACTATGTGCTCTCCTGGCTCTGCTTTCCAGGGAACAGAAGTAGATATAACAATTTGAATGTCCCCATTGTAATCTGAATCAATGACTCCTATATGTATTTGTATGCCTTTTAAACTTACATTAGACCCTCCTAAAAGTAATCTTATTGTCCCTGCTGGCAAGGGTCCACAGACTCCTGTTGGGACCTTTTATGGGGGTTTCCCAGGCAGAAGGTTCACAGCTTTTGTGCAACATAAATCTACTGTGGCATTGTTGGCTGTGGCAGGGGACAGACATTGTACAGGGGTGAGGGAACAGCCTGAGCTGGAAATGCCCTGGTTTAGAACAGGGTCGAGGACAGGCCTCTTATGGCATTTCCTGAAATCAGGTTCCCCTCTTTATCAAACTTAGAGTGACACTGACTAGCCCAAGATTTTCCATTTTTACATTTGGACATATTTCAGGCTCCACAGTTATCTTTTTTCCCCTATCTGGCAGCCTGACTTGCTGACTTTTTCTACATTCTTTTTTAGTATGACCATGCTTCCCACAGTTAAAACAAGCTCCAGGAAATGGAGTATTTCCTTTATCCACTCTCAGTCCTGCCATTGCCTGTGCCAACAAAGTAGCTTTATGCAGATTACCTCCGATACCATCACACGCCTTGATATAATCAACTAAATGTGCTTTCCTTCTGATAGGTCGCAGAGCAGCCTGGCAATCGGAATTAGCATTGTCAAAAGCTAATAACTGCAGCACTATATCCTAAGCAGAAGAATCTGCAATCAACTTTTTAAGAGACTCCTGTAACTGAGCTATAAAATCAACATATGATTCTGTGGGTCCCTGTTTTTTAGCACTAAAGGAAGGGTATTGTTCTCCACCTGAAGTGATTTTTTCCCAAGCTCTAATGCACACTCCTCTAAGCTGTTCTATGGCCTCATCCTACATGATCGGTTGTGCATCTAAACAAGCCCAGCCGCCAACCCCCAAAAGTTGGTCTGCAGTTATATTAATTTGAGGTTGGACCTGGGCATTGCAAGCAGCCTGAATGGAAGCTTCATCTGCCCACCAAGTTTTAAATTGTAAGAACTGAGCAGGAGTTAGACAAGCTCGAGTAAGAGCATCCCAGTCAGTAGGAATCATCCATCTGGAAACAGCAACATTCTTTAACAGTCCCATTACAAAAGGAGAACCTGGTCCATACTGACTGATTGCTTGTTTTAATTATTTAAATAATTTAAAAGGAAAAGGCTCAAATGTAGCTGTAATATTTCCCTGTGGATCTGAGGGGTGTATTCTAACAGGGAACTGCCAAGCCTCCAAATCACCCTCTCTCATCTAGCTTGCTGAATTCCTGCCTGAATGGAACCAAGAGCAGTCGCTTGAGGTGCTGCTCGAACAGTCACTGGGGCAACTACTTTTTGCCCAGTGTCTTCTGGAAAAAAAGATCTGGGGGGGAGTCATTTTCTTCAAAATAATAAGGAAGGGGTGCAGAAGGGTAGGGATGAACCTCTCCTTCCTTTGCCACTTTAGCTTTAGCTAGCAAATAAACATGCTCTGTAACCTCTTCTGTTACCTCGTTATACTCTTGTTTCTCCTCGTCATCAATATGAAAAAGTTCCCAGGTGGAACAATCCAGACCCCAAACTTGCCCCGTGGTTCTGACAAGACACTTCTGAGCGTCCCTTCTTACTCACCATGGGGATTGCTTTAAGAGTACTTGGGTGTCCTCCAGCTAGTTGTCCATTCCAACCATCGCTTTGGTGACCCTTTGACCTGGATTTGAGTCCCCATGAATGGATGGACGCCACTTGCCAAGACCAGCTCCGTCAGGGAGACCCTAACCCAGCAGCGCTAGAGGAATTAAAGACACATACACAGAAATATAGAGGTGTGAAGTAGGAAATCAGGGGTCTCACAGCCTTCAGAGCTGAGAGCCCCAAACAGAGATTTACCCACATATTTATTAAGAGTAAATCAGTCATTAGCATTGTTTCTATAGATATTAAATTAACTAAAAGTATCCCTTTATGGAAAATGAAGGGCTGGGCCGAATTAAATCAATAGGTTGGGCTACATAACGCAGCAGGAACATGCCCTTAAGAGAGATCGCTCATGCTATTATTGTTTGTTGCTTAAGAATGCCTTTAAGCAGTTTTCCGCCCTGGGAGAGCCAGGTGTTCCTTCCCCTCATTCCCATAAACCCACAACCTTCCAACTTGGGTGTTAGAGCCATTATGGACATATCACAGCATGGCAGAGATTTGTTTATGGCCAGTTTTGGGGCCAATTTATGGCCAGATTTGGGGGGACTTGCTCCCAACACATGGTACCACCAGACGTGTTTTACAAGAGGTCCTTATGGAAGTGCTAAATATGGAGAAGAAAGGCTGCTACTGGTCACCACAAAAGTACAGTTAGGTACAGAGACCATTGACTCTATAAAGAAACCACATCATCAAATCTGCCTACTAACCAGCTAACAACAGGATAAATAGGATTAAACCAGCACATATCAATATTAACATTGAATGCAAATGGACTAAATGCCCCAATTAAAATTTGGATGAAAAAACAAGACACAACTTATGCTGCATACAAGAGAACCATATCACATGCAATGACTCCCATAGTCTAAAATAAAGGGATGAAGAAAGACCTACCAAGCAAATGAAAAACAGGAAAAAAGTAGAGATTGCTATTATAATTTCCAACAAAATAGACTTTAAACCAACAATGATTAAAAAAAGGGGCGTTACATAATGATAAAGCTTCAATTCAACAAGAGAACCTACCTATTCTAAACATATACATACCCAAATAGGAGCACTTAATAGAAGAACCAATCAAGTAGAAGAAAAAATTAGTGAGCTTGAAGACAGGCTATTTGACAATACATAGTCAGAAGACACAGAGGAAAAGACAAACGCAGAGCAAAGAAACCCGCCTACAGATCTAGAAAATAGCTTCAAAAGGGCAAACCTAAGATTAATTAGCCTTAAAAAGAAGGGAGATAAAGAGATAGGCTTAGAAAGTTTATTCAAAGGAATAACAGAGAGTTTTCCAAACCTAGAGAAAGACACCAGTGTCCAAGTACAAAGGTTCTAGAGTGCCAGGCAGATTTAACCCAAAAAAGACTACCTCAAGGCATTTAACTCTCAAACTCCCAGAGATCCAGGATAAAGAAAGAATTCTAAAAGCAGCAAGAGAAAATAAATAACATGCAATGGATCTCCAATATGTCTGGCAGCAGATTCAGTGGAAACATTGTCAGCCAGAAAAGAGTGGCAAGACATATTTAAATTGCTGAAGGGGGAAAAAAAAAAAAAAAAAAAAAAAAAAAAAAAAAACACTTTTACCATAGAATAGTATATTTATTGAAAATCCTTCAAATATGAAGGAGAAATAAGACACCTCAGACATACAAAAGCTGAGGGATGTCATTAACACTAGACCTGTCCTACAAGAAATTTTAAAAGCACTTCAATCAGAAAGAAAAGGACGTTATTGAGCAATAATGAGTAGACATTTCTCAAAAGAAGACAGACAAATGGCAAACAGACCTATGAAAAGCTGGACATAGTGGCTCATGAGTGTAATCCCAGCAGTTTGGCAGGCCAAGGCAGGTGAATCATTTAAGTCCAGTGTTTGTAAACTAGCCTAGGCAACAGGGTAAAACCCTATTTCTATAAAAAAAAAACAAGTTAGCTGGGTATGGTGGCATAAGCCTGTGGTCCCAGCTACTAGGAAGGTCGAGGTGGGAGGATCCCTTGAGCCTGAGAGGTAGTGGTTGCAGTAAACCATGATTGTGCCATTACACTCCAGACTAGGCAACAGAGCCAGACTTTGTCTAAAAAAAAAAAAAAAGAAAAAGAAAAAAAGAAAGAAAAGGAAAAAAGAAAATGGGATCAACATCATTGATCATCAGACAAATGTGAATGAAAACTACAAGGAGATATCATTTCACCCTTGTTAAAATGGCTTATAACCAAAAAGACAGCCAATAACAAATACTGGTGAGGATGTGGAGAAGAGGGAGCTGTCATAAACTGTTGGTGGTAACATAAATTACTACAACCACTATGGAGAACAGTTTGCAGGTTACTCAAGAAAGTAAAAATTGAGCTACCATATGATCCAGCAATTCCACTGCTGGGTATATACCCAAAAGAAAGGAAATCAATATATCAAAGAAATATCTGTACTCCTAATTCATTGCATCACTATTTACAGTAGCTAAGATTTGGAAGCAACTTACATGTCCATGAACAGATGAATGGATAAAGAAAATGTACATACACACAACAGAGTACTATTCAGCCATTAAAAAAAGAATGAGATCCTATCATTTGTAAAAACAAGGATGGAACTGGAGATCATCTGTAACCTGAAATAAGCCAGACATAGAAAGACAAACATCACATGTTCTCACTTCCTTGTGGGATCTAAAATTTGAAATGATTTAACTCATGGACACATAGAGTAGAACAATGGTTTTCAGAGGTTGGGAAGGCTACTGGGGAGCTAGCAGTTTGGGGGGATTGGATATTTGATGGGCACAAACTATGAGAGTTAGAAAGAATGATTAAGACCTACTATTTGGTAGCACAACAGGGTGACTATAGTCTTTAATTACTAACTAAAGAAGTATAGTTGGATTGTTTGTAACACAAAAGATAAATGCTTGGGAGAATGGATAAAAAACAAACAAACAGACAAATAGGAGTACCAGATTTATAAAGCAAATTCTTATAGACCTATGAAGAGAGTTAGATAACTACATAATAATTCTGGAAGACTTCAACATGTCACTGACCATGTTAGACAGATCATCAAAGCAGAAAACTAACAAAGATATTTGAGACCTGAACTTGATATTTGATCAAATGAACCTAGCAGATATCTACAGAACTCTCCACTGAAAAACAACAAAATATACATTCTTCTCATGTATATTTGAGTATGCACATGATGCATACTCTAAAATTGAACACACAATTGGCCATAAAACAATCCTCAGTAAATTAAAAATTTGAAATCATAACAAACACACTCTTGGACCACAGTACAATAAAAATAAAAATTAATACGAGAAAATCTCTCCAAATCATACAATTACATAAAAGTTAAACAACCTACTCCTAAATGACTTCTGAGTAAACAATGAAATTTAGGCAGAAATGGAGAAATGCTTTGAAATAATGAGAATACAAATACAACATAGCACAGTCTCTTTGACACAGCTAAAGCAGTATTAAGAGGAAAGTTTGTAGTGCTAAATGACCACATTGGAAATATAGAAAGATCTGAAGTGAACAACCTAACATCACACCTAGAGGAAGTGTAGTAACAAGAACCAACTAACCCAAAGCTAGTAGAAGACCAGAAATAACCAAAATCAGAAATGAAGTGAATGAAACTGAGGCAGAGAAAACCATACAAAAAATCAATGAATCCAGGAGTTGACTTTTTAAGAGTCAATAGATTGATGGACTACTAACTAGACTAATTAAAAGAAAGAGAGAGAGAGAGAGAGAGAGAGAGAGAGAGAATATCCAAATGAACACAATCAGACATGCCAAACGGGGTGTTACCACAGACACCACTAAAAAAAAAAAAAAAAAAAAAAAAAAAGAAAAAACCTCCCAGAGGCTGAAAAACACACCTCTGTGTACACAAATTATTAAGATTAGAAAAAATGAACAAATTCTTGGAAGTATACAACCTCCCAAAACGAAACCAGAATTAAATTGAATCCCAGAATGGAACAATAATGAGTTCCAAAACTGAATCACTAAATAAAAAACCTACCAACTGAAAAAATCCCAGTACCATATAGATTCATAGCCAAATTCTATCAGATATGTAAAAAGAACTGGTACCACACCTACTGAAAGAATATGAAAAAATTAAGGAGGGACTCCTCCCTAATTCATTCTATGAGGCCAGCATCATCCTGATACAAAAACCTGGCAGAAGCACAACAACAAAAAAAACTTGCAGCCAATATCCTCCATGAATAAAAATGCAAAAATCTTCATAAAATACTAGAAAAATGAATCCAGTAGCACATGAAAAAGCTAATCCACCATGATCAAGTATGCTTTATCCCTAGGATACAAGGTTGACTCAAAATATGTAATTCAAAAATGGTCACTCACCACTAAAAACAAATATAAGATGATCATCTCAATAGATGCAGAAAAGGCTTTTGATAAAACTCAACATCTTTTCATGTTAAAAACCCTCAACACACTAGACATTGAAAGAAAATACCTCAAAATAATAAGAGCCGTCTGTGACAAACCCACAGCCAACATCATACTGAATAGGCAAAAGATGCAAGCGTTCTTCTTGAGAACCAGAACAAGAGAAGGATGCCTACTCTCACCACTCTTATTCAACATAGTGCTGGATATGCTAGCCAGAGCAATCAGGCAAGAGAAAGAAATAAAAGGCACCCAAATAGGAAAAGAGAAGTCAAAAGATCTTTGTTTGCAGGCAATATGATTTTAAACATAGAAAACCCCATAGCCCCCACACAAAGAAGTCTAGATCTGATAAACAACTTCAGTAAAAGTTCAGGATACAAAATCAATATAAAAAATAAGTAGCATTTCTGTACACCGAAGTTCAAGCTGGGAGCCAAATCAAAAATGCAATCCCATTCACAATAGCCACAAAAAGAATTCAATGCCTAGGAACACAGCTAACCAGAAAGAGGAAAGATCTCTATGATGAGAATTACAAAACACTGCTAAGGGAAATCAGAGATGAAACAAACAAATACAAAAAAAAAAAAAATCTATCCTCATGGTTAGGAAGAATCAATGTTAATAAAATGGTCATACTTCCCAAAGCAATTTATAGACAAATGCTATTCCTGTCAAACTACCAAAAACATTCTTCAAAGAATTAATTAGGAAAAGCTGTTTTAAAATTGATATGGGACCAAAAAAGAGCTCAAATGGCCAAGATAATCCTAAGCAAAAAGATCAAAGCTGATGGCATCATTTTATCCAACTTCAAACTATACTAAAAGAATACAGTAACCAAAACAGTATGGTACTGGTACAAAAACAGACACATAGACCAAAGAAACAGAATAAAGAACCCAGAAATTAAGCCACACACATACGACCATCTGATCTTCAACAAAGTCAAGAAAAATAAGCAATGAAGAAAGACTCCATATTTAAGAAACAGTGCTGGGCTGACTGGCTTGCCATATACAGAAGATTGAACTTGGACACCTTTCGTACAGCATATACAAAAACCAACTCAACACAGATTAAAGATTTAAGTGTAAAATCTCAAACTTTAAAAACCCCTGAAAATAACATAGGAAATACCAATCTGGACATAGGCCCTGGCAGTGATTTTATGACAAAGATGCCAAAAGCAATTCCAACAAAACAAAATAGACAAGTAGGACCTAATTAAACGAAAAAGCTTCTCAACAGCAAAAGAAATTATCAATAGAATTAACAGACCGTCTACAGAATGGGAAAAAATATTTGCAAGTTATGCATCTAACAAAGGACTAATATACAGAATCTATAAATAAATCAACAGGCAAAAACAAACAACTGCATTAAAGAGTGGGAAAAACATAAGCACAAACACTCTTCAAAAGAAGACATACATATGGCCAATAAGAATATGAGAAAATGCTTCACATCACTGATCATTAGAGAAATGCAAGTCAAAATCACAATGAGATACCATCTCACACCACTCAGAATGGCTATTCATAAAAAGCCAAAAAATAGCAAATGCTGGTGTGGTTGCAAAGAAAAGGGAATGCTTATACACTCCTTGTAGGAACATAAATTATTTAAGCCCTTGTAGGAAGAAGTGTGGGAATTTCTCAAGAACTTCAAACAAAGTACCATTTAACCTAGCAATCCCATTATTGGATATATGTCTGGATAAATAAGAATCATTCTTCCTAACAACACATGCACACATATACTTGTTGTAGCACTACTCACAACAGTAAAGTCATGGAATCCACCTAAATGCCCCTCAGTGGTAGACTGGATAAAGAAAATGTGGCATATATATACCATGGAATATCATTCAGGCATAAAAAAGGATGAGATCATGTCCTTTGCATCAATATGGATTGAGCTGGAGGCTATAATCCAAAACAAACTAAACCCAAAATAGAAAAGCTAATACTACATATTCTAACTTGTAAGTGGGAGCTAAACATTGAGTACACATGGATACAGAAAAAGAAACAACAGACACCAGGGTCTACTTGAGGGTGAAGGGCTGGAAGGAGACTGAAAAACTACCTATTGGTTACTATCCTTATTACCTGGGTGATGAAACAATCTACACCAGCCACCCATGACACACAATTTACGTATTTATCAAACCTGCCCATGTATCCCTGAACCTTATATAAAAGTTAAATGAAAGTAAGTGCATAGAACAATATGAATGTAAGTGAACTGTTGCTTTTATACAAAAACAAAATGTATTTACCAATAACAGCCAAAGGTAATGGGTGAGAACAAAGTTGTAATGAAGTAAGAAATTAGAACATAATGGTCACTTGGAATACATAGGAAGAAAGATAATCAGAATTGGTAATTCAGAAGGTAAATATAAAAAATTCTATAAATATATATTTGCTTTCCTTTCTGTTCTCAACTTTTTGCAGGGTATCATAAGAGTATATACAAAGCAGTAATTACAACAGTTTTGATTGGGCTTGTAATGTATGTAACACAATAAAGAAAACAACAATAGTACAAAAAATAGGGGAAGAGAATGAACATATTTTAGAGAAAGTTTCTATCATCCATTGGAATAATGTTATTTTTAAATCAGAAGTTAATTTTGGTCACTTGCAATGTATATGTTAAGCCCTAGGAAAACCACAAGAAACATAGTTGAAAAATATAATAAAAACCTTAAAGTGGTTTTTATTACACTAGAAAATAGCTACTTGATAATAAAGAAGTCACTACAGGAATAGAAAAACAAAAAGATATGAGGTATATAGAATACAAAAAACTAAATGGCAGAGGTCAATGCACACATGTCAATAGTAACATTACATGTGAATAAATTTAAAAACCCAATTAAAAGTTAAAAATTATCATATTGGCTCAAATGATAAGATCCAGCTATATGCCGCTCACAGGAGACTTACTTTAGATTTAATGATGTAGAAGGTTGAAAGCACCTAACAAAAAGCACCACAAAACATGAAGCAAAAATTGACAGAATTTAAGAAACAAAGACAATTCAAAATTAATAGACTTAAGTGGCCTGGCAGGGTGGCTCACGCCTATAATCCCAGAACTTTGGGAGGCCGAGACAGCAGGATCACAAGGTCAGGAGATCGAGACCTTGCTGGCTAGCATGGTAAAACCCTGTCTCTACTAAAATTACGAAAAATTAGCCGGGCGTGGTGGTGGGTGCCTGTAGTCCCAGCTACTCAAGAGGCTGAGGCAGGAGAATGGGGTGAACCCGGGAGGCGGTGCTTGCTGTGAGCCGAGATCGCGCCACTGCACTCCAGCCTGGGTGACAGAGTGAGACTCTGTCTCAAAACAAAACAACAAAACAAAACAAAGCAAAACAAAACTTAAGCAAAGTAGTACCCACACCCCCACCTTTTTTTTTTTTTTTTTTTTTTTTTTTTTTTGACGGAGTCTTGCTGTATCATCCAGGCTGGAGTGCAATGGCGTGATCTTGGGTCACTGCAACCTCCACTCCCACTGCATTCAAGCAGTTCTTGTGCCTCAGCCTCCCTAGTAGCTGGGATTATAGGTGCCCACTACCACGCCTGGCTAATTTTTGTATATTTTGTAGAGACAGGTTTTCACCATGTTGGCCAGGCCAGTCTGAACTCCTGACCTCAAGTCCCTAAGTGCCCACTTCCGCCTCCCAAAATGCTGGGATTACAGGTAGAAGCCACCACGCGCAGCATACCCCACTTTCAACAATAGATGGAGAAGTTAGGCAAAAAATAAAAAGAAAAAGAAAAAGAAAGAAAAGAAAAGAAAAAGAAATGGAATATGTGGAATATGCGGAAAACACTGTAACCTATCTATCCTTAACAGATACACATGTATGGAATATTTCACCCAGGAACAGCAAAATAGCAAAATAAGCTTTCATCTTAAAGGTATATAGAACATTCTTGGGATAAACAATATTTAAGGACATAAAACAAGCCTCAATAATTTTGAATAGATTGAAATTGTACAAAGTATATTCTGCCACTACAAATTAAAGTGAGTTGAAATTATTCAAAGTATCTTATGTAAGCACAAAGGAATTAGCTTATAAATCAATAACAAAAGAAAGTTGGAAAGTTTGCAAACATGTAAAAGTTAAACAATACCCTGCTTTTAAATAAACAGTATATCAAAGGAGAAATCACAAGTGAAATTCAAAGACACCTTAAAATGGATGAAAACACAAACACATATACAAAAACATATGGAAAGCAGCTACAGTAGTACAGAAAAAATTATAGCTGTGCATGCCTATAATACAAATAAAATATGTATTTGAATTCAATCACCTAACTTTTTACCTAAAGAAATAGAAAAAGAAGAGCAAGTTAAATCTAAACATAAATACATGAAAATAGTAAAGATTTGAAAATAGTAAACAATGGAGAAGAGAAAACTAACTTTTAAATAATAAAAATCAAAATTGATTATTTGAAAAAGTCTTAAAAAGTGACATTTAACTAGATTAGATAAAAAGGGAATACTATGAAAAACTGCATGCCAACAAATTAGCCTAAATAAAATTTCTAAAAATTTGAGAAACACACAAATTACCACAAACTGTTTCAAAAAGTTTGTAGAAAATCTGACTAGATCTCTGACAAGATTGAGTTAGTGAACAAAAATGTCCCAGGCAGAAAAATTGAGA
The DNA here is from genome assembly GCF_007565055.1 of Rhinopithecus roxellana. Taxonomy (NCBI): domain Eukaryota; kingdom Metazoa; phylum Chordata; class Mammalia; order Primates; family Cercopithecidae; genus Rhinopithecus; species Rhinopithecus roxellana. The sequence goes on from NC_044550.1 coordinate 139,211,129, forward strand.
TCAAGATGGCTTCACTGGTCAATTTTATCAAATATTTAAAGAGTTAACAATGATTTTCAAACACTTTTCCAAAAAATAATAGAGGAGAGATTACTTCCCAACTCATTCTATGGAGCCAATTTTATCTTGATACTGAAACCAAAGACATCAGAAGAAAACTCTGGATCGATACAATTTTACTGCAAAAATCCTCAGTAAAATATTCAATAAGCCAAATCCAACAACTCTTAAAAATAATTTTATTACATGACCAAATGGATTCTACCCCAGGAACGCAAGATTGCTTTCACATACAAAAGTCAATCAGTGTTACGCTCCATATTAACAAAATAAATGACAAAACCATAAGATCATGTACATAAATGCAGCAAAAACATTGACAAAAATTTAACACTATTGTGATAAAAACACTCAACACATTAGGAATTGTTCTATAAAATCTGATAGCTAAAATCATATTTAATGATGAAAGACTGCAAGCTTTCCCTCCAGTATCAGGAATAACAACACAAGGTCCACTCTCATCACTTATTCAACATTGTACTTCAAATGCTAGCCAGGACAATTAGAAAAGAAAAATAAATAAAGGCATCAAGATTTGAAAGGAAGAATAAAATTATATAAATAGATAGTATAATGTGTGTAGAAAATGTGAAGACTTTTTTAAAATTATCAGAATTAATAGATATGGTTAGCAAAATTGTAGATTATAAAATCAACACTCACACAAAAATTATTTCTATATGCTAGGAATAAGCAGTGCAAAAATGAAATGAAGAAAATTTAAAAATTAAGAAAACATTTATGTATACTACAATAAAAAAGAATATAACCAGAATAAATTTAACAAAATAAATGCAAGAGTTATACACAGAAAACTAGAAAACATTTTTGAAATAAATTTAAAAAGACCCAAATAAATGAAAAGATATCCCATATTTATAAATTGGGAGGCAATTTTAAAATGACAATAATCTCCAAATTGATCTGCAGATTCAATACAATCCCATCAAATTACCAACTACCATTTTTTTTTTTTTTTGCAGAAATTGATGAAGTAATCCTAAAACTCATAGAAAATGCAAAGAACCTAGTGCAGTGAAAAAAGTTTTGAAAAAGAAAAGTTGAAGAATTCACATTTCCTGATCTCAAAAGTTATTACACCATTATAATATTAATACAATGTGGTATTTGTTTAAAAATAGAATTATAAAAAAAACTGAATAGATTTCAAAGTATAGAAATAAACCCATACATTAATGGGCAATATATTTTCCTCAAGAGTGCCAAGAGAATTAAGTAAGGAAAGAAGTGTTTTCCACCAGTGGTGCTAAGACAACTGAATATCTGCATGCAATGAGTTGAATTCCTCTCTTACACCATAAAAATATAAAAATATAAACTCTAGATGGTTGACAGAATTACCTGTAAAAGTTAAAGCTATAAAAGTCTTAGACAAAAACATTCATATGTGTGTGTGTTCATTATGTTGGATTAGGCATGAGTTTCTTTGCGATGACACCAAAAACACAAGAAACAAAAGAAAAAATAATACTTTTACTATATCAAACCTAAAAAAAAATTGCACTGCAAACGATGCCACATTAAAAAGTTAAAACTTCTTTTAACATAAAAAGTTAAAAGACCACTCACAGAATGAAAACAAAATTTTTACTAATAATACACATGATAAGAGACAAAGAACTGTTACAAATCAATAATAAAAATACAAATAACCCAATTTTTTAAATGGACAAAAAAACTAAATAGAAAATTTTCCAAAGAAGAAATATAAATGGCCAATGAGCACATTAGGCAAATACACATCCAAAGCACAATGAGATGCAATTTCACTTCCACTAAGAGATCTCACTTCCACTAGGAGACAAGATACAATAACGCACACCAGAGCACAAAGAGACATGCAGGAATAAGCATTGGTGAGGGTGTGGATAAACTGAAACCTTTATACATTGCTGGTGGGAATGTTAAATGGTGTAGCCTCTTTGGAAAACAATTTGGCACGTCCTCCAAAGGTTAGACATAGAATCATTATATGACCCAACAATTCTATTTTTAAATACATACGCAAGAAAAATAAAAACATATTTCTACACAAAACCTTATACATAAATGTTCATAGTAACATTATTTATTAATGTCAAAAGTAGAAACAACTCAAATATCCATCAATTGATGAACAAATAAACAAAATATTATTTGGCAACAAAAATAAACAAAGTACTGATGATACATGCAGCAACACTGATGAAACTTGAAAACATTGTGCTAAGTGAAACAAGCCATTCACAAAAGACCATATATTGTATGTTTCCATTTATATTAAACGTCCAGGATACACAAATCTATAGAAGCAAAATTTACATTAGTGCTTACCAATGACTGGGGAGTGGGCAGGAGGGGTAGTGATGGGTGTGATAGTAAATGGGTATGAAGTTCATTTTATGGATGATGAAAATATTTTAATTTTTTTTTCTTTTTTTTTTTTTTTTTTTTGTTTGATAGGGAATCTCGCTCTGTCACCCAGGCTGGAGTGCAGTGGCCGGATCTCAGCTCACTGCAAGCTCCGCCTCCCGGGTTCACGCCATTCTCCTGCCTCAGCCTCCCGAGTAGCTGGGACTACAGGCGCCCGCCACCACTCCTGATTAATTTTTTGTATTTTTTTCTTTAGTAGAGACGGGGTTTCACCGTGTTAGTCAGGATTGTCTCGGCCGGGCGCAGTAGCTCATGCCTGTAAGAGACGGAGGCGGGTGGATCACGAGGTCAGGAAAAATACTTTAAACTGTCTGTATAGTAAAAACTAGTGACTTTTATGGTATGTGAATAGTATCTCAATAAGCACATTTCAAACGTGGAATAAAATGTAATGTCATCAGAAAAAAAAAATGCCTCAGAGAACTTTTTGTTTTCATAGGTTAAGTCTTTCACCTAAGTAAAAAAACAAACAAAGAAAAAACAGAAACGGAAACCAATAGCATATGTACTTTTTAGAAAAGGATATAATTTATTGTTCTGACACCATAAAAGAAATAAATATAATTTCATAAGAGAAACTGCCTTCCACTTTCATAACATTTCTATAATTTATTTATTTATTTATTTATTTGAGACGGAGTTTCACTCTTGTTGCCTAGGCAGGAGTTCAATAGCGCGATCTTGGCTCACTGCAACCTCTGCCTCCCGGGTTCAAGCAATTCTCCTGTCTCAGCCTCCCGAGTAGCTGGGATTATAGTTGCACGTCGCCCCTCCCGGCTAATTTTTTTTGTATTTTTAGTAGAGATGTGGTTTCACCATGTTGGCCAGGCTGGTCTCAAACTCCTGACCTCAGTTTATCCGTCCGCCTCAGGCTCCCAAAGTGCTGGGATTACAGGCGTGAGCCACTGTGCCCAGCCTATAAATTCTTTAAGACTAACAAAACTTTAAGAGGTTAGTCTAATGAAAGGGAAAATATTCTCAAGATATTTGATTTTAGAACATAAAATGGAATCAAAGAAATCCTAAACCTTTTTTAAGCATTTAAATCCATGGAGACTTACCCCAAAGCACAGCAATCTTCTCGTTATATTATATAAAGCTGTTAGAGACCATACATTTTTATTTTTAAAAGTGCCTTGAAAAGTCAATATGATTTTTTTTTTCTTTTATCATGTGGCGAACCACTTTAGTTGGGGTTGTGGAAAATAATTTATCTCTATATTGCTTCAAGGTTCACACATTTATACAGGGTGTTATTTAGCACACACATTCAGAAATAATCTTTGTTAAAGCAGCATTTATTAGGATTATTTCAAATCTATATATCTGTATGCATATTTGTATTAATTTAAGGAGAGACCACAGTTTCAGCAGAAGAGAACACTCCAAGAATTAAGAAAAATTGCTGTATACTATTGTTTTACTTTTATCTTTTTCCTGTAATTTTTAACTTAATCTATCACAAGTCACTTAAAAATTCTAGCTCATGTTTTCCCAAGAGACAAAAAGAGTGTTGAATTAATTAAAGTTATGAACTTGCCTCTGATAGCTTATATATTTAATTCTTCTTTAATCTCTCTGGGTAGCAAACTTTTAATCTGTCTAGGTAACAACTTTTCCATTGTCACGGTTATACTTTGTTGTCAACTTCTGGATTTCCTGGTGTCATCACAGATCTCTGATATCTCACATATAGTCTGCTGATGTGAGCCATGTCCTATGTGTACATTGGAACAGCGTCTCTCTATGTTCCTATTACGTCACTTGGCTTTCTTTGTCACTAGAAATCATGTGGTAAACATTTTATTCTTTTTCTAAATGTGAGTTGTTATCAACTGTTTACTATTTTCAGCCAGGTAAAAACAAACACATCTTATTTTGATACGTAAAATGTGTTTATAATAGTTTAGATAAAAGACTTACATTTCTCAGTCTAACTTTGTGCCTAATGTATGTTAATGGCCACCTCTCTACAGCCACGTTCTTGATATGTGTCAAGTCTCAATTACATAACTCACATGGAAACAAAGCCTGAAATATGAGATAATAGAGATAAAAATTAATGAAAATCTTTGAGAGGCCGAGACAGGCAGATCACTTGAAGTCAGGAGTTCAAGAGCAGCCTGGCCAACATGATGAAACCCCATCTCTACAAAAAATACAAAAATTAGACAGGTGTGGTAGTGCATGCCTATAATCCCAGCTACTCAGGAGGCTGAGGCAGGAGAATCACTTGAACCTCAAAGAGTTTACAGCGAACCAAGAGAGCACCATTGCACTCTAGCCTGGGCCACAGAGCAAGACTCCACACACCGTCCCCCCTCAAAAAAAAAGTTAATGACATAACCACTCATCCAATAACTCCGAAAACAATCAAGGAATTTATTTGCAAACTCTTCCTCTTTCTCATCCTTTGTATCCTTTACATACAATCTTTCTTATAGTACTATAAATTCTATCTCCTAAGTATAAATCCAAAGTTCATGTTCACATTCACTACTTTCATTCAGATCTTCATAATTTCTCAAGACCATTGACATTATTTCTTAGATGCTTACTCAAAAGGTTGCCTCATATCTCTGCCATAAACTGATAACTTTGCCTAACTTTGCTTTGAATAATATTTGTGTGTGTGTGTGTGGGACAGCTTCTTGTTCTGTCACCCAGACTGGAGTACAGTGGCATGATCTCAGCTCACTGCAATCTCTGCCTCCCGGGTTCAAGTGATTCTCATGCCTCAGCCTCCTCAGTGCCAAGTAGCTGGGAATACAGGCATGTGCCACCACACCAAGCTAATATTTGTATTTTTTAGTAGAGGCAGGATTTTGCCATGTTGGTCAGGCTGGTCTTGAACTCCTGGTCTCAAGAGATCCCCCTGCCTCGGGTTCCCAAAATGCTAGGATTACAGGTGCAAGCCACCGCATTGTGCTGCTTTGAATAAGCTTTTTAAAAATACAATTTAAAAAGCAAAGTCAGCAATTCCACCCTAGAACTGTATTCTATAGAAACTGTTTACAATCCAAAATATTGTAAATGAATTGGAACTGTGACATATGAGTAAACCTGATAATGTATGCTATTGAACAAATAGATGTTTTTAAAACTTCTGTTTTGTGTTTCTAAGGATATAGGCCCAATTTAAGAGAACAATAGATTTTAATTATAAAATGTAGGAAACATAAGTAGTCTAATTGAGAAGAGGCTGATGTTTAGCATAATAGAAACATACTTAACATGACAGAGTAACAGGAATTTAAGGGTGACCACTGTTTGCACCGAAATTAAGAGTGAGTGTCATGGACATCAGTTAAAGTTCTCTGATAGGAAGAGAAGATTTCCTAACCATACATCAGAAGATCTCATGGTAAGAACAGATACACAGCCCTGATAGATTTCTTGTTCTGAGGAATGTCTGCTTAGTTTTTGAAACTATAATACTTAACATTTCATTTTGAACTCGTTTCCTTTTCAGTGCTGAAATTGTTCATTGGTTTTTTTTTGTTTTGTTTTGTTTTGTTTTTTTTTTTGAGACGGAGTCTTGCTCTGTCGCCCAGGCTGGAGTGCAGTGGCCGGATCTCAGCTCACTGCAAGGTCCGCCTCCTGGGTTCACGCCATTCTCCTGCCTCAGGCTCCCGAGTAGCTGGGACTACAGGCGCCGCCACCTCGCCCAGCTAGCTTTTTTTTGTATTTTTTTTTTTTTTTTTTTAGAAGAGACGGGGTTTCACTGTGTTAGCCAGGATGGTCTCGATCTCCTGACCTCGTGATCCGCCCGTCTCGGCCTCCCAAAGTGCTGGGATTACAGGCTTGAGCCACCGCGCCCGGCCGAAATTGTTCATTGTTAACTCAAAATATGTACTGTAAGTGTGTTATACACGTCAGCCTTGGACGTGTGGTGTTTTGGGGAAGGAAGATATAAAGATGTCTGTGCATTAAGCAATGCAGGGCAAAGAAAAGATGGTATCACAGAACAAAAAACTAAGAGTGCAGAATCAAAATGGAGAATCAAGAATTTGGAACCAGAGCTAATGGCAAAACATCCCCTACATACTGGGGAATCCTAGACAATGTTTGGAAATATTTACTCAACTTTTGATAGTATATAAGCTATAGAGCTTAGGTCATTTTATTTGGCTATATTAAATCACTCCAGAAGGCAGGAAAACTTAGAGACATTTTGGCAGATTTTTCATTGAACTATTGGTAGCTTTCTATCTATAAAGTGGGAATTCTAAGATGAAGGTGAGGTGAGGATAGAGGACTATAGGTAATTTTTTCTAAATTTATGTGTTTCAATGTGATTTAACTTTTTACCACAAACCTGCATTTGACATTCTTCATGTTGATTGTAGGAATACCTGAGACTGGTAATTTCTAAAGAAAAGGGGTTTAATTTGCTCGTGGTTCTACAGGATACACAAGCATGACACTGGCATCTGCTCAGCTTCTGCGGAGGCCTCGCAAGCTTACAATAATGGCCAAAGGTGAAGGGGCAGCATGTGTCTCACATGGCAAGAGCAAGAACAAGAGAGAGAGGAGGTAGTGACACATAAACAATCAGACCTCGAAAGAACTCACTCACTATCACAAAGATGGTGCCAAGCCATGAGACATCCCCCCACCCACATGACCCAATACCTCCTGCCAGATCCTATCTCCAACACCGAGATTACAATTTAACATGAGATTTCATGGGGACAGATATTAAAACTATATCAAAGACTATTTTAAAAACCAATAAAGTTTTGAACATTTCATCTCCAATATGAAGTATTTCCAATTCTTCTACCACATGGGGAATTAATCACTTTCTTCTCTGAGATCTTCTAGCATAATATTTGACACATAAGTCACTTAATATATGCTTGTTGAACAATCATTTAGCTTAATTAACATCATCATTTCACGGGTTAGATAGATGAGAAACAAAACATTAAATTTATCCAAAGCAGTTTCTCAAACTCTGGTCCCTGAGCCAGAAGCATCAGTATCTTCTGAGATGTTGTTAGAAATGCAGTTTTGGGCCCCAATTCAGACCTAGAAATTCAGAAACTCTGGATGCCACAGAGGTCCGTGCTTTATCAAGCTCTCTTGATACTTGATGCACACTCAAGTTTGAGAACCACTGCTCAAAGTTAGCATAGGTAATATGAAATAAACAAAAGTAGATATTTGAAATGAAGGTTTATATTGAATTATAATGTATGACATACAAAATGAATTCAGGGCCTAGAATAAATCTTTCTAAGTTGATTTTTCACTGCAGAACCAACAAATTCATTTTTATGTTTGTCTCACTTAATGTTACTGCTCTGGCTACATAAACTCTGCCTGTATCATAATGCTAAAACATAAAATGGAAAGATCAACCTTGAAATACTGAGTTTATTCATAAACAAACGAGGCATCTCATTTTCGTGAGTAAATCGCTTTAAATCACACATTTATGATCTTAAGTCAATCCAGTTACATGTTAATTATATTAGAATGAAAATGGAGCTAAAGATGCTATAATAATTGCATCAAAACTATTGTTTTATTTTCTATGCTTATGCTTTGGAACATTGAAAACAGGGTCCTTTTCCGTAGTGAAGATGCCCACTCTAAAGAGAATACTATGTCATAGTTTTCGTGGGGGTCTGTCAAACACAATTGCTTCCATATTTACAACCTGAAATTGCTTTTCTATATGATCTCAACATATATTTTTCTGTTTAAGGAGAAAATTACTCTATTAAGAAAAACTAGCTAGAACCACATCACAAGAAAAGAAGTCATGGGTGCTAGTGGTATGTAAGAAAAGAGCACGTAAAATCATATTAGTTGATGCTGTGGTTGCAAACATTTCTAGCAAGTGCATCTGAGTTTCTACCAGCTACTTCCCTGAAACAAAGATAAAATGGTCATGGATGGGACTTTAGAATATACACAGTATGTAAGCAGGTCTTAGGCATGTTACCCCACTTTTTGTTCCTTGGCACATATTGTTTAAGGACATGTTTACTGCTTGTATTATGTTTCATTCAATTATTTTATATTAAATCAGTATATATGAAGCACAGGAGAAAGGAAGAAATAGTACTAAAATATTTCTAATTCTAAGTCTTTCTATATATAAAACAAAACTGACAATTAATTTTAAAAATCACTTGTAATAGATTCTCTGAGCTTCTTCTCCAAACAAGGGTCAAATTTCCATCTTCAAGATGTGAACTTTGACTTTCATTAAGGGAGACCACAGGCTTCAAATATGACATATGACTTTGCATCTCTGTACTTGTCATTCTAATTGAATCATACATCTGCTCTATCAAAGCAAATATCCTGTCACTTCAATCATTCCTTTTAGCTATACCAAAAGATTATTAAAAAATTGATTACCCATATCTCATGAATGAAGGAATAAAGCAATATAAAAATAATCGTGCAACCTCGCATTACAACACTGCTTTCAGATTCAAAAATAAAAGCTAGTGGATTTTTTTTTCTTTGTTGTTTGGCTAGAGTTTGCCTTGTTATATTGGCTTTGATTTTTCCTTCAGTCCAATTTTCTTCCAGTAAACAAATTTTCCTTGTTTCCAGACAGCAAACTCAATTTTTCTATTTAACAAAACTCTAATAATATTTTGTTCAGTATCATATCTTCACCTTGATTTTTCAACTTTGGGACATACGTACATTAGTATCTGTTATAATTTACATAAATGATTTCATTTTCTTATTCTAGTTTCACATTAATTGTCATGACAATATGCAGAGAAAAGTGATTTTGTATTGTGCCTTAATTTTAAGAAGTGATTGTCGATATTGTACAAAAAGCTTTCACCTTTGTTGGATTTCTCTCTGATTTTCTCTAGAAGTCTCTCTGGAGAGTGGCTATAAACTCTCGCACTGCCCTGACAGGCCTCCAGGGAATTTGGTCATGGATGTTTACAAGGTGTCTTTCACAAAATATTTTTTGACCCAACAGACAGCCTGATGCCTAAGTGGTTTGCCGGGTGACCAGGTGTCCCTCTCACAGGAAACTTGTTTATACTGGCAGATGCCCTTGTTGCTCTTGTCTGCTGCTCTTGCCTGACCTGTGTCTAGTTTATTTCTGCCAAGATATCCTCTCTTTGAGAGAGCCTCGACTGGGAGAAAAGTTAGGTTGGATGTGTCAGCTGAGTGAGACCCAGAGGAGGCAACAAAATAAAAACAGATGAAACTACAGGAGCAGTTTATTACTCACAGGTCTGCGGGAGAAGAGGGAGACTGATAAGGGCCAATGGGAAGTTAACAGGGACAATATTCTCAATCAGCAAGTGGGGAGCCAGAAAGAGATGGATATATGGGTGAGGGACTTTACTGTGATCCAGGTCTTTACCTAAGCAGTTTTCCCAAGAGGAGTTATAATAAGTAGCTTTAGAGGAAGCAGGCATGTACTCTTAAGTGGTCATACTGTGACTGAAAGGTGTTTACAAATCTTCCCAGTCCATGAAGATTGTGGGAGTTGATGGAATCAGTCGAGAAGGTTGTACCTATATGTCCCAGAGAGAGGTGGTCACCAGGAGGTGGTTATATAAGCCAGATATCTGGACTGACAACATTGAGGACTTGGGAGGAGATGCAACACTAGAAACTGTGTCAAGAGTGAATAAGCTCTGTTTCTGATATAAGAAAGTTAAACCTATATTCAAAATGGATGCCAGGGCAACATAAAATTATAGAACAGCACAACCCTGAAATAGGAAGAATTGCATACCACTTTCTTACATTGAGATTCATTTATAAAATGAGATGATATTAACTACTTTGTAGAACTGAAATATGTGGACTCATTTAGGCCAAGGGCTGCCATATAGGAGAAACCCCCCAAATAGTGATAGAATCTGAAATTTATAGAACATACTAAATGTAGCCAAAGATTTAATCAGGGGATGTAAATTATATTCCACTCATACATATAGAAATCAAACAAATTATTATTATTATTACACAAATTATATAATATCAAGATAGCTATCTTTTTATAATTTGGGGATTATATTTATTCATTAGACACATATTTAGTGAGCACCAGCAATATGCTGGGCAATGAATGACAGACAAGGTCTCTGCTATGAGAAAGCATATGGTATAACAGTAGGAGATAAGCAATAAACAGGAATGTATATATCAGGTAGTTCATATGTGGATTGACCAAAAAAAATAATTCAACAGCCTAATGTAATAGAAAGGGATTGAAAGTCTAGATTGAATGATCAAAAAGTGATTTGCTGGAAAAGTAACATTTAAACTGAAAATTGAATATCAAAAGTAGCAAACTAGGTAAAGAATCTTAAGGCAGGTTATTACAGGCAGGGAGAACAGCTCCTTCAAAGGAACTCAGCACATTTGAGGACTACAAAGAGGCCCATTGTAGCAAACAGAGTTTGTCTAAAGGACAGAGCTTTACAATGAGGACTAAGTGGAAGGTGAACTGAGGGCAGGTGACTGTGTAGAAAACTTCGCAGGCAAGGATATGGAACATGAGTTCTATTCTATGTGAAAAAAAATATGCCATTTAGGGTTTTAGGTAATGAATGGCATGACTTATTGTAATCATTTTTATGTTTTAATAGTCAAAGGTGCTTGAAGCATGGATTTTTTCTTCTTCCCTGAGGTACCACCGTTGGATCAGCTATTACAAGAATCCAAAGATACATCAGGCGTGGTGGCTTATGCTTGTAATCCCAGCACTTTGGGAGGCCGAGGTGGGCAGATCAACTGAGGTCAGGAGTTTGAGACCAGCCTGGCCAACATGTGAAACACCGTCTCTACTAAAAATACAAAAAATTAGCCAGGTAAGGTGGCGGGTACCTGTAATCCCAGCTACTCGGGAGACAGAGGCAGGAGAATTGCTCAAACCCCCAGAGGCGGTGAGCCTAGATTACACCACTGCACTCCAGCCTGAGTGACAGAGAGAGACTCCATCTCAAAAAAAAAAAAAAAAAAAAAGTATCCAAAGATCTTCCAAATGTTCTCAAATGTTATTTCAAGATGCTGAAATACATCACTAAATACCTCCTATGGGGATTGAAAAATATCCTGTTTGCAATGGGCATTTTCTTTCTAATGTTTGTTTACTCTGGTATACTTAAGTCTAGGCTTCTTAAATGTTTTTCTTGGAATGAGTTTTCACACTAAGTTGATTTTTATTGCAAGTGTTGTGCTCGGCAAAACACTAGTAAAATCCATAGTGTATTAATATTAAACAGAATTACAGTAACAATAAAGGCTATTGAAGAAAAAAATAAGATTATGGTTAACAGAAGAGTATGTACTTCAAAGAATTAGGAATTATATTTATTCATTAAACACACATTTAGTGAGCACCAACAATATCCTGGGCAATGAATGACATAGACAAGGTCTCTTCTATGAGAAGGCATATGTTATGTGCTTTTGATTTTGAGGAGGTAAAATAACAGAATACATAATCCTTGAATTCAAATGTTATCTTCTACTCACTGTTAAAGATTTCAATCAGGAAAAAAATTGAAAAAAATAGTAAAGCAAATAACTTCAATAGATCGTTTTATTGTTGTCATTAAATATTTAATAATTAATCTATAATGGTGAAAAACTTCCAGAAGAAGCATAGTGGATGGGAAATGTCAGACAATATTTTAGACTCATAGCTAAGCTGGTAAATAAATAAAAAGAAGGTGCAGAAATCTTGTTAGATTGGCATAGTGCACAACCGCCTGACTTCTGGGAGAGGGAGAAAGCAGTGTCATTCATCTTGCATAATATTCCCTCTCTGGTAAGATTAGTAGATAACACAAGAGAACTTTCCCTGGCTTTACCTGACAAAAACTTGATACATCTTCTAGCAAGAGCAATTTTTCTACCATATTCAGCAATAGTAGATTCTGAAGGGCTCTCTTATCTCATTTCTTATTCATCAATCTCCAAAAGACATGTTAGAAATAGCAAAATGTAAATCTCTTTATAACAAAATTAATCCAATATTCTTTACTTGTCTTTCTTGTCTCTCAAGTGACACTGACTCATTGTCAGCTGAACATATGTAACAAATGCTTGTCATTTCTGAGTACTCAAAGAGCACGATCTAAAAGAGAGATAATTTCTTTTGACAAATGTATGTCACCACAAGGAACTACCTGTTTTGCTTATGATTCACTTGTCACGTAGTCTTTTAAAATTAATACTTACCCATAGTTTATGGAGGAAGACTATGATAGTCACTTTATGTAATTATGGTTCTGAGGAAACATATTTCCTTGAGTTTCTCAGTTTAGCATTTTGTCAAAATGGATAAGAAAAAACACATAACTCTACACTCTCATATTTTTTCTTAAAATATTCCTATTAACATACAAATTATATTTCATGTGATATTAATCCTAAATTTTGGCACAGTGAAATTTAAATGAAGAGAAACACTTGATAAAAAAAATCAATTTCCCTAATAAATTATGTTAGATTTACCTTATCCTTGTATATTATTGCCATTTGACATTTATAATTTTATTTCTAAGAAATGTATAGAAAAATATTTAGCTGTATGGCAACAATTTATATGTTCTGAATAAATAAAATTTTGTGAAAAGAAAATCCAAATATTGTTTTCTTCCTTTATTGTATTTCCAAGCAGTTTAAAATGTTTATAAGAATAATTCTTATAATCCAAACTAACATGTAATCAAAAAGTGTATTTCACTGATTGTATGTATGATAAAGCCTATAAAATTGAACTGCATTGTTTCCCCATATACCTTAAACTTTGTCTCAACAACAAAACATTTATATTTTAATTATTAGTTTTTTATTAGTTACATACCGTAGTACTTTATAAAATTTGAAAAGGATTATAATTTTTACTATAAGAGACATAGTTATTAAATACTAAGTCACATTGTTCCAAAAACAAAATTAGGTGACTTTGTAAGAAATGTACAATACACCTAAATAGAATAAATTGAGCAGGTAAGAAAAGTAAGCAAATACAGGATAAAACATGAAAATCCACTCACAAATGAGGCTAGTCAAAATTTTATGCTATAAAATTCTACACATTTACCATAAACTGACCACAATTTTGCCTCTAAGCTGTTTAACAGAAAACTCAAGGAAGAAAATCTAGTAATTCATGTATTTCATATTGCCCTTAAGACAAACACCAAATACAGTAAAGGGACAGTATTTCTAATATTAGTATCAGGAAAAAAGTTGTCTCCTAAGGGTTCTCAAAAAGAACATGCTGTGTAATGGAGTGAATATCTTCAAAGCTTTAGGATCTGTTTTTTCTTAAAGAGTCTCTCAGGGTAGACCAGTGGCATTACGAGCAAGTGCAATTTCTACGAAAGTTCCTGTAGAGGAACCATCTGATGCAACTAGCTTCTGGGCAACACTGCCTTCCAGTTGTTGATTGTCTTTGATAATCTTTCAAGATATAGAATGTGCCAGGGAGTTTGTTCCCATATTGAATTATGGGCTCTTAAAATGTAGCTCTATGTTAGCACCTAAAGACAAAGCCTTAACTGACAGATGAGAAAAGAGAAGGGTTAGGGGACCCAAGGACCATGACATGGGTATGTTCTGAAGAGAGGACTATTTCACTTCTCTGAGAGAGGTCAGATGAATACCTTATACAGGGCTACGGCTATCTGAAAAATAATTTTGAACCTACTGTAGCAGAAAAATGGACAACTAAGGAAGAAGTTTTCACTGTCTTGATTTTTAAGAAATAGTATCTTAAACGTTTGGTGAGTTCTTATTGTATTATACATTATCACTGTCATAAACACTTGAGGAGCACTGACTCATGAGTTGATAGCATTTTTATGTAATTATGCAGATAGGAAATGAGGTTAAGACATTAGCCTAAGATCCTGTGGTTAGTGTGCAGTAGAACTAATAATTGAAGCAAGGATTCCTGGTTGCAAAGTCCAGACTCTTCATTGCGATCAGTAAATCTCAGGGTGTTACAATGAACTGTTCTTTGTAACAATTTGAGTGTATTATGACATTGATTTAACTTTTAAAAAAGACTTCCAAAATTATTTGCCTTTGTAACAGAAAATAAAATAAAATGTGGAATTATTCTTATATACTAAAAAAATCTGGTCTATATGAGAGTAGGCTATCTTTAAATTTTAAAAATTATTGTTGGCAATCATTCTAAGCAAACAGAACTGTTTTGCAAATTCAGGGGGAAGTGACCGTTTATGTAACATCTACAAGCAAATTATATTAACTGATGGGTTACATATATATGTATACAATTTTCATTAAAATTGAAAAAGACAACAAATATTTTAAAAGACAGAAAGTACCCAGGTGAAGTGGTATGAGCCTGTAGTCTCAGCTACTTGGGAGGCTGAGGTGGAAGAGTCGTTTGACTGTAAGAATTCAAGGCTGCAGTGAACTGTGATCAGGCCACTGCACCTCAGCCTGGGTGACAGAAGGAGTCCTTGTCTCTAAAAACGGAAAAAGAGAGAGAGAGTGACATAAACCTAAATTTAGCACTATAGCTGTATCAATTTGAAAAAAAAAATCTAAACATGATGGAACAATGTCAAAGTAAAATGTATTTAGCTTGGTACTTGTAGAGGGTTGAATTATGGCCCGCCAAATATATTCTAGGTTCTGCCTAGAACCTGTGAATATGACTTTATTTGGGAGAAGTCTTTGTAGATGCAATTAAGTAAAGTAACTTGCAATTATCCTAAATTAACCAGGTGGGCCTTTAATAAAAACACAAGCTTCCTTAAAAACAGAGAAGACATCCATTGATAAGAAGGATGAAAAAACCAAATCAAACAGAGAAGACAGAGAGAGAAGGGAGAAGAAAAGTTCTTGTAAAATGGAGGCAGAGATTGAAGCTATGTCATCTCAAGCCAAAAATTGTTTGAAGCTACCAGAAATTGGAAGAGGCAAAGAAAGATATCTCCTATATTATTTGGAGGAAGCAAAGACTTGCTGAACCTTTAATTAGGACTTCTGACCCCACGAAGCATGAGAGAATCAATTTCAGTACTGTTTAAGCCACCAAATTTGACGACATTTGCTACAGGAGTCTTAGGCTAATTCAGTGGCTATCTACACAGATATTTCAATATACCCATAAACAGGTAATTTCAACTGACATTGAATCTCAATGAAATTAAATGTTATTAATCATAAATATACTATGCTTTCTTTTCCTTTTTTCAGAGATAGGATCTTGCTCTGTCAGCCAGGTTAGAGTAAAGTGGCATGATCAAAGTATCAGGATACAAAATCAGTGTATAAAAATCAGCAGCAGTTCTATACTCCAATAACTTTCAAGCTGAGAGTTGAATCAAGAATGCAATCTCATTCATAATTGCCACAGAAATAATGAAATGCCTAGAAGTACAGATAACCAAAGAGATGAAGGATCTCTACATGCAGAATTACAAAACTCTGAAGAAAGAAAGAAAAGGCAACACAAATAAATGGAAAAATGACCCATGCTTATGGATTGGAAGAATCAACATCATTAAAATACCCATAAAGCCCAAAAGAATTTACAGATTCAATACTATTTCTATCAAACTACTAATGTCATTTTTTCACAAATTAGAAAAAAATCTATTCTAAAATTCATATGGAATCAAAAACAGCCCAAATAGCCAAAGTAATCTTAAGCAAAAAATAAATCTGGAGGCGTCACATTACCTGACTTCAACATATACTATATGGTTACACTAATCAAAACAGCATGGCACTAGTACAAAAACAGACATATAGACCAAAGGCAAAGAATAGAGAACCCAGAACTAAAGCCACATACGTATAGCCATCTGATTTTCAGCAAACTTTAAAAAAAATAAGCAATGGGGAAATGACTTCTTATTCAATAAGTGCTTCTGGGACAGCTAGCATGTGTATATGCAGAAGTATTACACTGGATTCCTACATACCACCACATACAAAAAATTAACTTAAGATAGATTAAAGACTTAAATGTAAAACCTCAAACTGTAAATCCTAGAAGAAACCCTAGGAAATACCCTTCTCAATATCAACCTTGGCAGAGAATTTATGGACAAATCCTCAAACAAAAATTTATACAACAAAAACAAAAATTGGCTAATGATGGGACGTAAAGAGTTTCTGCATAGCAAGAGAAACTATCAATGGAATAAACAGACAACCCAAAGAATGACAGAAAATATTTGCAAACTATGCACCCAACAAAGGTCTATTATCCAGAATCTATAAGAAACTTTAACAAATCAACAAGCATAAAACAAATAACCTTATTAAAAATTGGGCAAAGGACTAGAGCAGACACTTCTCAAAAGAAAACATACATACAACCAACAATCATATGAAAAAATGTTAATTGTCATTAATCATCAGAGAAATACAAATCAATACCACAATGAGATACCATCTCACACCAACCAGAATGGCTTTTGCTAAAAAGTCAAGAATAAACATATGTTGGTGAGGCTATGGAAAAAAAGAAACACGTACACTTCTGCTGAAAATATAAACTAGTTCAGCCACTGTGGAGAGCAGTTTGGAGATTTCTCAAAGCATTATGAGTTGATCTACCATTTGACTCATTACTGAGTATGTACCCAAAGGAAAATAAATTGTTCTACCAAAAAGAACAATATGTTCATCATGGCATTATTCACAATAACAAATACATACAATCAACCCAGGAGTCCATGAACAGTAGATTGGATTTTTAAAATGTGGTACGTATGCACCATGGAATACTATGCAGCCATAAAAAAGAATGATTTCATGTCTTTTGCAGCAACATAGATACAGCAAGAAGCAATTATCCTAGGCAAACTAACACAGAAACAGATAACCAAATAATGCATGTTATTACATGTGGGAGATAACATTGGGTATACATGGTCTAGTCATGAAAATGGGACAATAAACAGTGGGCAATACAAGAGGGGGGATAAAGGGAGAGGGTAAGGATTGAAAAAGACTACCTATTGGATACTATGTTCACTACCTGGGTGACAGATTCACTCCAAACATCAATATCACATGATATACCTTTGTATCAGACCTGCATATTTATCCCCTGATTACAAAATACAAGTTGACAAAAAAAGATGTTACAGAGTTCACTAAGTCTATTTAAAGCATCAAAACTTTCTAAAGGAATATCTTAAAACTTGGTACCTTCTTATTTCACTGAAAACATCAAATGCTGTTCTGGTAGAAGCCAGGGGATGAAAAAGGAACTCTTTCCAGATGGAGAAGGCGATTCTGTCTAGGAAAGTCCCTCTCTCTTATTGAAATAAAATTCAGAAGCTCCTTGTTTATTTTGTTGGGGGGGATGTGGAATCATGAACGGAAAATTTCTAAATGTTCAAGATTATTTCATACTAAATTTCTCTCTTTCCTTGAGATTTGTTTTTCTCTTCTGTTAATTTTTTGTTGCTACCATCACATAGGTCCTCAGCTGTATACTGCACACAAAAGTTATTTTCACCGTTTGATTCAAAGGCAAACAGTACTTTCTCCCTCTGGTGAAAGGCACAGCTGAGGTCAGGGAGTATGTTCAGAAAAAAGATTAAAAATAAATGTATTTATATATTGTCATGTGTTAAATATTATATGCCATATGATAATATTGTGCTATATATTATATTTTATATATTGTATATTATATGTAACTGATATGGATGAGCATTTTTAGAAAAAATATTAATAAATATACGTTATATATTACATATATATACTATTTGAAATCATTGAAAATAAATAAAGTCTAAAAAGAGAAATCAGCTTGCTTATTCTATACAATAGTCTAGTCCTACTATGAATTAGCATATTTTCCAGAGTCACCCTAACCAACCACCTATGACCAGTAAGGAGCCATCAACTGCCTATTTGTACATTTTATGGATGTGTCAAGTGCCTCATTTCCCAGTCCCAGTTTTCTCTCCATATGTGAGATGACACTGATTCACATACAAGCACCTGCCTCTTAGGCACTGGATACATTTGTGCTTATCAAAGACAAGAATTCTGTCACCCAGCTGCCATCCTGCTGCTCCCTCATCAGATTCATGAAGGACCTAAGGCTTTTTTCAAACCGAATGACCTAATGAATCCTCTTGCCTTTCCCATAAATTCAACCCCTTAAATAGACTAATGGCCTTCCCCCTAGCCTCTAAGAATAATCATTAATCCTGTTCCCCAAATATTTCCAGCTCTCTACCTTGTGAGATATATGGTAAGATAGCATCGCCTGGCTGGCTTTTGTGGGTGGAGCAGTTTGACTAGTTCTGCCAAATGAATTCTGTCGTGTATCTTGATGTCTTGTGTCAAACATATTTTACAAAATATTGCCCAACTATTTTATCAAACTTTTGTATAATTCATAATGAACTAAAGGTCAGACAAATACAGACATTTACTTATAAGACCTGAAGAACATTTAATGGTAGTTGAAGTTTTAAGGTCAATTGTATCTTGTGTCTTTTGTTTTTTGTCTGATCAAAAGTGTCTTGATCCAGCAATGTCCAAGAAAGAGTGGCTCAAAGTGAAGACTGCTCAGAACAGAACTCCTACCAAACCTATGATGGACATGTCTTGTGAGTGAGAAATAACTCTTTACTCTTTTATGCTATTGAGATTTTTAGTTTTGTTACTGAAGCATCATTTTGCTCATCCACTATAAAAACTCAACCTCCATTACATGTTTTTCAGGTCTTATAAGGAAACGTCTGTATTTGTCTGACCTTTAGTTCATTACGAATTATACAAATGTTTGATAAAACACTTAGGACAATATTTTGTAAAATATGTTTTATAAAATAAAATAGACTTTTAAAAATAAAATTGCATGTAGATTAAAATGCTGATTCGTATATTAAGGTCCTGTAAATTCTACAGTAGACCAAGTCTGCCTGAAAGTCTAGCTCACATCTTAAGTTTCCCAGCCTTATTTTATCATCAAACTCTTTTTCCCTAGAATCTTACAAACACCCACAGAGCACACTGATGGTTTAGAGATAGTGACTGTGATGATTAGTCACTTCTGACAGGAAGGGAACGCAACGGCTTGAGAACACATAACATCTACAAATGCACCCTCATTCTCCTTCTTATATCGATAATTGTGCATATAGGCACTTATCATTATTCTTTAAATCATACATATAATTACATGCCCCTTTTGAATATGAAGTATATATCACAGTTTTTAAAGGTTGTAAACACAGCATATTAGTAGAATTAGGGAAACTGAAACAGAAGAAAGTTATATTTCTCTCTTCACAGAGAAAAAAGATATGGATATCAGGTTTAGAATAGTTCCTTGTCATGTTAATGGGGGTGAAAATACTTTCAAAATTATGAATGATAATAATGCATTATTATTTCACAACTTAAAGCAAGGATGTGTTAGATTTATCAATTATTCTAAAATATCTAAAGCACTGTGGAATGATCATAAAGGAAATGGCCTCAACATTTTTTTATGGTATTTCGTTATTAAATAATTTCCAATGAATTATTTATATGAAATTTTTAGAATGTGTAAATTAAAATGTCTAGGATTCTTCATAATATGTCAATTGTGATTTCTAGGCTCTTTAGAAAATGTTATGTTTTTCACTTGGAAACTCTCTAGATGTAACATTTTGCTTCAGCAAAAAGTGTTAGTCTCATGACTTTAAAACATTTTATTTTTGTCAGGTACAACTTGGACCTCAGGTCAATAAATTACGCTTACTTTGGTAGAAAACACGCCATTTCTCCCTTGCTTAGCATGTTTTCTTAAAGACTCCAACCAGCTACCTGTCTTCTTTGATATCTTTATAATACTGATTATTTTTCAACTTTACTTAGTATTGAATGTGCTTTTGCTTTATCAATATGTATGTAAGTGGGTCTGTATAGTTCAATGTAAAGGTGACAGACATATTTTCTGCATAGGCTTGCCCTGCACATTTGTATAATTTTATAAAATCTACAGCAAAAGCACTTACAATCCACATCAAGTTTCTCATCCATCCATGTTCTTCAAAGTGCAAAACTCCTAAGAGATCAGAAGAACTCTTTGAATGGTCGGTGTAGCCTCTTAACTGTATTCATTTACATTTCCAAAGGGCATACTTTTTCATGCTGTACATCTGGTTCCCTCGGAGTAGAAAGGAGATTCCAGGGTTATGGAGCAGATTGCACACCAGCTAGCTCGTGTTACTGATGGTCAAAACTCCCTTGGGGATGTGTTTCACATTCTGACCTCATCTCTTTCCTGTGGAAGACATACATTTTTCAAGAACTCATGGTATGAAGCTTTGTAAAATCATCATGAGAAGGTTGCATTGCCTTGCCTGCTTTACTAAACTTTATGTAGGTTCCAAATAGGGGAAGGCAAAATCTGCAAGGTCATTCAAGGAATAGGCTATGGAACTCACAGACTGTGATTTCCACCACAGTTCTACTGGTCAAAGTTTATTATTAACAAAGCAAGCCAAATTCAATAGATGGAAAATAGATTCTACCCGTTGAAGTGAGAAGTTACAATATGCTGTGGCCATGTTTTCAGTCTCTATCCAAGTAATGGCAAGAATATGTAAACATATTTGGAGATTATTGATAGTGTTGTAAAGTGTTTGATAAATCCCAAGAAGCATTTGGCAATATACATCAGGAATAAATTTGCACGTAGCCTCCAAATCAGCAATTCCGGGTCCATGGAAATACTCTAAAAAAACATTGCATATGTGTAAAGGAAAGCAAGTATAAGGAGCAAATCACAGCATTGTCTGCAAATGGAAAAACAAGAAATCAATTTAATATCTACCAAGTAGATACACAAATTAGAGTACATGCATAAGCCAAAAGCTACATAGTAGTTAGTTGAAATGAATGAACTACTGGCATATGTCAGTAAGTATTAATTCTGGAAATTAAAATCTCTAATGAATAAGCAAGTTACAGAAGAATATGTATAGTATGATAGGACTTAATCAAACTTAAAAAGTCATATAATGCTATATATTATTATGGGTGTATATGTAAGTTTGAATATGAAAGAATATACTGGGAAAATGCACGTAAGCTTCAGGATAATGTTTACCTCTGTGAATAGAAGAGTATGAAAGCAGTAGAGATTTCCACTGTGTCTACAACATTTTGCTTCTTAATATCTATCTAAAGCATTCTGCACAAACGTTATTATTCATAAAATCTATTTGATATGTACATTGATGTCTGTTCTATTATCCTTTATGGCTCTTGTCCTGCTTGAAATCTTTCAGAGTTAAGAGAATTTTAAGTTAAATATAATCCAGTTTGTGTTTGCATAGAATATCTTTAGAAATTTATAATACTAATTAGTACCAGTGGGTATCTTTGAGGAAGGGAATCAGAGAGTTAAAGGGTACATCAGGTAAAAAAGACTTTGCACTTCATACTTTTTGATACTCTTTGAATTTTTATACCATGATCATGTGTTATGTTAAAAATATATTATTTCTCCATAATGAACATGTCTCCCTTGAAAATGTGAGATAAATCTTGCAACCTCTTGGCCGTTCTTCGATTTGAATGACTTGGATGATCCTCATTAAGTATTCTTTGAGAGACCTCTGTCTGTCACCCTCATTCAATGAAAAACTTTCAGGTGGAGCCTCATTCCATTTACGGTACACTTTTTTTGACCTTCCTGGGGCTGCTAGAAATTTTCTATTCTCATAAGTCTGACAAGGCCACATTCATTCTGCCCTTCCACTCTCATTGTCATTTAAAGGTCAGATTGTGTCAAACCCATGCTCATTTGTTTTACCATATGCTATTTGAATTGCACAAGCCTGAAAATCCTGAAGCCCAGGACATAAAGAGACAGTTGAAAGCTTATATATATATATATATATATATATATATATATATATATATACACATACACACACACACACACACACATAATTTCCATGAAACTCATATTCAAATATATATATTCAATTTGATGTCAAGATAAAAATGAAAAACTGATATCTATTTCTTATTAAATCATTAATGTTGACACATTTTAAATGAGATAGACTCATTCACTTATGTATTTAATAAATGTGGAGAGCCTCCTGTATGCCAATCACTGTTCTTGGCCTTAAGGAGACAGCACTGAAAAAAAACCTAAGTTCTTTCTTTCATGCATCTTACATACTGTGGGAGAGAGACAGAAAACAATTAAACCATTCTGTATGTCAGGTCATGATCAGAAACAGAGAAAAACACACCAGGATAAGGAGACTAAGAGAGAAAGGGAGATGGGAGGAGTTACTCTTTTATAGAGAATGATGATCAGAGAATGTGTACTTTATGCACCGACATTTAAGCAAAGACCTAAGAAAGCGATAAAAAACTTTCTGCGGAATTTTCCAGGCAGAAGAAACAGAGTGGGCAATGGACTTGGGGAGAAATGTGTTTCCTGTACCCCTGGAACAGTAAATCTGATGACTGCAATGTAGTGAGTGAAGGAAGAATGTAGCAAGATGTCAGAGAGTGGTAAGGGTTCATACCAAAACCCTGCGAGACACTTGGTAGAGGCCTTTTTGTAAACTTTGGCTATTATGCTGGGGGGATTTCTGAGCAGTGAAATAGAGCAAAAAGAAGAAAAGGATGAAAGCAGGAGGACTGATGAGGAGGCAAGAGATGACAGTAACTTAACAAAAATCATGTATGACTATCTGAATTCTTCTATTATAGTATCTATGATAAAGTCCATTTTGATTGTACATAAATTGTGTTGAATGTATTTACTGTATTTTTATGACATATGAAATGTATACAATTTCAAGTTTATAATGAAAATATTTAGTTTTTCAGTGTGCAACCTAAAGTATACAAAGTTTAAAATGTTTTGAGTCTAAAGTATTGTGGCCATGAAGTGTATCATGTCAGGGCCTTCACCACTTATTTGTCCCTATGTTAGAGAAGACCCAAAAGTTATTGGGGAGCACCATGACTGAGGTCATGAGTTTCAAGAGTTGGAATGGTCTACAATGACTTGGGTGTTTGTTAGGGTTCTCAATATAATATCAGAAATTGTCAACCCAACCTACTTGCTCTGATATTTGGTATTTGTTATAAAGCACCTGACTCTGCACTTGACCAACAACAACATAGAACTGTTGCAACCACCATACTTCACAGAATATGAGATACAACTCACTCAATTTCTCAAAAAGAAAACCAAAAACTCGGCTGAAAAGTAAAATGTAAGTTTATTAGAATTGCCTAAAAATCATGAAGTTAATACATACCTCCACACCTACATTCTAAATGAGGGCAGCACCACACAATTGATCTGATTTGAGGTATTCAGCAAATAAATTGTGTGAACACTTACATTCAAGCAAATATGAGTAAGATTGATTATTTTCTCCCATCATCGACTTTTCCCACCTTCCATCTAAATAGAACATTAGCTGAGCATATGCTTCCTAAAATAAAGGCCACACTTATCAACCTCCTGTGCAGCTAAATGTGGCTAGGTGACTAAGTCCTGGTCATTCATTCACATATAAACAGAAGTGACATGAGCAACTTTTAGCATGGACTCTGGAAAATGATTGGTAGGATTTCTGTTTTTCTCTTTCCACCTTCCTGTTATCTTGAAGGTAGATAGGGTTGAATCTTTTTGAACAATGTGGATGAGGTCAACATCCTAGGGAGGGCCAAGCTAAAGAAAAATGGCACATAGACAGAGGAGAGCAGCTTGGAATTTGGCATAAGAGAAATAAATTCTGTCTTTTAGGAAGCGATTTGGTGATTTCTGATAGCAGCTATTGAATTTATGTCTTAACTCATATACAAAGATTTAATATACTTTACATACATATTTAAAATACATCTTTTAAAAAATTGTCACAAAAGAAAGCTACCTTAATTGTAATACTCTTCGCTTGTTTTCATCTTTAGTTATGCTTTGTTCAGTAGTAGAATAAGTAGTGAAGTTACAATGAAGACCACAATCACTCAAGTGATGCTGTTCTTGCAGAGTGGCATTTGCTGATGTATCATATACTGTTCATGGTTGGATATCACACATTATTATTCCGTTGAAATAAACCCTTTTAATGTATGAATGCTCAGTTTTGTCAGTGTACTAGAAGCTCAAAATGACATAGCAAACAAAGCAGGCATAGTTCAAATCTCACAGAGCTTTTGGTTTAACAAGGATGAAAGAAAACTTAAAAATAATTTTAGGAATTGGGACACATGCTATGATGGAAGATTGACCTGGAAGAATATCAGATAACAATCTTCCTCATCTTATACTGTAGATGTGTCTTCGTGGGTATGTATACATGTATACGTAAGGGTGGACCCAGCGAAAGGCTTCCTGTAAACCAAAACAAGAATGATGTGTAGATGTTAGGTGAAAAGATGAAAGAAGGCAGTCAAAGGAAGATCAAAGGGCCAATACAAAAGGTGTGAGATGAGAAAATATATGAAGAACTGAAGTATAGAGTGTGAAGGTGGGAGTGGTGAGAAATAAGTTAGAAAGAGGGAGGGGAGGGAAAAGGTCTCATTAGGTGTTATAAGATATAGGAACAGGTTATAATTTCTCCTTAAGTCCCACGACAAACTTAGTAGGAGAGAGTAGTCTCTCCTTATGCAACAGAGCTATGTTCCAAGACCCTCCATGGATGTCTGAAACCTCAGATAGTACTGAACACTATATATACCATGTTTTTTTCCTATACATACATGCCTATTACAGAGTTGAATTTATAATTTAGGCATAGTAACAAATGAATAACAATATCTATATGCCAGCATCAGTATTCTTCTACTTGAAGGCCTTTGTTAAGTAAAATAAGGGTGGCTCAAACACAAGCACTGTTATTATAGTACCACCACAATCAGACACGGTGCGGTGGCTCACACCTGTAATCCCAGCAATTTAGGAAGCCAAAGCCAGCAGATCAGCTGAGGTCAGGAGTTCGAGACCAGCCTGGCCAACATGATGAAACCCCCGCCTTCTACTAAAAATACAAAAATTAGCTAGTGTGGTGGTGGATGCCTGTAATCCCAGCTACTCTGGAGGCTGAGGCAGGAGAATGGCGTAAACCCAGGAGGTGGAGCTTGCAGTGAGCTGAGATCTGGCCACTGCAGTCCAGCCTGGGAGACAGAGCCAGACTCCGTCTCAAAAAAAAAAAAAAAAAAAAAAAAAAAAGCAGGATGGATGCTGGGATGGGAGGGATGGAGTGGATGGTATGAGATTTCATCACCCTACTCAGAATGATGCACAATTTAAGAGTTATGATTTGTTTCTTTCTGTATCAGTCCATGAAATATTTTCTGGCCATGGTTGACTGCAGAAAAACTGAAATCACAGAAAGTGAAACAGTGGATAAGTGGAGACTGCTGGTTAGACTGCAGAGTTGATGATGGAAATTGGATTTTTGAAAGTTCACCTTTGGTTGCATGCCTCGATGGAGATGATATCTAAGGCATGAAGATCAATAAGTGGCTGTGACATTCAAGTTAGATATAATGGTGACCTTGGTAGTGCTAGCAAAGTTTGGAATAGTGAATGATTCAAGAACAATTCACAAGAAAGAATATACAAAACTTAATTACAAATTAGGTGGATTGCAAGAAGGAAAGAGAGAGTTTCCAATGTTTAAAAAACTGGGTGAATGTACATGTGATTCAATTAGATCAGAAAAACGAGAAGAAACAGTTAAGAAGGAAAGGTGATATGTTCCCTTGGAAATGATAGGTTAGAGGTGCCTGTGTATTGTGCTTATGCAGCTATTCAGAAAGGAGATAAATGTACATAAAGTTATACTGGTACCAAGTTTCCACCACTGATTTCACCATCCAGGTGCATCAGCGTCCAGGTGCCTATGAGTTGCAAGCAGTCAAATAAAGTCAACAGCGTTTCTTGTTTTTCAATCAAGTGAAACAGAAGGTTCATGGGCAAGAGTGTTAAGTGTACTAAAAATAAAGGGTGATTTTTTTAAAAAGTCATAGGATATAATATGATTTGGATCTTTGTCCCCCATTCAAATCTCATGTTCAATTGTAATCCCTCGTGGTGGAGGTGGGGCCTGGTGGGAGGTGATTGAATCACGGGAGCAGATTTCTCATTAATGGTTTGGAACCATCATCTTGGTACTATTCTCACAATAGTAAATGAGTTATTACTGCGATCTGGTCATTGAAAATTGTGTGGCACCTCTGCCTCCTTCGCTCCTGATTTTACCATATGACATGAAAGGTCCGATTCACCTCCGGCCTTGATTGTAAGCTTGTAGCAGTCTCCTAAGAAGCAGATGCCATTAGGCTTCCTGTACAGGCTACAGAATTCAGAATAAGCCAATTCAGCCTATTTTCTTAAAAATTACCGAGTCTCAGGTATTTTTAATAGCAATGCAGGAACAGCTTAATACAGGATATGTGATATATTGAACAAGAAATTGAAATTGGTGATTTCAAGTAGATAGAGAAAAACAGGAGAACTGTTGGTGAGCATGTCAATGAGTTTATGAGTTGATGTCATAAATATCGTCTAATGACACATCATCTAACGATGGAAATACATTTTGAGAAATGAGTCATTATACAGTTTTGTTGTGTGAACCTCATAGTACATTTACACAAACCTAGATGTTGTAGATCACTACACCTAGACTATATAGTATAGTCTATCGCTCCTAGGCCACATACTTTCACAGCATGGCACTGCACTGTATAACATAGGCAATAGTAGCACAGTGGTAAGTATTTGTGTATCTAAACCTATGTAAACATAGGTATGGTCCAGCAAAAATATGTAATATGGTCTTATGGGACTATCGTAGTATATGTAGTCCATCATTTACTGAAACATCATTATGTGATGCATGACTACAGTGGAGAGGTAGATTAGGAAGGAGACTAAACTGCTGTCTGCAACTAGGCTTACAATTATTTTGTTAATTTCAGAGGTGGGGAAATTCCAGCTACACTTATGTTTAAGGATCACAGCCATACATGTAGGTGGCTGTTATAAAGTGGAAGATAAGATAAGATAATTTGACATAAAGAGATTAAAAACTAAGAGATGAGGATGTTGGGTAAATCTTACCCAAGATAGTGGCAGGACTTGGCAGGAAAAGAAAGACTGGAAGCCAGATACTTATGCTTCCAGTGAGTGGGGAGTGAGCAGGCAGTCACAGGATGGCAGCCTGGAGAGGCATTAAGGCTGATGCAAAAAAGCAATTACATTTACATGAAGGTGAAAAAATAATAATTTAGATTAAACATAGGGGTTACAAGGCCACCAACTACACATTACGAAACAGCTTCTACAAGAGTCTTTTTTCAAGAAAGTCACAGAAAGCATTATCCTCAGAGAAGAGTCAAGTTCCAGAGTGCATGATAGAGAAGTGGTGATAGCAAAAGTGAGAGTTTAAGTTTAAGAAAAAATATTATCTTCAGACTAAAGGGTTCAGAAGGAGGAGTGGACATCCCCTCCAACATTTCAT
Organism: Rhinopithecus roxellana; assembly: GCF_007565055.1. Classification (NCBI taxonomy): domain Eukaryota; kingdom Metazoa; phylum Chordata; class Mammalia; order Primates; family Cercopithecidae; genus Rhinopithecus; species Rhinopithecus roxellana. The sequence goes on from NC_044550.1 coordinate 139,239,109, forward strand.
TTTGATCAGTGAACAAGGATAACAGAGATTTGGCATATTGTATTACATTTCAAGGCTGTAAGAAGAGAAAACAGAACCTGAGAGTTCCTTGTACTATTTCAGGTAACATCAGAGAATAATACATGGAGAAAAAATCCAAGAGCCTATATGAAAATCTCTGAGATAGGCATCCTTTCTCTCAATTTTTTGGATTTGTGTTTATCATAAAGTCCCATGCAGTGTTGCCAGTCTCTCCTTGTCATCAGTCAATTCAGGACATAGCTACCAAGGCGTTCGCCATTATTGTTTATATCTTGTCCTTAACTCGCTCAAAAGCAGTCACTGTCACCCCACAGACTAGACACGATAAAACTTTAAATGTCCTACCTAGGCTCCCTGTGATTTGGCCAAAGAGTCTGGCACCTGCTATGAGCTGGGAAAAATCAAGGACAGAGGAAAATAAAATGTCACTTGGGCCCCCTTTGAGTGTGATGCAATGGATGAGATGAATCATTTGCTTGTGTAGCAGAAGTAATTACAGACATTTGTAACGATGTATAACAATGAGGTTTTCTATCATGTCATATCAACAGTTAGGTCCTTAGTTGAAAAGGGAGCAAATTATTGCATGATCATCTGCATATTGTTGGTATGCAACAGGGGGTTAATGCTCAGACTTCCTTTCATATGTTGGGAACATCTGTAGGAAAGGCAGCTGGCAGTATGGCAGACCACAGAGAAGTGCAATAAAGTTTTAGTTTAAATCCATGTGAGATTAGAGATGTCAACCAAATGTTTGCTATTAATCTATATTGCCTGATTTGCATCTTACTGTACCACATGTTAGTGTTTTTCCAAATTGCCATTGAATGATCATAATAATTTGGTATCTATTGAATTTCAGCAGTGAACTCGATAACATGCAGGACATAATACTGGAGAGATTTCATGGGCAGAGACCTTAAACAGTGCTGAAAAGCAAGCTGGAAAGTGGGCATGAATGTTGATGCAAAACTTAAATTGGAAACTATTCATTTTATTGTCCTGTAATAAACTTGAAGAGTGCACATTAAAATAAAGAACAGAAGTGATTTGAAGAAGAATTTAAAGATTTTAAAAAATGATATTTGTGATTCTGTTAAGAGAGACAGGCATATTTCCCCAGAAGCAACCACATGAGATCATAGGGTTGGGTGAACCTTACAATTTGTACTTGGATATCTGCATAGTAACTCTTTTCTTCATGTAAGTTAGAAATTTCAGAAAGATGAAAGGTAAACTTCACATTGGAGTTTCTATCCAAATCAGTCTCATTACCTCTAGCAACTGTAGATGAATACCATGGAAATCAGATGAACTTCACCTTCCAAAAGTTGACCAAGTCACAAAGATTTATGAGTAAATGATATGTTGACTCAAAATGACATTGCATACCTATATAAAGCATATGTCACTGATACTATATCATAAGAGCATATGGTACACCCAATATTTATTTTTCTAGAAAACTGAAATGTCTACTGAAGTAAGTGTAAGAAAAGAAAATATTGGAATGCGTGAGTCATTGACACATTCCACACACAGTGCTAGGTGCTTTGTTCAACTGATAATAATCTTGTAAGTTAGATTTTATTATTCTTATGTTGTGGAAGGAACAATACAACCAAAGATGAGATACAGTACATTAGGTTCCTAAAAGAGTGAGCTGAAACTTGAATCCAGTTGTACTAGCACCAAATTCATACACTTTCTACTGTGCTACCACTCAACTAAAAAATAAACAAATATTTAAAAGTAAAATGTTTTTTAAAAACAGGTGGCCTAAGAAAACCAATTTGTCAATACAGGAGGTAGGAACATTGTAATATGTGTATAATAAATGCAGAATTTCACAACTTATTAAATATGTAGGCTAGTTTATCTCTAAATACTATATATTATATTTTTATAAAACATTTTATCTAAATAGGATAGAATTATAATTACAGTATTATAGCAAATGCAGGTTTTCTGTAATTACGGACAAAATTAACTTCCTGCTAGTCCTTGAAAGCAATCTGTGTGCAAAGGCCATCTTCCTGTCATCTGTAAGGTACTGATATTTTCTCCAGTCATTATAGTTTATAATGAATCAGGTCAGAAAATGTACTAGTCCCTTTAATAATGAGAATTGTTCTAAGATTCTCTTACTAATCACATATTCAAATTTGGGAAGTGGGGGTATTGGAGATAATTTCATAGTCAAAAAGAATTATTAAATGACAAGCAGCTATTATTTTGCATTGCCATTCTGGGAGTGTTTGGGGATTTTACATTTACGTGAGTTACACTTTAAGAAGTAAGTGGCTTAGGAATATTTTTAAACTTATTAGTGATAAAGAAGGAAAACAGCCATTGACAAGTGAGGATGAGCACCCACCATATGGATTCTAACATTTTAATTATTTTGTTCTTTTTCTTTTTAAAGCAACTCTTAGTGGTAATAATTTTTCAACTAATTAAAGACCAGCTGCTACTTAGCAAGCTAGACACCCAATTAGGAATGTGAAACCTGCTAAACAACCTCTACTGCCAGCCAGCTAGCTGAATCACCTCCTGTCACTGGTGTGGAATTGATTATTTTTTGTTTTGTTAAATGCATGTTGTTGTCACACAAACTGGATCTCCAGAAGTTTTTCTTTCACAAGAGTTGAACAATCTGACATCTCGTTCAATCTCAATTTTTGGACGAATTTGAGATTTGTAGCAAGGTCCTTCGTCTATCTTTGTAAATATAATTATGGAATGGCTGTGGAGAATTACATTTTGCAGAAAAAAAACCTTGAAATGCAGAAGGTAACCACCCACGTTAGTCAGTGATTGACAGTGAGATAATGGTATCATGTAACATGGTTTTTGTATACTCAGGAAAAAAAATCACAAAATGATAATTACATTTCTATTCATGATGAAGAAGTTTGGTCTTAAATGTTCATGATTTTTTTTTTCCCCAAAAGTATCTTAAAAAAAATGGAATGAAGGTGCCAGGATAAACCTATAGAGAAATAAACTTGTAAAATATAGTCTTATTGTAGGCACCATGGTTTTTTTTCCCCCTCTGTAAGAATTAGAAATGGTTTACCTTCAGAAAACAAAACCTCTCAAGCTGCTGGAGGAAAACAACAGTTTAGCACTGATGCTATGGAAAGTCTTTAAATGTAACATAATACTCAAAAATTTATTTCTCACTATTTTAAATAGTTGTTGCTAATGAAAACAGGCTCCAATAAATACATAGATCAAATTGAAACCCAGAGATAATTGATCACGGATAACAAATTCTCAGACACTTTGACTCATAAAGAGAATTCAGAATTCTCTCTTAGAACTGTCCAATGCCTGGTGAATTCCTAACTGTCAGACACCTTAGAAATTGGCAGAGATGTAGTCTGTGAGTCACATATTTAGTTGTATCGAATAATCCTTAATGACCTGGAAGAACTCACGCTCTTGGCAGGGATGTCAGACAAGACACAAGGAGCACTAACTTCTCCCATTACTTTCTTTCCTGTGGTGTTTTTTGTTTGTTTGTTTGTTTGTTTGTTTGTTTGTTTTGCCTCACGTCTGTGCTGTAAGCACAGTGGGTGCTCAGTAAACATTGTTGATTGGATGTCATTACATCTGCTGTGAGTGACAATGAGTCTGACAGGCCTGAATCCAAGGATCCTCTGGCAGCTCTAGCAAATGGTGAGGACACCACGCTGGATATCATGGGACTGGAAGTGTTAAAGCTCTCAGCAGGAGATTAACTCTGCCTCCAGGAGCCTGGAGTTGATTTGGAAAAGATAGTACAAGGGGTGGCAATCAAGAACATGTTTGACTCTTGGGTGCACGGTGTAAGCAGTGTTTTTGATGTGAATTATGGCTGAACCTCCATCAGGATGCCTCTCGGGACAGATGCTGTGGCCAGAAGGCACTTTCTTGAGCTGAGAATTTTCTGCTCAATGTTGACTACTGCTTACACTAAAATTGTTTTTGTCATGTGCGCCAGCAGGGCAAGCAACAGCAACTAGAAGTCAACTTTTCTTCTGCCATTCTTCAGGTCTCTATAATGCTGCCATAGCAGCTTTCTACAAGACAGGTCAGATCATGTCATAATTGTGCATAAACACTTTAGTTGTATTGCATTGCCTATATGATCACATTCAAGGACTTCAGCATGGCGGAATAATCCGCGTGTGAACTGGTCCTTGCCTAATTCTTTTAAATCTTTTGCAAGACTGAGATTTTCGTGGATAATAATATATCATATTTGGCATTTCTAATTTACTAGGTGCTTTTCTCTGTACTTGATGTATGTAAACTCATTTCATTCTCAAAATAACTCTAGGAGGTAGGTACCACATATTATCACCTCTATTTTTAAAGATGACTAAAAACTAAAGCACAGAGAGCAAAGGTAATTTCAAGGTCACGCAGCTGGTGGAGGTGAGATTCTAACTCAAACCCATCTAAGCCCGTGCTCCTGGCTACCAGGCTTCCTCCCATAGATTCCCCTCTGATTGCAAGTTTCCCTCGGTGCCTTTGTATTTGCTGTTTCTTTTATCTTGAATGCCTTTCTTCTTCATGGCTGATTGGATTCAGCTGTCAAGACTCAGCTAAAGGATTTATTTCTTTACGAGGCAATCTCTGATATTCAAATCGGAGTTGCCTACTCCCTCTTTTTGGCCAATAGGACTACACCTAGGGAAAAACCACCACAACAATAACTACCATTGCTACTACAGTCTTAACATCATGATAATTATTATCACGTATCTATTACTTACTATGGCACTATTTGCCTGGTATTGTGACATACTATCTTCACCTCCAACCATAGTGTGGCACAACATCATGACACAGAGAGGTTAAGTGACTTACCCAAAGGTAAATGGATAATTAGTGACAGAGCCAAGATCTGCTTATGCCTAATGTGCAATAAATTATTTAACAGTAATTCCTTGTTGGAAAATGATTAAGAATTTCAAGTGAGACTGCCTTTTAAGCATGAATAGCTGTTTGACAGCACTGGATACATACCTATGTAGCCAGTCCTCTTCAGGAACCAATGGGACTAATGGGAATGCCATGAAATATTTACCCATTAAACATGTTCTCAGTTTGAGGATTGGGGTATATAAATGGGCATCCTAATATTGAACTATTCTTGCATTCTCAGAATAAATGTTACTGGTTTATAGTGTATTTATTATATTTTGAATGTGGCATAGAATTTTACTTGCTAATGTTTTATTTATAACTTTACATCAATGTTCTTAGTGCTGTTATTTTCTATGTATATATTATAATTATGTCCGATCCATTAAAAGAATTAGAAAGAACTTTTCCTTTTTGGCATAGAAAAAAGTATGTAGCATTGTAATTATAATTATCTAGTCTCTATAATGTGGTAAGAACTCCTCTATAAAAGCAACTAAATATGGTGCTACTTCAAGTAGAGTTCCTTTTAAAAATCCTCTTAATTTCTTTATGGAAATTGCTTGGTTTAAAAATTCTATCTCTCATCTAGTAAAATTTGATTATTTTAATTTTTATTGGTTATTTTTCTTTCATCTAGGGTTTCACATATATTTGTATGAACTTATACAAAGTAACCATTCTTGATTTTTCTATTTTTTTTTTTTTTGTTTCAGTGGTTATTTTCCTATTCAGTTTGTAAATTTGAACTTTTTCATTTTCTTTCTTTATTAAATTATCTAATGTTTGTCTTCTGTTTTTTTTTTCCTGAAAAGAATCTGTCTATTGATTTATTAATTATATTTTTTCCTGTTTTCCCTTTCACTAATCCTGTACTTACACTTTTTTCTTAAGTCTTTGTATTTACTTGCCTTATTTTTCTCTTACTAATGATTTTTAAGTTTGGACTTGTTTTGTGTTTTATTTTATCTCCTTGGTTATTTTTATTTTTTGGAAATTTTACTATTTTTATTTACAAATTTTATTTCTATTTTATCCTTTCCCCTAAATTTGTATAACAGAGATTTTTCCTCACAGATGAAAGGGTCAATTTTTCTAATTCTTAATCCCAGTTTTGTTATACTGTGATTGAGGAATGTCATTACCATTATTTCTACTTTAAGGAACTTCATGAGGTATTATTTCACACTGAATATATAATCAATTTTTGTGAGGAGAAACTAGTGCTTCAGAGGAAGCTACATTCTGTATTATATGCATGTAAAACTTGTACGTAAACACACACCAACACATCACAATAAAATCTACCTTATTGATTTTGTTACTTACATCCTCTATATCCTTATTTATTTTTTGTTAGCCTTTCTTGGACTAAGCATAGTGTGTTAAAGGTCAAAATATTTGATTATGTGTTTCTACTTATTTCTCCTTATACCTTATATGTCTTTTGCTCTATGTAAAAGCAAATACAGCTGCACTAATACTCATAACTATATCATCATTGTACATTTTGGCCTATAATATTTTAAGGTGTTCATCACTGTAAATTTTAATACTTTTTAACTGGATTCCACCTCACCTTGCATTAAGATTAAAACACCCGTTTCCAGTTGGTTTCATTTTGTTATATACATTTGTCTCATACTCATTTGTCCATCCCTGTGGTTTTAGTCTTATTGAATTGAAGGGGTGGCCTACCCCTCCACACCTGTGGGCATTTCTCGTTAGATGGAACGAGAGACTTGAGAAAAGAAATGAGACACAGAGCCAAAGTATAGAGAAAGAAAAAGTAGGCCCAGGGCACTGGCGCTCAGCATACAGAGGACCCGCGCTGGCACCGGTCTCTGAATTCCTTTAGTATTTATTGATAATTATCTTTACCATCTTAAAGAAAAGGAAGTGGCAGGATAATAGGATCATTATAGGGAGAAAGTCAGCAGTAAGATATATGAATAAAGTTCTCTGTGACATGAATAAGTTTAAGGAAAAGTGCTGTGCCTTGATATGCATATGTAAACATCTCCATAAACCTTTTTAGTGCATAAAGAGTAGCATTGCCCTAGCAAGTCCCGCCTTTCGCCCTAAGGCGGTTTTCTCCTTTCTCAGTAAACAGAACATACAATCAGGTTTTATACCGAGATGTTCCATTGCCCAGGGAGGGGCAGGAGACAGATGCTTTTCTCTATCTCAACTGCCAACTACCGCCAAGAGGCCTTCTTTCTCTAGCACTAGTCCTCCTCAGCACAGACCCTTCACGGGTGTCAGGCTGGGGGACGATCAGGTCTTTTCCTTCCCACGAGGCCATATTTCAGACTATCACATGGGGAGAAACCTTGGACAATACCTAGCTTTCCTAGGCAGAGGTCCCTGCGACCTTTGGCAGTGTGCCTGTCCCTGGGTACTTGAGATTAAGAGAATGGTGATGACTTTTAACCAGCAAGCTGCCTTCAGGCACTTGTTTAACAAACCACACCCTGCAGAGCCCAAAATCCTTTAAATCTTGAGTCACCATAGCACATGTCTCTTGCAAGGACAAGGTTGGGTATAGGGTCACAGATTAACAGCATCTCAAATACAGAACAAAATGAAGTCTCTTATGTCTACTTCTTTCTATATAGACTCAGTAACAGTCTGATCTTTCTTTCTTTTCCCCACATTGAATATCTTTGTTTTTAGTCTATCTTTACCTAAAACATAGAATTGTATTTTGGTTGGTAAGGCAATGTAAAATGTTGCTTCTTTTAATACACAAGTTAAGTTGACTTTTACTTATGAATATGGTTAGTATGTTTGTTCTTAACTGGGTATAATAGTTTCTATATTCTTTTCCCTCTTTGCATGTGTTCTGTTTTGTTTTATTCTTTTCTGTTTGTTGTTGCTGTTGTTGTTGTTGTTATTTGTAAAGATTTCAGTTTTCTTCTAGAGGGCACCCTTTTCACAATATCTTTAATAATATCTTTGGTCCACTTTTCCCTTAATTAGGTCTCCTCTCTTTTACGTAGCAGTTTACAATCTACTCACTGACTCCACCTATCATTTAGTTAACCATTGCTGAGTGTATTCTCATTTCTTCATTATCTTCCTGTTATCCTTTTTGTAGCATTATTACTTTTTAATGTTAGAACAGATAATAATTTTGTTCTATTCTTCCACCCCTGTCTCCATTACACATGTGATTAAATATATTCAATGGTAATCTTAATTTTTTTGCCAAAATTATATTAGTCAACTCTTAGTTGTATGACACTCAAGTTTTTGTAAATTACTCAGAAGGGCTTTTGGATACAGTATTCTTGAGTTCTTTTTTTTTTTCTTTTTTTCTTTTTTTTTATTATACTTTAAGTTCTAGGGTACATGTGCATAATGTGGAGGTTTGTTACATATGTATACTTGTGCCATGTTGGTGTGCTGCACCCCTCAACTCGTCAGCACCCATCAAGTCATCATTTATATCATGTATAACTCCCCGATGCAATTCCTCCCCCCTCCCCCCTCCCCATGATAGGCCCCAGTGTGCGATGTTCCCCTTCCCGAGTCCAAGTGACCTCATTGTTCAGTTCCCACCTATGAGTGAGAACATGCGGTGTTTGGTTTTCTCTTCTTGTGATAGTTTGCTAAGAATGATGGTTTCCAGTTGCATCCATGTCCCTACAAAGGACGCAAACTCATCCTTTTTTATGGCTGCATAGTATTCCATGGTGTATATGTGCCACATTTTCTTAATCCAGTCTGTCACAGATGGACATTTGGGTTGATTCCAAGTCTTTGCTATTGTGAATAGTGCCGCAATAAACATACGTGTGCATGTGTCTTTGTAGTAGAATAATTTATAATCCTTTGGGTATATACCCAGTAGTGGGATGGCTGGGTCATATGGTACATCTAGTTCTAGATCCTTGAGGAATTGCCATACTGTTTTCCATAATGGTTGAACTAGTTTACAATCCCACCAACAGTGTAAAAGTGTTCCTATTTCTCCACATCCTCTCCAACACCTGTTTTTTCCTGATTTTTTAATGATTGCCATTCTAACTGGTGTGACATGGTATCTCATTGTGGTTTTGATTTGCATTTCTCTGATGGCGAGTGATGATGAGCATTTTTTCATGTGTCTGTTGGCTGTATGAATGTCTTCTTTAGAGAAATGTCTGTTCATATCCTTTGCCCACTTTTTGATGGGGTTGTTTGTTTTGTTTTCTTGTATATTTGTTTGAGTTCTTTGTAGGTTCTGGATATTAGCCCTTTGTCAGATGAGTAGGTTGCAAAAATTTTCTCCCATTCTGTAGGTTGCCTATTCACTCTGATGGTAGTTTCCTTTGCTGTGCAGAAGCTCTTTAGTTTAATTAGATCCCATTTGTCAATTTTGGCTTTTGCTGCCATTCCTTTTGGTGTTTTAGACATGAAGTCCTTGCCCATGCCTATGTCCTGAATGGTACTACCTAGATTTTCTTCTAGGGTTTTTATGGTATTAGGTCTAACATTGAAGTCTCTAATCCATCTTGAATTAATCTTCGTATAAGGGGTAAGGAAAGGATCCAGTTTCAGCTTTCTACTTATGGCTAGCCAATTTTCCCAGCACCATTTATTAAATAGGGAATCCTTTCCCCATTTCTTGTTTCTCTCAGGTTTGTCAAAGATCAGATGGCTGTACATGCTGTGGTATTATTTCCAGGACTCTGTTCTGTTCCATTGGTCTATATCTCTGTTTTGGTACCAGTATCATGCTGTTTTGGTTACCGTAGCCTTGTAGTATAGTTTGAAGTCAGGTAGCGTGACGCCTCCAGCTTTGTCCTTTTGACTTAGGATTGTCTTGGCAATGTGGGCTCTTTTTTGGTTCCATATGAACTTTAAAGCAGTTTTTTCCAATTCTGTGAAGAAACTCATTGGTAGCTTGATGGGGATGGCATTGAATCTATGAATAACCTTGGGCAGTATGGCCATTTTCACGATATTGATTCTTCCTATCCATGAGCATGGTATGTTCTTCCATTTGTTAGTGTCCTCTTTTATTTCACTGAGCAGTGGTTTGTAGTTCTCCTTGAAGAGGTCCTTGACATCCCTTGTAAATTGGATTCCTAGGTATTTTATTCTCTTTGAAGCAATCGTGAATGGAAGTTCATTCATGATTTGGCTCTCTGTTTGTCTGTGACTGGTGTATAAGAATGCTTGTGATTTTTGCACATTAATTTTGTATCCTGAGACTTTGCTGAAGTTGCTTATCAGCTTAAGGAGATTTTGGGCTGAGACAATGGGGTTTTCTAAATATACAATCATGTCATCTGCAAACAGGGACAATTTGACTTCTTCTTTTCCTAACTGGATACCCTTTATTTCTTTCTCTTGCCTGATTGTCCTAGCCAGAACTTCCAACACTATGTTGAATAGGAGTGGTGAGAGAGGGCATCCCTGTCTTGTGCCAGTTTTCAAAGGGAATTTTTCCAGTTTTTGCCCATTCAGTATGACATTAACTGTGGGTTTGTCATAAATAGCTCTTATTGTTTTGAGGTACGTTCCATCAATACCGAATTTATTGAGCGTTTTTAGTATGAAGGGCTGTTGAATTTTGTCAAAAGCCTTTTCTGCATCTATTGAGATAATCATGTGGTTCTTGTCTTTGGTTCTGTTTATATGCTGGATTCCGTTGATTGATTTGCAAATGTTGAACCAGCCTTGCATCCCAGGGATGAAGCCCACTTGATCATGGTGGATAAGCTTTTTGATGTGCTGCTGAATCCGGTTTGCCAGTATTTTATTGAAAATTTTTGCATCGATGTTCATCAGGGATATTGGTCTAAAATTCTCTTTTTTTGTTGTGTCTCTGCCAGGCTTTGGTATCAGGATGATGTTGGCCTCATAAAATGAGTTAGGGAGGATTCCCTCTTTTTCTATTGATTGGAATAGTTTCAGAAGGAATGGTACCAGCTCCTCCTTGTACCTCTGGTAGAATTCAGCTGTGAATCCATCTGGTCCTGGACTTTTTTTGGTGGGTAGGCTATTAATTGTTGCCTCAATTTCAGAGCCTGATATTGGTCTATTCAGGGATTCAACTTCTTCCTGGTTTAGTCTTGGAAGAGTGTAAGTGTCCAGGAAATTATCCATTTCTTCTAGATTTTCTAGTTGATTTGCGTAGAGGTGTTTGTAGTATTCTCTCATGGTAGTTTGTATTTCTGTGGGGTCGGTGGTGATGTCCCCTTTATCATTTTTTATTGCGTCTGTTTGATTCCTCTCTCTTTTCTTCTTTATTAGCCTTGCTAGCGGTCTGTCAATTTTGTTGATCTTTTCAAAAAAACAACTCCTGGATTCATTGATTTTTTGGAGGGTTTTTTGTGTCTCTATCTCCTTCAGTTCTGCTCTGATCTTAGTTATTTCTTGCCTTCTGCTAGCTTTTGAATGTGTTTGCTCTTGCTTCTCTAGTTCTTTTAATTGTGATGTTAGAGTGTCAATTTTAGATCTTTCCTGCTTTCTCTTGTGGGCATTTAGTGCTATAAATTTCCCTCTACACACTGCTTTAAATGTGTCCCAGAGATTCTGGTATGTTGTATCTTTGTTCTCATTGGTTTCAAAGAACATCTTTATTTCTGCTTTCATTTCATTATGTACCCAGTAGTCACTCAGGAGCAGGTTGTTCAGTTTCCATGTAGTTGAGCGGTTTTGATTGAGTTTCTTAGTCCTGAGTTCTAGTTTGATTGCACTGTGGTCTGAGAGACAGCTTGTTATAATTTCTGTTCTTTTACATTTGCTGAGGAGTGCTTTACTTCCAATTATGTGGTCAGTTTTGAAATAAGTGTGATGTGGTGCTGAGAAGAATGTATATTCTGTTGATTTGGGGTGGAGAGTTCTATAGATGTCTATTAGGTCCGCTTGGTGCAGAGATGAGTTCAATTCCTGGATATCCTTGTTAACTTTCTGTCTCATTGATCTGTCTAATGTTGACAGTGGAGTGTTGAAGTCTCCCATTATTATTGTATGGGAGTCTAAGTCCCTTTGTAAGTCTCTAAGGACTTGCTTTATGAATCTGGGTGCTCCTGTATTGGGTGCATATATATTTAGGATAGTTAGCTCTCCCTGTTGAATTGATCCCTTTACCATTATGTAATGGCCTTCTTTGTCTCTTTTGATCTTTGATGGTTTAAAGTCTGTTTTATCAGAGACTAGGATTGCAACCCCTGCTTTTTTTTGTTCTCCATTTGCTTGGTAGATCTTCCTCCATCCCTTTATTTTGAGCCTATGTATGTCTCTGCATGTGAGATGGGTCTCCTGAATACAGCAGACTGATGGGTCTTGACTCTTGATCCAGTTTGCCAGTCTGTGTCTTTTAATTGGAGCATTTAGTCCATTAACATTTAAGGTTAATATTGTTATGTGTGAACTTGATCCTGCCATTATGATATTAACTGGTTATTTTGCTCGTTAGTTGATGCAGTTTCTTCCTAGCCTCGATGGTCTTTACATTTTGGCATGTTTTTGCAATGGCTGGTACCGGTTGTTCCTTTCCATGTTTAGGGCTTCCTTCAGGGTCTCTTGTAAGGCAGGCCTGGTGGTGACAAAATCTCTAAGCATTTGCTTATCTGTAAAGGATTTTATTTCTCCTTCACTGATGAAACTTAGTTTGGCTGGATATGAAATTCTGGGTTGAAAATTCTTTTCTTTAAGAACGTTGAATATTGGCCCCCCCACTCTCTTCTGGCTTGTAGAGTTTCTGCCGAGAGATCTGCTGTTAGTCTGATGGGCTTCCCTTTGTGGGTAACCCGACCTTTCTCTCTGGCTGCCCTGAAGATTTTTTCCTTCATTTCAACTTTGGTGAATCTGGCAATTATGTGTCTTGGAGTTGCTCTTCTGGAGGAGTATCTTTGTGGCATTCTCTGTATTTCCTGAATTTGAATGTTGGCCTGGCCTACTAGGTTGGGGAAGTTCTCCTGGATGATATCCTGAAGAGTGTTTTCCAACTTGGTTCCATTTTCCCCCTCACTTTCAGGCACCCCAATCAGACGTAGATTTGGTCTTTTCACATAATCCCATACTTCTTGCAGGCTTTGTTCATTTCTTTTTCTTCTTTTTTCTTTTGGTTTCTCTTCTCGCTTCATTTCATTCATTTGATCCTCAATCGCTGATACTCTTTCTTCCAGTTGATCGAGTCAGTTACTGAAGCTTGTGCATTTGTCACGTATTTCTCGTGTCGTGGTTTTCATCTCTGTCATTTCGTTTATGACCTTCTCTGCATTAATTAGTCTAGCTGTCAATTCTTCCACTCTTTTTTCAAGATTTTTAGTTTCTTTGCGCTGGGTACATAACTCCTCCTTTAGCTCTGAGAAGTTTGTTGGACTGAAGCCTTCTTCTCTCATCTCGTCAAAGTCATTCTCTGACCAGCTTCGATCCGTTGCTGGCGATGGGCTGCGCTCCTTTGCAGGGGGAGATGCGCTCTTATTTTTTGAATTTCCAGCTTTTCTGCCCTGCTGTTTCCCCATCTTTGTGGTTTTATCTGTCTCTGGTCTTTGATGATGGTGACGTACTGATGGGGTTTTGGTATAGGTGTCCTTCCTGTTTGATAGTTTTCCTTCTGACAGTCAGGACCCTCAGCTATAGGTCTGTTGGAGATTGCTTGAGGTCCACTCCAGACCCTGTTTGCCTGGGTATCAGCAGCAGAGGTTGCAGAAGATAGAATATTGCTGAACAGCGAGTGTACCTGTCTGATTCTTACTTTGGAAGCTTCCTCTCAGGGGTGTACTCCACCCTGTGATGTGTGGGGTGTCAGACTGCCCCTAGTGGGGGATGTCTCCCAGTTAGGCTACTCAGGGGTGAGGGACCCACTTGAGCAGGCAGTCTGTCCGTTCTTAGATCTCAACCTCCATGTTGGGAGATCCACTGCTCTCTTCAAAGCTGTCAGACAGAGTCGTTCGCGTCTGCACAGGCCTCTGCTGCTTCCCCTGTTGTGCCCTGTCCCCAGAGGTGGAGTCTACAGAGACAGGCAGGTTTCCTTGAGCTGCTGTGAGCTCCACCCAGTTCGAGCTTCCCAGCAGCTTTGTTTACCTACTTAAACCTCAGCAATGGCGGGCGCCCCTCCCCCAGCCTCCCTGCAGCCTTGCGGATAGATCGCCGCAGACTGCTGTGTTAGCAATGAGGGAGGCTCCGTGGGCGTGGGACCCTCCCGGCCAGGTGTGGGATATATTCTCCTGGTGTGCCAGTTGGCTTAAAGCACAGTATTGGGGTGGGAGTTACCCGATTTTCCAGGTGTTGTGTGTCTCAGTTCCCCTGGCTAGGAAAAGGGATTCCCTTCCCCCTTGCGCTTCTCAGGTGAGGCGATGCCTCACCCTGCTTCAGCTCTCGCTGGTCAGGCTGCAGCAGCTGACCAGCACCAATTGTCCGGCACTCCCTAGTGAGATGACCCCAGTACCTCAGTTGAAGATGCAGAAATCACCGGTCTTCTGTGTCGCTCGCGCTGGGAGTTGGAGACTGGAGCTGTTCCTATTCGGCCATCTTGCTCCGCCCCCCTCTTGAGTTCTGATATGTTTAAATTTGTGTCTCTATAACCATTATGCTCGAAAGACAGCTTGGCTGGAAATAAAATTCTTGGCTCACACTTTTCTTTCCTCAAGTTTTTTTTGAAGCTGCTGTTTAATGTTATCTTTATTTCTATGTTACTGTAAAAAGTCTGAGTTCAAAGTTATTTTTTTGTAAGGGATTTATTTTTTGTTTTGTATTTTATTGGTGTCCTAGGGGAATTTGTTATCTTCAAAGTTAAATATTTTAATGTCTTCAAGACAGTAATTCTGAGTTAATTTTTCCATGTGCACCATGTATTCTTTTTATATATAATTATAGATCTTCTTTTATTTCCCTATAGTTTTCCTGGAGAATATTTTTAACTATGAATTCTGTTGGATTGTTTGTTTTTCTTCTTCATGTAATTCACCTTGAAACGTAGATCTGTTTTCCTACCTGCATTAAAAATCATCGTTCTCTCTGACCCTTTTGAGCTACTTTTAAGGTTTGGTTTTGTTTTCTTTTATTCTCATAAGCACATTTATACATTGCCTCATATCTTTTCATTATAGTTTTAATTGAATCTTTTCTACTTTTATCAGCTTATCAGCTTCTAATTTAGTCTTAATTACTATGATTATTTTGTCTTTACCTTCAATTCTTTCTGATGGTCAAGTCAGTTAACTCTTGTTTGACATTGTACAGAGTTGGTTTTTTTTTTTTTTTTTCTGTACTGTTTCCATTATAAGTAATTCAATTTCTGGCCGGGCACAGTGGCTCTTGCCTGTAATCTCAGTACTTTGGGAGGCCGAGGTGGGCGGATCACAAGGTCAAGAGATCTAAACCATCCTGGCCAATATGGTGAAACCCTGTGTCTACTAAAAATACAAAAATTAGCTGGGCATGTTGGTGCTTGCCTGTAGTCCCAGCTACTCGAGAGACTGAGGCAGGAGAATCACTTGAACGCGGAAGTTGGTGGTTGCAGTGAGCCGAGATCGTGCCATTGCACTCCAGCCTGTCAACAGAGAGAGACTCCATCTGAAATTAAAAAAAAAAAATCAATTTCTGATTCATGGTACTTTCATCTGCATGATGATTGATTCTGAAGAAAGAATTTCACCTGAAATAATTTATTCTCGTTTCATAAATTATTTCTATTATTTCCCTTCGATGGATGTAGTCCATCATTTTCAGTTAATTTGATAGTGTCTTGTTTTCCTTGTATACAACCATTCCCCATTAAATAAATTACCATAGATAAATAAAACTGTATTCCATTATACCAATCAGATGCCTTCTTATACTAAGAAGCTTAGTCACTGATCCAAACTTTTCACTTGCTCCTCTTTTACTGAACTGGGAAAACAGGATATTTCTTTTGCTGTGTTTTGTTTTGTTTTTCTTTTGAAGGAAATAATTATTTATATTTCAAATTTTTCCCAAGATTATGAAGTTAGTTAATGTAACAAATACTATGGCATGTCTCTTAACCGGAAAGCTAAATTGGATCTCATATGTGGTAAATAGAAAAGAATCAGACATACATTAAAGAAAAATGTTTCTTTAATCTGTCCTCATAATAGATATTCAAAATCTTTTTTTTTTTTCTTTTTTGAGATGGAGTCTCGTCCTGTCGCCCAGGCTGGAGTGCAATGGCGCGATCTTGGCTGACTCACTTCAACCTCCTCCTCCTGGATTCAAGTGAATCTCCTGCCTCAGCCTCCCAAGTAGCTGGGATTACAGGTGGCCACCACCACGCCCAGCTAATTTTTGTATTTTTAGTAGAGACAGGGTTTCACCAGTTTGGCCAGGCTGGTCTCAAACTCCTGACCTCAGGTGATTCACCCACCTCAGCCTCCCAAAGTGCTGGGATTACAGGTGTGAGCCACCATGCCCAGCTGAGTTTCTGTACTGATAATTGGCATTTTTTATTAAAAACTGTTAAAGAAAAATCCTTCTGATATGTGCTGAAACAGCAAGAAAGATTTTATGCATTATTACAATAGTGAAGAAAGGCTGAACTTCAAATACAACAAAAAGTGAGGATTTATACTATCAGAATAAAGGAATCAGTGGAGGAAAAGTTACTAATAGGAAACATCAAGGCTAGGGGGATAGTTACTAAATTGGCCTAACAGCATTCGTAGTAAAGGCAGGTCAAGAACATAGACACTAAAGGTAGGAGGTAAAGAAATTGATCAGATGTTAGGACTAAGAGAGTCTTGCTAAAGACAGGCGAAGGTCAAGGCCTAGTCAAGGAAAGGGCTCAGAGGAGCCTAACTAATGCTTTGTCAATGAGGGAGTGTTTGTCAAAGCCATCCAAAAACCTAGTTTCTACTCTTTAAAACAAATTCACTTTTTTATTATTCATGGATGATCATACTTAAATTGAGTAGAGAAATAAAGCGCTATAGGTAAATGAGATTTTAATGAATACAAATTACAAGCAAGAATAGAAGAGGGTTAAAATAAGATAAATAATTTACTCCTCTGAAGAGATTAAATAGTATAATAAACCATTCATTATTAAGTGTTTAAGATTATAAAATTATAACATTAGCATCATCATGACATTTTCTCACCTTATGACAGATTTTATTTTATTTTTTAACTTCTATTTTAGGTTTAGGGGTATATATTCAGGTTTGTTATGTAGGTAAACTCCAGTCATAAGGGTTTGTTGTACAGATTATTTTATCATCCAGGTACCAAACCTAACACCCAATAGTTATGTTTTCTGATCCTTGCCCTCCTCTCACCCTCCACACTCAAGTAAGCCCCAGTGCCTGTTGTTCCTCTCTTTGTGTCCATGAGGGCTTATCATTTAGCTCCCGCTTATACTTGAGAATATGCAATATATGGCTTTCTGTTCCTGCGTTAGTTTGATAAGGATACTGATGTCCAGCTACATCCCCATTCCTGTAAAAGACCTGACCTCATTTTTTATGGCTGCATAGTATTCCATACTATATATGCACCACATTTCCTTTATCCAGTCTGTCATTGATGGACATTGAGATTGATTCTATATCTTTGCTGTTGTGAATAGTGCTTCCATAAACATACATGCTCATTTGTCTTAATGGTAGAATGATTTATATTACTTTGGGTATATACCCAGTAATGGGATTGCTGGGTCAAATGGTAATTCTGTTTTTAGGTCTTTAAGAAATTGTCACTCAGCTGTCAACAATGGTTAAACTACTTTACACACCCACCAACAATATATAAGTATTCCTTATTATTTGACTTTTTATTACTAATAACCATTCTGACTGGTGTGAGATGGTATCTCATGTGGTTTTGATTTGCATTTCTGTAATGATCGGTGATGTTGAGCTTTTTTTCATACACTTGTTGACAAGTATGTCTCCTTTTCTGAAGCGTCTGTTCATGTCCTTTGCCAACTTTTTAATGGGTTTTTTTTTCTTATAAATTTGTTTAAGTCCCTTATAGATGCTGTATATCAGATGCACAGCTTGCAAATACTTTCTCCAATTCCATAGACTCTCTGCTTACTATATTGATTGTTTCCTTTGCTGTGTGGAAGCTCTTAAGTTTAATTACATCCCATTTTTAATGATTTGCTTTTTTTATGATTGCTTTTGACATCTTTATCATGAATCTTTGCCCATTCCGACATCTAGAATGGTATTACCTAGGATGTCTTCAAGGACTCTTATAGTTTGGGGTTTTACATTTAAGCCTTTTATCCATCTTGAGTTGATTTCTGTATATAGTGTAAGGAAGGGATCCAGTTTCAATCCTCTGCATATGGCTAGGCATTTATCTCAGCACCATTTATTGAATAGGGACTCCTTTTCCCAATGCTTGTTTTTTTCAGCTTTGTTGAAGATCAGATGGTTGCAGGTGTTCAGCCTATTTCTGGGTTCTGTATTCTGTTCCATTGGTCTGTGTGTCTGTTTTTGTACTAGTAGCATGCTGTTTTGGTCGCTGTAGCTATGTAGTATAGTTTGAACTTGGGTTAGGTGATACCTTCAGATTTGTTATATATGTTTACTATTGCCTTCACTATTCCGGCTCTTTTTGGTTCCATACAAATTTTAAAATAGGCTTTTCTAGGTCTGTGAAGAATGTCATTGGTAGTAATAGGAATAGCATTGAATCGTAAATTTCTTTGGACAGTATGGTCATTTAAATGATACTGATTCTTCCTATAGTTGAGCATGAAATATTTTCCATATGTTTGTGTCTTCTCTGATTCCTTTAAGCAGTGTTTTGGAATTCTCATTGCAGAGATCTCCCACTTCCCTGGTTACAAGTATTCCTAG
This sequence comes from Rhinopithecus roxellana, assembly GCF_007565055.1. Taxonomy (NCBI): domain Eukaryota; kingdom Metazoa; phylum Chordata; class Mammalia; order Primates; family Cercopithecidae; genus Rhinopithecus; species Rhinopithecus roxellana. Next base: position 139,257,819 of record NC_044550.1, read on the forward strand.
GTATTTTATTCTTTTTGTGGCTATTGTGAATGAGATTGCCTTCCTGATTTGGCTTTCAGCTTGGCTGTTGTTGGTGTATAGGAATGCTAGTGATTTTTGTATATTGATTTTGTGTCCTGAAACTTTACTGAAGTTGTTTATCAGATCTAGAATCTTTTGGACAGGACTATGAGATTGTCTATGTATAAAATCATATTTCCTGCAAAGATCTTTTGACTTTTCTCTTTCTATTTGGGTGTCTTTTATTTCTTTCTCTTGCCTAATTGCTCTGGCTAGCATATCTAGCACTATGTTGAATAGGAATGGTGTTTGGGTCTCAAGGAGAACACTTGCAGCTTTGCCTGTTTAGTATGATGTTGGCTATGGGTGTGCCATAGATGACTCTTATTATTTTGAGTTATGTGCCTAGTTTGTTGAAGATTTTTTTTTTTTTTTTTTTTTTTTTTTTTTTTTTGAGATGGAGTCTCGCTGGTCACCCAGGCAGGAGTGCAGTGGCACTATCTCAGTTCACTGCAACCTCCGCCTCCCAGGTTCATGCCATTCTCCTGCCTCAGCCTCCCCAGTAGCTGGGACTACAGGCACCCGCCACCACACCCGGCCAATGTTTTGTATTTTTAGTAGAGACGGGATTTCACCGTATTAGCCAGGATGGTCTCGATCTCCTGACCTTGTGATCCACCCACCTTGGCCTCCCAAAGTGCTGAGATTACGGGTGTGAGCCACCGCACTGGCTTAGGATTTTTAACATGAAAGGATGTTGAATGTTATCAAAAGCCTTTTCTGCACCTATTAGGATAATTATGAGGTTTTTGTCTTTAGTTCTTTTTAAGTGATGAATCACATTTATTGATTTGCATATGTTGAACCAACCTTGCATCCCAAGGATAAAGGCTATTCAATTGTGGCAAATTAGCATTTTGATGTGCTTTTGGATTTGGTTTGCAAGTGTTTTGTTGAGGACTTTGGCATCAAAGTTTGTCAAGGATGTTGGCCTGAAGGTTTTTGGTGGTGTTGTGTCTCTGCCAGGTTTTGGTATCAGGATGATTCTGGCCTCATATAATGAGCTGGGGAGGAGTTTCTCCCCATTTTTTCAGCGACATTTTCCGTAGGCATGGTACCCACTCTTTTTTGTACATCTCATATATTTCGTCTGTGAATCCATCAGTCCTGGTCTTTTTTGGTGGGTTGGGCTATTTACTACTGATTCAGTTTCAGAGCTTATTATCAGTCTGTTCAGGAAATCCATTTCTTCCTGCTTCAGTGTTGGGAGGGTGTATGTGTCCAGGAACTTATCCATCTATTCTAGGTTATTATGGACCATTTCTTCTCATTGGTGCATGTTATACCATTCTGTGAATATATTTATAAATTCTATCATTGATGGTTAATTGTATATCTTCTGTTTTTAGCCATTGGGAAAAGTGATGCTATGAAGGTTCTAGGATGTGTTTCCACATTAGCAATAATGTATTTTTTTGATATATACCTAGGAATAAAATTAAGTCAATTTTCCAAAGTGTATGTGCCTATTTACATCTCCACCAGAGTCTATGAGATTTCTGGTTGCTCCGAATCCTTACCAACACTTGATACTTTCAGTGTTTTCCATTGCATATGTAAGGAATCCAGTTTATCAATTTGTTCATCAATAAATTTTTAAAATTTTTGTTTAAGAAATTTTTATTCACTTCAAGATGTCAAAGATGTTCTATATTTTCTCTTATTGTATTACATTTTATATTTAGAATTGAATCTGCTGAATTTTGGCAGAAGGAAGATGATGCAAGGTAGTTGTCAAGACTTTTTTCCACATGTCTGTCCATCTAAAACAGGAACAATTATTGAAAAGACAATTATTTCTCAACTGTTATACAGTATTAACTTTGTGAAAAATCAGATGATGATTTTGCAGAGTCTATTTCTGAAATCTCTATGCCATTGGTTTGTTATTTTTTTCATGCTGCAATGTCACACTATCTTAGCTACTATAGTTTTAAAATAGGTCTTGCTGTCTTGCAAAGTAAGTCCTTCTTTTTTTTTTTTTTTTTTTTTTTTTGCTTCTCCTTAAAATTGCACTGAATATTTTTTCTGCCTTTTATATTTCCATAGAAATGGTAGAATCAACTTGTCAATACACACCACACACACACAAATACACATGCAGACTCACACACAAATATTTGCCCTATAGATATTGATATTTAGATTGGGATCCAAATGGTTCTATAGATTATTTGAGGAGAACTGGCATGTTTACCAGTTTAAATCTCCTAATCCATGAACATGGCATATAATTTAAATTTTCATTAACTTGGCTCAATAACATTTATTGCTTTTGCTGTCTTGCAATATTTTCTATAGGTTTATTGCTTTACTTGATGTGTGTTAGTTTTTGATATTGCTGTGGTAGCTTGCTTGAATTTATTACATTCTTCAAAATAAATAAAAGGAAATATCCTTAGTCAATGATGAGATACTTGATGAATCAATGATAATGATTAATATAATTATGTTAAAATGAGGATAAAAAGTGTCACTTTAGGAATAAAATGAATTATCTATATACCACAGTAAGTATTTCATAGCTTAGAATTATATCCTTCAGTTATATTTTTAAATATGTAGAATTATTAAGTATGGAATCATACAAGATAAAATTTTAAAGTGACTAAAATGTCTACTCTAAGCATCTGTTCTGCAATATCTCTAAGTTTCTGTTATATAGCTTTTGCTAGTATAGCTACAAAACCAGAAAATTTATTTTCTCATGGGACAGATCTTTTCATCATTGAGAAGCTCTACTTATTAAATACTTACTCTTCTTTATATACTGTTTATAATGATCTAAAAACTATCTTCGTGTAAGTTTTGCCCTTTGGTTCTTATGTAATCTTATATCAACATACAGCCAGTTTATACCTTCTTTCATGTGATAACCCATTGGATTATAAAGGTAGTTTTCATGTTCTTATTCTTCTCCTCTTCTTTTCTCTGGGCTAAGTGTCTTCCCTAATTCTTCATACAACATGGTTTCTAGTCTTTTCACCTCATGGGTCTCTATTCTCTGAAAGCACTTCAAGACCTCCCTTCACTCTTCGCACTCTTTAGTATGGTGCCTGTTATTTCTGAAAAACAAAAGTAGCCTAGGAATATCTCCTCACTTTGAACTAGGTTCCCTACTTCTCTACCAATGCACTGACATTGTGGTGTCATCATAGAAGCTGTCTGGCAGGCAGTCAGCAGCCTTGTAAATAGCTATTTACTTTATTAATTTCATCACTGTCATTCTTTAACTTTACCTGCCTTGTGACTGGACTTTGGCAGGACCTGTGCTTTAGGGATGTGATCACACTAACTAAGCCTGAAAGAGGAGATTAGCCATGCGTTTACGCCAGCTAGTCTTCCTTCCCTGAAGAAAAACTCTGTCTTGAAAAGTAAAATTATAATCATAAAATTGATTGGTGAGCATAGAATGGGGGCAAGGGGAATGAGTTCAGCATTTCAATATTAAATTGCATCAGGGTTTTGATAGACAGATTCATCCCGCATCAGAATAGAGACATATCCGCACCAAAACTAAGCAGGTTGCATTTTGTGTACTTATGCTGTTTCCCTAGAATAGGACTGGAGGGAGGGGCTGGTATCATCGGTTGCCTCGTGGACTGTTTTTGGTTTTCTGTGTTCTGTTCTATGCTAATCAATCCCTGATTCTAAAAAAAAATTAATCCTTTTAAAATTCACTAATATTTTATTTTATATTGCTCTGGATGTAAACCCAACTAATCTCTTCAAGGTGATTGTGAATCTCTGATTTGCAGCGAATTTTATGATTTAACTCTTAGAGCATAATCTTATTTCTCTGGTTTCCAAATTCTTAGAGAACTTCTCACTAGCACTGAATTTATAAGATCAAATAACTAGTCAATGAAAAAGATTATCCGATATGACTGCATTCGGAAGCTAGATCCTTTTTGTGCTTTTTGTGTCTTCTCCTGCCACCATTTAGCAGGAGCCATCCTGTGTTTTGGAGAGTCTACAGGAGTTAAGTGAATAACATCAGGCCTTTGGATGTCCTGCATACCTTAGACAACCACTAATATCTTAGATAGGCCCATCTCAGCCTACACAGCTTTATCGTGAGGGCACGAGGTCTCATCTGTCCAACCTCCCATTTGCTTCCACAGCTTTGTTGTGAAGAGTGAAGATATGCATTTATGCCAACTATTTTTTCTAAGGTATATCCATTTTCAGATCAAAGCACTACTTGTCTCAAAAGACTATAAAGGATCAGGGAATAATGGAGGTCAGAGAAGCAGTTTAAAAGCCTCATTTGTTTCACAAGTATCCAAAGAGAAATTCCTTGGAATATATTTTCCTCAGTGTAAAGTAGCATCTATATTTCTGGAGTTACTTCAGAATCTCAAAAGACCCTGACAATATGTCTTGGCCTTACATATTGGCTAAAATGTAACTTCAGTGACTCAGGCAACAGTTATTTATATTTTACTGTCTCTACAGAGTTCCTCAACAGAGCTATATAAGTAGACGCAGAAGGCGTAATCTTTTTATACCACCACTTTGAATATATCTTTTTTTGTACAGCCACTTTGAAGATATGAATACAAATTGGAGAGGAAGGTGAAGATGAGAAGCAACATCATAAGGAAAATGTGTATCTTTGTAAAAGCTAATTGTGATGATAATTACTTTCTGCTTTGGAAGCACATGGATAATGTTGGCTCTTACAATGGAATTTGTTCAAAGAAATAAAATAGATTGGGCTATTCAATAGTGACTGAATTGTTCATTATGTTGAGAATGGAAAGCAATCTTGTAAAATGTCATCTTTTGCATTTATTTTAATTTTCTGAGAACACTTATGCCAACTAAATGTAAAATTTCCCCAATATCACTCCTACCTCATTAAAGGGGAAAATAATGTGGCTAAATGCCTTTGACAAATAGTCATATTTTTTAAATAATTATCATTTCTCTTCAGCACAGACATAGACAAGGAAAAATCAGGTGAAGGAGTAAGGGAGAATTCGGATATTTGTCAAGGACAGGGAGATAAGAAGGAAGAAAACCATTCATGGGAAATTCACCCTCTGCTGCAAACAGTGGCACCTGCAGAGCTCTGCCTCCCTCTGGAAGCATCCTGCACCTGCCATGCCTTAGTCACATGCAGAAAAATGACTACAAACAAAGGCAAAAAATAAATCATTTCCTGTTCTGGAGTCACCAGCCCCACACTGTTTATATAAATCTGTACATCTCTTCCAGATTCTGCATAGCCATTACTAGTCATCTGGTTTAAAAAATATGCTTCCTATAGTTTTCTCAGGCCCAGCTTGAATACTGGGTTGGTGCTTGTGTAATTGGCATGTTCCTGCTTAAGCCTTTCTTTTCAAATTGGGCTGCTGATGGCTAACCTATCTGGGTCTGTGCAGCCCACATTGGCTTCTGTTTGTGCCCCCTGGTTGGCTTGAAGCTTTGGAAGTCATTCCCGGACTGAATGCTGAGCCTGAAAATCCTGCTCATATTTTTAAGCTGGCCTCATACCCGCATTCTAAATTTGCTTCCTTCCCAGGCCTTGTGACAATCATTTGTGCCCTTACCATTAAAACAATCTCCTGAACAAGTCTATGTCTAGGGCCTTTGGCTTGAAATTATTCCAAGCTTTTCCAAATACTCTTGACTTAGCAAGTAACTGTAATTAAGGAGGATCAGCAGGACTGGAAGAGGTGTCATAAAGAAAGGCATGAAGACCAGGTGGCAGATAAGGATGGAACAGCTCTGAGGACAAACTTTGTTCACTAAAACATATTAACTCAGCAGAAGAAGAAGTTTGGGTAGGGCTGCCAAGAGATGAAGGCCCAGAAAAAAAAAGAAAGAAAGAAAGAAAGAAAACAGTGATTTGGGGAAAAGGAAATAAACTTTTTAGTTTAGGGAAAGTTTTTGAAGGAGACCACCATTAGAAGAAGTTGTAGACTCATAGCTAGAGGGATTTGTATGAGAAAGCAGATAGGAATAAATGGACATATGTACTCTATGATTGCCCCTGAATAAGTGAAGAATAATGTATTTAGTTTAAAGTGGTCATTTTTAGCATTTGCAAGTTGAATCATATTTTTCTCATAAAATAGATTTTTGTTCTATTTACTTTGTTATTCCTTCCAGTGACACATAAAGAGGTAACCAACAGACTTGGGGAAGGGGATGGGATGAGCAGAACAAAATCCTTGCAGTGTATAAATTGGTCCATGTGGACACAAAACACATATGATGCCTGTATATGTGAAATAATACTGTTGGGAAATTCTTAAGAAAGCATCTAGTTCTGTGAAGAATTAGATTGGTAGTTTGATAGGAATAGCATTGAACCTGTAAATTGCTTTGCAAGGTATGGCCATTTTAATGATATTGATTCTTTCTATTCTTTAGCATAGAATATTTTTTCCATTCATTTGTGTCTTTTCTGATTTCTTTGAGCAGTGGTTTGCAATTCTCATTGTAGAGATCTTTTACCTCCCTGGTTAGCTGTATTCCTAGGTATTTCATGCTTTCTGTGGCAATTGTGAGTGAGATTGCCTTCCTGATTTTGCTCTTGGCTTGGCCGTTGGTGTATGGAAATGCTAGTGATTGTTGTACATTGATTTTGTATCTAGAAACTTTGCTGAAGTTATCAACTGAAGGATCTTTTGGTTCGAGACTATGGGGTTTCTAGATATGAAATCATGTTGTCTGCAAACAGGAATGGTTTGACTTCCTCTCTTCCTATTTGGATGCCTTTCATTTCTTTCTCTTACATGATTGCTCTGGCTACGACTTCCAATACTATGTTATACGGGAGTGAAGAGAGAAGTCATTTTTGTCATGTGCCTATTTTCAAGGGGAGTGCTTCCGGCTTCCAGTATGGTATTGACTGTGGCTTGTTGTAGATGGCTCTTATTATTTTGAGGTATGTTCCTTCAATACCTAGTTTATTGAGAGTTTTTTTTTACATGAACAGATGTTGAATTTTATGGAAAGCTTGCATCTATCTATTGAGATAGTCATTGGGTTTTGTCCATAGTTCTGTTTATGTAATTTGATGGCAAACTCACCAAAAGCAATTGCAACAAGAACAAAAATTGACAAATGGGATCTAATTAGACTCAAGAACTTCTGCACAGCAAATGAAACTATCAACACAATGAATAGACAACCTACCTACAGAATAGGAGAAAATGTTTGCAAAGTATGCATCTAACAAAAGTCTAATACCCAGCATCAATAAAAAGCTTAAACAAATTTACAAGAGAAAAATATACAAGCCCATTAAGAAGAGGGCAAAAGACACTAACAGACACTTTTCAAAAGTAAATGTGTATGTGGCCAACAAGCACATAAAGAAAAAGTTCGATACCATTGATCATTAGAGAAATGCAAATCAAAACCACAATGAGATACTATCTCACAATAATGAGAATGGCTGTTACTAAAAAGTCAAATAATAACAGATGCTGGTGAGTTTGTGGAGAAAGTGGAACTTTATACACTGTTATGGGAGTGTAAATTAGTTCAACCATTGGGGAAAGTAGTATGGCAATTCTACAAAGAGCTAAAAGTAGAACTACCATCAACAATCTTATTACTGGATATATACCCAGAGAAATATAAATAATTCAACCATAAAGACATATGCATGTGAATGTTCATTGCAGCACTATTTAAAATAGCAAAGATATGGAGTCAACTTAAATGCCTGTTAATGACAGATTAGATAAAGAAAATGAGGTACATATACACTATGGAATACTGTGCAACCATGAAAAATGAGATAATATCTTTTGTGGGAACATGGATGAAGTTGGAGGCTATTATTCTTAGCAAACTAACACAGGAATGAGAAACCAAAGACCACATGTTCTCACTTATAAGTAGGATGAAATCATAAGAACTTATGAACACAAAGAAGGAAACAACAAACACTGGGGTCCACTTGAGGGGGGAGGGTGGGAAAAGGGAGAGAAGCAGAAAAAATAATTATTGGGTACTGCACTTAACACCTGGGTGATGAAATAATGCATATGACAAGCCCTCATGACACATGTTTACCTATGTAACAAACCTTCACATGTACCTCCAAACCTAAAATGAAAGTTAAACAGACAAAAATAATCTAGTAATAGGTTGCTTATATTTTTTCAACATGTGGCATATGAAAGTAAAACATTTGCAATCCTATTTCATATGCACATTAATTATGTAAAATTAGAAGCACTAAGGGTAGGTCATTAAGTGCTGATTAGACAATAATATTATGTGTTCTGGCAGCACTGGTAATAAGGAACTACGTTTACTTCCAAAGGGAGGAAAGATAATTAAAATTTTAATTTGTTTCTCAACAGTTCAATTATAAAATGCTTAATGTGACGGACTTCAACCTTATGGGACTTAACACAATTATGGGACTGTTCCAGTATACCTTACTCTCTTGTGTTTATTTTCTCAAAGGATTAGGCACTTGTAACTGTTTTAAGATCATTCTTGGCTGTAAAATATTTTATAATGTCTTTCTTTTACTTCCTACACTGCTTCTATTTTTTAGATGCCTGGCAAGATAACTTCAAATGAAAAGAGAAATGTTTATCTTGCTGAAAACGAAAACTTTCAAGTATACCTTTTAAATATGGTTCAGTAGATACCTACCTAATATCTCCTTTGTGGATATCATGATAATGGCTCCCTCTGGTCTAGAGTTTGTTGGGCACTCACATACTCACTTATTCATCCAATCAATAAATCTAAGAAACAAATGTGCTTTTTTTTGTTTGTTTTTGTTTTTGTTTTTTTTTTAAATGGAGTTTTGATCTGTCACCCAGGTTAGAGTGCAACAGCGCGATCTTGGCTCACTGCAACCTCCGCCTCCCGGGTTCAAGCAATTCTCCTGCCTCAGCCTACCAAGTAACTGGGATTACAGGTGCCCACCACCATGCTTGACTAATTTTTGCATTTTTAGTAGAGACAGGGTTTCTCCATGTTGGGCAGGCAGTCTTGAACTCCTGACCTCAGGTGATCTGCCCACCTCAGCCTCCCAGTGTGCTGGGATTACAGGTGTGAGCCACCCCCCAACACTCTCTTTAAATGTTTTTATGTACTGCCATGTGCAGACATCTATTTTTTCTTGGTTTTACAGTCTAGTCATACCCATGGTTAAGTAGTTTCACCATACTGACAAAGACATCTTCAGTTTTCCCTCAAATAAAATAATTACAAATTTGAGTAGCTAATTTCTGCTAATATGAAAAAACTAAAGAAAAACTCAGAGAACTGCATTTTTCTTCCCATACTTCACTTATGTAGTTTAACCAGGGTCTTCTGAAAATTGCCCTGTCTGTGTCTCAACATTTAAATAGGAACTTTAGTCAAGATATTAGGGGCAACATTCTCAGAAGTTTAGTCAACTGTGTTTGGACTTTCAGGTTGCAAGTAACATAAACCATTTTCTAAATTTATAACAAGAATGCACATAAATTTGCCAGAAGCTAAAGGCATACAGTTTGAAGATGAAGCAAATTGTCTAAAGCTGGGTACAATGATATGTGTCTGTTGCCTCAGCTATATAATTTCAGAAACTTGGAAGGCTATGTGAGGATCATGTAAACTCAGGAGTTCGAGTCCATAGTGCCCTGTGATCATGTTTGTGAAGAGCCACCTCACTCCGGGGCTAGGACATGTAGGAAGACCATGAGAAATTAAAGAAAAGAGAAGAAAAGAAGAACGGAAAGGAAAGGAAAGGAACGGAAAGTGAAAGGAAAGCGAATGGAAAGGAAAAAGGTAAGGAAGGAATTAAGGAAGAAGAAAAGGAAAGTAAAGGAAAGGGAAAAAGAGGAGGAGAGGAGAGGACAGGGGAGGGCAGAGGAGGAGAGGGAAGGGGATGCAAGGGGAGGGGAGGGGGAAGGGAAGGCGCGACAGGAGGGGGAGGAGGAAAAAAGGGAAGGGAAGGGGGAAACAAGGCAGGTGGAAAGAGAAGAAAAGATAAAGAAAGAGAAAGAATGAAAGAGAGTATCTAATTATCTGAGATACATATTTGAAGTTAATTGTGAATATATAATATTTGAGGTAATGTTTCTGGATGACATAACTCAGGAAATGAGCGCCAGTATGGAGGAGAAGCACTTAGACGAATAAGCAAATGAACATTTCGTGGTTTATGTTTACATTAATTAGCATGTAGTGTCCCGTTTACCAAGTGAAAAAGGATTTGGAAAGAGAGTGATCACAAACCACTGATGTCAAAGGCCCCTAAATAAATGAGTCATCTGTGGCATGAGAATTAGACAATTTATTTGGCAAACTAGAGGTCATTCATGATCTCGATTAGAAGTAGTTTGTTCTTGGCCGGGCGCGGTGGCTCAAGCCTGTAATCCCATCACTTTGGGAGGCCGAGGCGGGCGGATCACAAGGTCAGGAGATCAAGACCATCCTGGCTAACACGGTGAAACCCCGTCTCTACTAAAAAATACAAAAAACTAGCCGGGCGAGGTGGCGGGCGCCTGTAGTCCCAGCTACTCGGGAGGCTGAGGCAGGAGAATGGCGTGAACCCGGAAGGCGGAGCTTGCAGTGAACTGAGATCTGGCCAGTGCACTCCAGCTTGGGTGACAGAGCGAGACTCCGTCTCAAAAAAAAAAAAAAAAAAAAAAAAAGAAGTAGTTTGTTTTTTTGGTGGTAGTGGGGTCTGATTAGAGAAACTTCAAGAGAAAAATGGAAGTAAATAAGACACTGTAAAGAGGATTTTAACAGTGGTTTGCTATTGAGCTATTGGGAGGTAACAGGAGTAGAATATGATGTCAAGAGAAGGAGTTTGCATTTTTCTATTCATTTCCCTTTTATTGGTTAAGATGGAAGCTATTATAACATATTTGTATGTTGGTGATAATTGGCTCTTCACTTGCTGAAACTGGACCTTTACCTCACCCCATATATAAGAATCAACTTAATAGAGATTAAAGACTTAAGTGTATGACCCGAAGCAGTAGAGGAAAACATAGCAGAAAAGCTCCATGGCATTGGTCTGAGCAATGATTTCTCGGATAAAACCCCAAAAGCACAGGCAACAAAAGAAAAATGGAATAGACAAATGAGACTAGATCAAGCTAAAAAGCTTTTGTATAGCAAAGGAAACAATTAACAGAATGAAGAGACAATCTATAGCATGGGGGAAAATATTTTCAAATTATACATCTGATAAGAGGATAAATTCAAAATATTTAACAAACTCAAACCACTCAATAACAAGGAAATAACCCTGCTCAAAAAAAATGGCCAAAGAACCTGAATAGACATTTCTCAAAAGAAGATACAGAAATGACCAACAATAATATATAAAAAGTGCCCAACATCACTGCTCATCAGGGGAATGCAAAGTAAAACCACGATGAGATATTAACTCATACCTGCGAAAATGGCTATCATAAAAATGATGAAAGATAAGAAGTGTTAGTGAGCATGTGGAGGAAAGAAAACAATGTATATTGTAGGTAGGTATGGAAATTAATACAGGCATTGTGGAAAACAGGATGGAGTTTCCTTAAAAACTATAAATAGAACTACCATAGTATCCAGCAGTCCCACTTCTGGGTATATATCCAAATAAATTGACATCAGTATGTTGAAGAGCTAGCTGCACTCCTAAATTCGTCACAGCATTATTCACAATAGCCAAGCTATTGAAACAATTTAAATGTCCATCAGTGGAAAAGTGGGTAAAAAAATGTGATATATATTCACAACGGAATACCATTCAGCCTTTAAAAAGGAGGAAATTTTGTCCTGTACAACATCATGCTTAATCTAGAAGGCATTATGCTCAGGGAAGTAATTTACACACAGATAGGCAAGTATCATGTAATCTTACTTACATGTGGAATACAAAAAAGTTGACCTCATAGAAATACAGAGTGGAATGATGGTTATCAGAGGCTGGGGGTTGGAAAGAATGAGGAAAGAGGAAATGTGAGGCAAATGGCACAAAGTTTCAGTTAGACAAGAAGAGTAAATTCTTCTAGTCATCCATTACACAGGATGGCAACTATATGTGATAATAATGTATTGTACATTTCAAAATTGTTAAAAGAACAGATTTTAAATGTTCTCATCACAAAGAAAGTATAAATATGTGAGGTGATAGATATGCTAATTAGACTGATTTTATCGTTCTAAAACATATACATGCATCATAACATCACATTGTACCCCATAAAGATATGCAATTATTGACAATTATCAAAATAAATAAATACAGAAAAAACTCACAATGAATGGAAAATTTATTAAGTAGGAGAGAAGGGGATAAGACGGGGACAATTGTCAAAGAAGTTTACCTATGAGGAAATTAAGGTACAAAGCATTTAGAAACTTACCCATTTTCATAGCTGTTAAGTGGGAGATCTTCAACAAAATTTCACAATGCCTCAGTCCAGAGATTCTTTTGTTAATTTCTACTCTATGTTGTATTTTCCTGAGTAGAGGAGGGAATAATTAACCAGGCCATTGTAAACTAGGTATATATTGCAAAATATATTCATTGTACCAGCCTATAGGTAAGTGAGCTCCTGGCGAGTATGCTCTCTCTTTTTTGAGATAAGTTCTTGCTCTGTCACCCAGGATGGAGTACAGTGGTGCAGTCACAGTTCACTGCAGCTCCACCTCCTGGACTGGTAGAACAATACTCCAGCCTCTTGAGTATCTGGGACTACAGGCTCATGCCACAATGACTGCCTAATTTTGTTATTTTGTTATTTTTTTTCAGAGATAAGGTCTCACTATATTGTCCTGGCCAGTCTCAAGCTCCTGCGCTCAAGCAATCCTCTCACTTCAGCCTCCCAAAGTTTTGGGATTACATGTGTGAGTCACTGCACCTGGCTTTTCTCTCCATAAGGTTTATTTTTAAATAGACTTTATTGGGTATAACATTCCTATATGGATGTTAAAAAAATTCTAATGCAGAACACGGAAAGAATCCCTTTTGAAGTGCTGTAGAAAATTAAAAGCTATCACCCCAAAAGTTGTATGTAAGAGGAGCAAGCATCAGAGCTAACCAGAGCCCTGGCCTACAAGCCTAAGCAAAAGCATTCAACCATCACAATAAGAAGGCAGAACAAGGAAACCAAGAAGGTTAAGTTTCTCTTTTCCTTTCTGTCCAGGCCAAAGTAGAGCAAGTTCATCAAGTTCAGCAAAATCTCCAAAACAGTGACATTGAGACACATTGTTAACCACCTCATTAGGACAGGGAGATAACTTAATTAGATAGAAATATGTGAACAAAGCATGTTTTAATCATATTACCATATACATAAATCTAAACACTAACAATTTTCCACTCTTGCCTGCGTGGTCAAGAAGCATATATTTTGGGTGCCCACCCCTCTAGAGATCCTATCCATGTTTGCAGCTGCTTCAGAATCCCATGTGAGTTCAGAGGCACCTGCTGGGATCTCATGCCTTACACGTGATATAGATCTATAGGACATGACTTGTGTTGTGCTAGGTCTTCTTCTGCATACCAGGGTTCTCACCACCATGGCATCTGCCCGCCAGATTAGCAGGTGGAGACCAGGTTTTCAGCTGTTCTCCTACAGGCTGCATACAAACACACTCCAGACAAAAACAGATTCCCAGTGCCTGAGCAACCAATGTAAGCTTTCGCCAATGGACAAAGTTACCTCCCATCCAAGAGAATGCAGCATTTGAGAGAAGGGACAATTCATGTGAACACAATTGACACTTGAGAGGTCTAAACTCATTTTAGTGACCATATAAAGCTAACTGACTTTCCCATCTTCATAATTTTGTCCGTTAGCTAAATTATAGGCCAGTCTAATTTTCTAGTCTTTTCCATACAACCATCCTGTTATGTAAAAGTTTTAGATTCGTGCTTTCTTTTTTTGCTCACTTCTTTACTGAACCAGCACTCATTTATTGTGCTATCAGAAACCCCAATTCTATGATAATTAACTCATTTTTTTCAATATTCATTTTCCCCATTTAGCATAATTGAATTCATCTTATTCTTGAGATTACCTCTTCTTCATCCTCCTCAGTGGACACTGCTTATTCTTTTGTGACTCACATATCTTAAGATCCAGATAGTAGCAACAACTAATATTTAACAAGTACATACTCCAGTGCCTTTTAGGTTTATTATCTCTGAAATTTCATTAGTATTCTTATTAACACTTTTCAGATGAGAAAGTTCAAGCACAGAGATCAAGGAAATTTTCCCAAAGCCACACAATTGAAAGATACATAAACAAAAAGTTCAAACAGCCTGGGTCTAATCCTGATATGCAATCAGGATCTTCTTGCCAACATGCCCCTTCCTTTTATTCAGAATATATTTGAATATACATTACACATATATTTTGGGTGCCCACCCAAATACATTACAGTGAAGATGGCACTGAGAACTCTGAATGCAATGGAAATCAGACGTTGGATTCTTGTGGATAGTGCTGTGTCTCCCTGGTAAGCACAACATATGTGAAAGCAAATTTTAATTTAGAAGTCACTAAGTAAAATGCATGAGGAATAATGGTACATACACCCAGTAAAAGGTTAAAGTCAATTGATCAATTCACTATAAATGCACAGGTTTATTTCTGAGCTCTTTATTATTTTTATTCGTCTTTTAAAAATAATTTCAACTTTTATTTTAGATTCCAGGGGTACATGAGCAGGTTTGTCACATGGGTGTATTGAATGATGCTGCAGGTTGGGGTATGAATTATCATCACCAAATAGGTAGTTTTTCAATATTTGCCCTCTTCTGTCTCTCCTCCCTCTAGTAGTCCACAGTGTCTATTTTTCCCATCTTTATGTCTATGAGTACCAAAGGTTTAGCTCCCACTTATAAGTGAGAACGTGTGGTATTTGGTCTTCTGTTCCTGTGTTAATTCGCTTAGGATGACGCCCTTGATCCATGTTGCTGCAAAGGACATGATTTCCTTCCTTTTATGGCTGCATAGTATTTCATGATATATATGAATCATATTTGCTTTATCCAATCCACCATTGACGGGGACCTAAGTTAATTCTATGTCTTTGCTATTGTGAATAGTGTTGCTATGGACATAACAGGTACATATGTCTTTTTGGTAGAATGATTTATATTTCTCTGGGTATATAGCCAGCAATGGGATTACTGGGTTGAATGGTAGTTTTAAGTTTTTTGAGAACTATCCAAACTGCTTTCCCTAGAGGTTCAATTAATTACATTAATTGAATTACATTCCCACCAGCAGTGTGTAAGCATTCTCTTTTCTCTGCACCCTTACCAATATCTGTCATTTTAAAAATACTTTTTAAGAATTCTGACTGGTGTGAGACAGGATCTCATTGTGGTTGTGATTTGTATGTTTTATTGGTCTTATATGTCTGTTTGTACCTGGTACCATATTGTTTTTATTACTGTAGTTTCAGAATATATTTACAAATCAGAAAGTGTGATGCCTCCAGCTTTGTTCTTCTTTTTCAGGATTGATTTAGCTATTCTTGGCCTTTGTAGTTACATATGAATTGTAGCATTGTTTTTATCTATTTCTGTAAAAAAAACGCCTGCAAGATTTTGATAGGAACATATTGTGCTTTTAAAAGTGATAAATTATTTTTAAGTTTAATTAAAGCTTAAGTTGGCAAATTTTTTCCTGACTGTTTGGGAGAAAACTTCCTGTATAATCAAATGTTTGCTTTTCTATAAAAAGAAATGTAAGAAAATTGGTCCTTTGGAGAAACACTCTTCCACAAAACTCTAAAGCAGGTGGCAAAACTGTTCTCGTTGTTCTAAATATGGTCCTCCTAATTTGAGTCCCAAGTCTCATTGAAAATGATTGCCCCAGGCACCTAAGGAGAGGCTATCTTTGCCTTTTATGACTATTTGATTTTCTTGAGGAATGGCTAGTTATTACAGACTTCCTGGAATTGGTTTAAGTATGTCTTTATTTCATGATTCACAAATTCTGCTGTTTCAAAATATGTTGTTTGAAATTAATTCTTAAAATTTCAAAGCTTTGACTTTGTCTGATAGATTGGTATTCATCTCTAATTGAAATGAGATGAGTGAAGCCAATGAATAACCTGGTACACATTAGGAGCTCAATAATATTAAAGAAAGCTAAAAGGAAAAGAAAAACACTCCACCTAAAAAGGATTACAAGAAGCCATTAAACATGGAGTATAAGGCTTGATATTTCATTTGAGTGTAGACAGATACATGAGTGAGTATCTTGACTTATTACAGAGTTTATCTTAAATTATTTTTCACAGTTACACTACTCTTTGAATTAAATATGCATTATTAAAATAATCTTAATGGAGAGAAGACATCGTATTTAAAACTGTAAGTTATTTTTATGTTAGTTTTATACTTATTGATGTATTTGTTAACCCAGATTTGTTTAGTGTGGACTTTATGAAAGCTTCAATAGAAAGAGGTTTTGAAAGTTGCATGATAACTGAAGACTTGGTTTTCACGGCTAGGAAGGAGTCTCTTAAACTTGGTTATGTATTGACAAGATTTTATCATATTTTAGAAGAATCTTTCTTTAATAATTCTAACCACAACAATGTAATTATTCAAATGCTTTGTATTCTAAATACATACAGCATATTTTGGCACAGAGCATCTGCAGCCAGTGTCTAAGCAGTGTATTTTCAGCCAGAAAGTCAAAACCATGTCATCTGAAACTCATGTCTGGTAGTGTTTTACCTTTAGGTTTAGCCAAGTAGTATAAAATTAGTACGAAAGTAACTCTTGCAGCAGTTTTTTGGAATTTTCTTGCAAAATAAGGGTATTCCAAACTAAAGCACAGAAACCCAGAAAAACATATTACACTGCAATGTGTGTCTCTGAATAAGAACAGAAGGATTTTCACGTGTGGCATTCTTTCACGCTGGCATTCTCTTTTCATTCGAATCTAAAAAGCTGCTTTGTGAGCAGTTTTATTTAAATAAGTGTTTCAAGAAAGCACTGATTTTATTAAAGGCAGTATTGAAAACTTATTTTCTCCCTTATACATTTTTTTTTTTTCTAGAAGATCACATAAAAGTAGTTATTTATTTCTTTCATTGCTGAAGTGGAATACCATAAAATGGGGCATGTTGGAAATATAGGTACTTTCGTACAACTGAATACTCCCACAAAGTACTTGTTTGTTCAAATCTTCTAGCCTTCACTCTTTCTTCAGGCAATTCAAATGCTGTTTGCGACATGTGACTGTTTGATGAAGACCAACAGAGCATGTCCTAGCCAATCTATATGTTAAATATTAATAAAGCTTTTTAAAAATAAAAATAGTCACAAAGTATTTTTTATATGTTCTTCTGACACCTTTAAAGTAACAAACCATTTTCTGGGCCACTGCTCTAGTGCTGGCTGTTAGGACAGTTCATACCTGAGAAACAGAGCAAGTTACATTTATGAACTATGAACATTTTCTGAAAGTTAAATGTTGAACATCCAAGTAAAGTCATTAAACTTGTAAATAGAAATAACAAACAATAAAATGTGACATTTATTAGGAAAAATATACGTATCAGCAATATGGTAATTTGAATAGGAATATAAAAGTAAAATTGTCAGGAAACACAAACATTAATAGCTTTTAATTAGAAACCATTGGAAAGGAAGTAGGAATGAAAGCAGCAAATTATCAAACTTATTCATAAAGAGCAAACCCAAATGTATTCTAAGTTGTTCGTGTTAATATAGTCTGCAACAGTGGACAAATCAATGTTAATTGAGTTCTAAAGCAACACATGCAGAAAACAGTTTTCAGTATTATGAACAGTAGCTACATATGAAAAGCCAGTTTTGAAATTAAATAGAATTTAATTCAGTCCTGAATACTTTTATTGACATAAAAATTGCTAAAGATAATGAATAAATTATATGCATTTCTAATGCTGTATTATTTTCTTTCAAACCTTTATTATGCAAACATTTGAACTTGCAGCAAATTTGAAAGAACTTCTTAATGAACACTCCAAAATTCACTACCCATATTAAAATTTTACTATACATCCTTAATTATGTTATTGATTCATTTATCCTTTCCTTTATCCATGAATTCATCTTATTTCTATCCATGTAATGTAAATTGCAAACATCTCAGCAATTTCCCTTAAATACTTCAGCATGCAGGGTTTTTTCTTTTTTCATTTTCTCTCTCTTTTTTTTTTTTTTTTTTTTTTTTTTCGAGATAGTCTCATTTTGTCGCCCAGGCTGGAGTGCAGTGGCGCGATCTCGGCTCACTGCAACCTCCGCCTCCCGGGTTCAAGCGATTCTCTACCTCAGCCTCCTGAGTAGCTGTGGTTACAGACGCCTGCCACCATGCCCTGCTAATTTTTACACTTTTAGTAGGGACGGGGCTTCACCATCTTGGCCAGGCTGGTCTTGAACTCTTGACCTCATGATCCACCTGCCTTGGCCTCCCAAAGTGTTGGGATTACAGGCATTAGCCACCGCGCCCGGTCCAGTATGCAGGTTTTTATAAAAAAAAAAATTACGCGAAATGAAATACACCTATCCTAAGTGTACATTCAGTAACTGTTGCTAAATACACGCACCTAATCTTCTACCAAAATATAGAACATTACCATCCAAGCCAGAAAGTTACTTTATTACCTTCCTAGGAAATCTCCACTCCTGGCCAAGATAACTACCGATGATATTTTCCACCAAGATGCTGTGCTTTTCTAAACGTGATGAGCTACTAAGTATAAAGGAATTACTTGTATCTTCAACTCCTGGGCTTCTAGATTCCAGATATCAACAATGACACCTTTCTCATTCAAATAAAAACATTTCAAATTATCCTTGTAAAATATGTATGCGCCTTTAATATAGTTGAGTGAAGATTGAAGAGTTTTAAAGTAAAAGGAATTTATTAAAATGGAGGCTGTGTTTACCTGGAGAGTTAATTAGGTAACTTCTAATCAAATCCCAGAGTGCTAGCAAGTTTATTTGCATTATGGATGAATAAAAACCACATTTCTTGTTCTTCAACTAGTTGATTATCTTACAAATTTAGATCCAATTATGAAATTGCTAAATAGCTCAATACCAGCCATACAGTCGATACACAACAAATATTTGTAAATGGAATAAAAGAGTGAATGAGAACAAGAGAATGAATGCAAAGGGAACTGATGTTTGCTGTGTTTAGGTCGTGTGACTAACAGAATGCTATATGCTTTCAATAATCGTGTTTTTCCTTCAAACTATTCTGCAAATCAGGCATGCCTTTCACACCGCGAATGCTAGATACATCACTACAACCACTAAAATGCACCACTATAACTGCTGAAATGTACAGGCCCTAACTAAGGAGTTTTTATCCCCAAGAACATCAGAGCAGCAATTGCATTAGTCAACTGCAGTAAGATTAACTAACCTTTTTATACCCCAAAGTTCTCTCTTTGTCTGGACCAGAGAGGAGCAGCTTAGAAAAGATTTTATAAATACACACTATTGGCATTTACTAATCGATTGCTCAATTATTCTAAAAATGGGAAAAATAGGAACTATTTCTTCCGGGTCAGATAATTGATAAGTAGAGAGACCTACAAAATTTCCAATAAGTGGGATACATACACTATTAGAGCTGCTTATTAAAGGTGATTCAATGTTAATATATTGGGGAAGTGAGATGAGAAATTACTAAGGATATGCACCTTCCAAAATCCAGCTGGAAAATGGATTTTAATTGTAATTCAGGGAGACCAGAGCTTGACTTCCAATATAAAATCATGTCTATATAGAACAAATGAAACTTTCCAAATTTTTTATTTAATTACCATTAACAAAACAGAAAAAGCAAACCCAAAAGGCAAAATAGACAAATGAATACACAAAATAACATTAAACAAAATATATTACATCATTACCACATACTACCAAATAAGCTTTTATCACAATCTAGAAATACTTTTTACTAAGTGTAAAGCTGATGACTACTCATATTATGCAGTCACCAGAGAAATACTTTTTAAGTACTTTGTCCTGGGGCATAATAGAAGATCCCCTGATAGTCTGTAGTCTACTTTAAGGACACTTTATAATGATTGGTGATGGATTACAAATGAGGCCAGGAGTTTAATTCTTTTGCAGTAGTAATGTAAAATGTGTATTGCTAGGAATTCATTATTTAAGTTTAATGACTTTAAGTGATTGCAGGTTATGTCTTTTAAAACACGCAATAACCCCGCGGGTTGATTTTGTCATTTGTATAGTCAACTGATAGAAATGATTTAAACAGTTTTAGTATTTTGATTATATTGGATGTATGAGTGCATTTAAAATATTTTAAGCTTTTGAATCCCTAGACATAGGGACAACATCTGTCACTGAATAAGATTTAGTTTTTCCACTAAGGCCCTGATAGGAAACCTCAATCCTGTGATTTTGTAATATGGTTATAAAATCTTGGATAAGATCTGATTTATTTGGAATGTATCCATATTGTTCTTTGCCCATGAGTGCACGCTGTTTATTATTCATGAGATGGAGTAAAACAGAAAGTCATTATGTTTTGGAAAATCATCCTCATAAGAACCATCGCATCTCTGGTAATTTGATTTAGCGTGTCAAATGTTTGATTTCTAACTTGTTCTAAAATATTTGTTATATGTCTAATTTCCCGATTCAACTCGGTAGTCTCATAGTGTGGGAAGTGACTGATTTAACCATTTAGTTTCAGGTACTTTTATTTATTTATTTATTTATTTATTTATTTATTTATTTATTTATTTTTGAGACGAAATCTCACTCTGTCACCCAGGCTGGAGTGCAATGGTGTGATCTTGGCTCACCACAACCTCTGCCTCTTGGGTTTAAGTGATCCTCCTGCCTCAGCCTCCCAAGTAGCTGGGACTACAGGCATGCACCACCACACCCAGCTAATTTTTGTATTTTTGGTAGAGATGGGGTTTCATCTTGTTGGCCAGGCTGGTCTTGAACTCCTGGCCTCAGGTCATCCACCTGCCTCGGCCTCCCAAAGTGCTGGGATTACAGGTGTGAGCCACTGCGCCTGGCCAGGTTCAGGTGCTTTTATAAGGTAATTTCACAATTTTATTTCAGAGTGGACAAGAATTGGTATTTAGTAATAATAATGCATACATGATAGCACAAACAAGATAAATTCCTTGGGAGCAAAAGCTAAGTTCTTCTAACAAAGAAGAAACATATTTCGTTAAATGTCACTCTATTTTTATTAGGCACCTGAGTAGCTGGGCAGAAAATGATTAAGAAACTGGGATTAATACAAATATACTCAAGTATATTGGCTACTTTAAATAGGTCCTGAACTATTTTCAGTATAAAACTATAATAATAATAATGATTCTTTCATCATTGTAACCATTTGTATAAAGTATGTGTGGTATATACACTTGCACTGGGGCCAGAGAATATTTGCAGAGTTCAATTTGTACCATAGTAGACACTTTCCCTTGTCTGGAGTGCATCTTCTTATGGCATCAATGTGAAACCTGGACTGTGACCCTTGAAGCTTACAATTTTATTGGAACTGTAAAGAGTTTATTCATTTAACTCCCTGGTGAAATGACCACTCCTTTACAAGCAATGTCTCTATCTGAAGTAATGTTTCCTGACTTAAAGACAACTTTGTATTTTATTAGTTTTGGGAAATCAACTTTCTTTAGATTAATGTCTGCAGAGTATATACGTTTTTCAAACTTTTACTTTCAGCATATACCTGTATATTTTATGTGTGTCTCTGAGAACCAGAACATGTATAGGTTTTCTTGCTGTTTACTTTTAATTGAAGTGCTTAGTTTCGTATGTAATTACTGATATATTTAGCCTTATATGTACCACCTTACTACTATTGTTTTCAGTATGACCTGTTTTTGTCCCTTTTTCCTTTGGTTCTACTTTTGAATTACTAAATTGTATTTTAGTTTTCCATTTTTATTTTCTATAAGCATGAAAGTCATATATTCTTTCACTTTTCTTTTAGCAGGTACCCTAGAAATTAAAGCATGCATCCTTAACATTGTAATTAATACAAATTATTACTTTCACTTCTTCCCTGGCAATGCTTGCACATTTATTCACAAGACATTATATCATCATTTAGTACAGTCAATATTAATTTATGTTTACCTGATTTTTTCTTTTTACTTTCCTTTGCTCTTTAGTTTTACTGCATTTTGGCACTTTTAAATAGGACCAATTTCTTTCTATTTAAATATTATCTTTAGTTTTTTGTTTTTTTTTTCAATGCAGGTTGATTGAGGAAATCTCTCTTTCTCTGAAGTAGCCTTCATTTTGTCATCTTTTTTGAGGAATATTTTAAGGAATATGGAATTCTAGTTGGCGTATATTTTCATATAGCACTTTAATAATTATAATTGATTCTTTTTTTGGCTTTCATTTTTAATGGTGAGAGGCCACTGTCATTGCATTGTTATTACTTTAAGTTTAGGGTTTCAGTATTCTCTGGCTGATTTTAAGAGTCCCTCAGTGACTTTTCCATTGTTTTATTATAACGTAATTTTGTGTAGTTTTCTTTTTTTTTTTTTTAATTTACCTTGCTTAGAGTTTGGCTAACATATTGAATCTATTGGTATAAATAACATATCCATTAAAAAACCTGTTGGTCATTTTCTCCTCCAACATTGCCTCGTCCCCATTTTCTATCTCCTCCCTTTTAGGATAACACATTATGTATATGTTTGACATTTTAACAGTGTCTCACATACTTCTTTTATCTATGTATTTTGTTTTTCTATGTGTTCATTTTGGATATATTTGATTTTTTTACTAACCTGTCTCCAATTCACTAGCCTTTGGTGCATGTCAATTATCCAGTAAAACCCATTTGTTTTTGACTTTAGTTACTATGTTTTTAACTTCTAAAATTTTTATTTGATTTTTCAAAATTCCAATTCTCTGACAGAATTATCCAATGTTTTCTGTATTTTTTCTCTATTTTATTGTTAATGTTAATATTAATCATAGCTGTTATTTAGTCCTTCTTTGGTAATTCCAACAGCTTGATCATTTGGAGATTTCTTTCTATTGTCTATATTTTCATCTTAGCGTTTTGGTCAAAGGGTCATATGTCTTGAAATTTTTTTCCTTTTTTCTTCATTTTTAAATGCCAGAAATTGAAAAAAAAAAAAAAATAGAGAAGTTCCATAGAGGATTTACCTTTCCATCTTTTGGCAGAGAGGAGGCTGATGATCCTGATCCAATGGAACTGAGCTGAATTGAGGTTATGGGCAGTTTTGATGATGACCTGTCAAGATTTCCAACTCATACCCGCTCCAACCATATGGCTTCCCAAGGCTTCTAAACGAGAGCGTGTATGCTCACAAGGGTCTCTCTCCATGGTAGTAAATACAGTTGAATTTTTGTATTCTCAGTATCATGAGATTACAAACAACTCCACTGCACTATTAGAGATTTTCTGCTGAGCTTGTTAGCTTACTGTTACATGTCACATCACAATTCAGCAAATGTCTTAAAAGGAAAACCAGCTATAGTTAGTTTTCTATTCCTCCATTCTTGCTAGGGTCTTAGTGCCTCGAGTCTCCAATATTGTTTCATGAACAAGACTGTGAAAGCTCTGCTGTTTATTCTCTCTTAAAAAATCATCTCAACTTGAGCAAAGACTAGATTTTCAACTTTTTGTCCTGTGTACAGATTCTTTAAATGCATCCAGAAAAAGAGCAGCTATAAAATATTAGCCCATGTATTTAATGTTCCTAGTTCTTCAGAATCTGGCCACCCCTATTCCTCATTTCAGCAACAGGCTTTACAGAGAGTTTGTTTTTGATTTTATTTTTTATTTTGTTTCCCATAGTTTCTAGCTTTCAGTGAAATCACTGTTCTTCTTCAAGCTACTTCATTATGCCATGATTCATTCATTCAATATCTGTTTCAGTAGTGAATATGAGATAAGGTACAAGCACTATTTTAGATTCTGGGAATACAGTGGTTAATCTAAGACTTTGCATTTGCAGGGTTATATTTTAGTGGAAATAGATCATTAAAATATATACTAATAAATATATCAATCATTGGGTGGTGATAAGCCCAATGAAGTAAGAAGAGAAAAGGGATAGAAGGTAATGATGCCACTTCATATGGCATGCTCAGATATTATCTGCCTGACAAGGAGACAGTCAAGGTGGTCTACATGAAGTTAACAGAGTGATATATGTACATGTCTGAAAAGACTGATGGCCAACAGAAGAAACACTTAAGTGAAAAGTTCTAAGGCCTTTTCATGCCTAGTGATGCTGAGGAACAGTATGCTTATAGCAAAGTGAGTGAGGCAGAGTGTTTAAAAAATAGCAGGTGGTACATTGGAACAATCATTTCCAATTTGTACTTATATTTAAATACATTTTAAATATTTATATTCATAAATGCAACATGACTTACATTGATTAAGACATTTCATTTTAACTTAACTAAAATAGAAAGCTATTAGGAGAAGAGACATAATCTTTTATTTTAGAAGTTCTCTCTCTCTTTTGCTTCCTTCCATATAGTAGCATGAAATTAGGGGACAAGTTGAATATCTTTTGCATAATTCAGGAAATATATAATTAAGGGCAGAGTGT
This sequence comes from Rhinopithecus roxellana, assembly GCF_007565055.1. Classification (NCBI taxonomy): domain Eukaryota; kingdom Metazoa; phylum Chordata; class Mammalia; order Primates; family Cercopithecidae; genus Rhinopithecus; species Rhinopithecus roxellana. The sequence continues at coordinate 139,282,458 of NC_044550.1, forward strand.
AAAAGTGTGGCCTCTTGAGCTAGATTTCCTGTGTTTGAATGCCAGCTTTGCTAATCATTAGATGAATAATGCTGCTTAGTATCTCTGTACCTGAGTCCTAAACAAGGAAAGGCTGAGGAGCAAGTAAAGAGTTTTAGATATATTTGAGATGCTAGTTGTACATTCAAGTGGAAATTTAAATTACAGTCTGGAATTCAATGAATTGATTCAGACTGAAGTTAAACATATGGGTAGCACAGAAGATGTACTGTATGCAAAGTTACGAAATTTGATATGTTCCTCTAGGAGTTAGGCTACCCAGTAAAGGATCTGAGAAGACTGATTTGTGAGGAAAGAGGAAAACCACAAGATACTATTATTCTAGAGACCAATACTAGAATTGTTACAAAAGGAGAGTGCTTAACTGTGTAAAATGCCATAGATGGTGATAGGTCAATATGATGACTGAAAACTGATCATTACAGTCATGAATAAGGTTGCTCTGACCTTGCCAGGAGCAGTTTTTGAAGAGTAATGGGAAACAAAAGGCTGAATAAAGAAGTTTCAGAGAAAGAATGGGAGGTTAAAAAGAGAAGGCAGCAAGTTAGACAACTGTAATGAAGAGTCTTGCTGCAAACAGGAGCAGACAAATGAAGCAATAGTAGAGGGGAAGACGAGATCCTCCTCAGTGAGATATAAATGCTACTTCTATCTGATGAAGGTTGTTGTTAAGCCAATCAACAGGCTGTAAAAATCATGGTTTGGGTCAGCTGGGTTGATTGAAGTGAGTTTTTGTGTCTCTGTAGTTTAGCGTTTTGGTTGATAGCTCAGTCGTTGAACTGAGAAGCTCTCTTGGTTTTTCTTTGAAAGGTACAGCAACATTCTTTATCAGATGTTATGAAAGACTGGGCATCTTTGCTCTGTTGGAAGAGTGGCTCTTGATATGAAAACCTGAGTCTTTACAAGCAGACCCCAACAGTAATTTTGCTGAGCCACAATTTTGAATTTTTATGCTATATTATTTTAGTGTCCATGTTATTTAGCTAGCTGACTTCTAAGTAGTTACATCTCAACATGTCATTCTTTTCCTCCATTAATCATATGGTTATTATAACTTTGATATGATGTCAGAAAGTTATTCTGAGATTTGGAGCAACAATAGCACAAGGATTAATTCTTTCAAGTACCAGAGGGTATTCTGCTCATCGTATATCAATATTAACAAATTAACACAAAAACGTGACGTATTACTTTACTAAGGTTGCCATAACAAAATACCACATACTGGGTGGCTTAAACAACAGAAATTTATTTTCTCATAGTTTTAGAGGCTGGAAGTCCAAGATCAAGATGTCAGCAGGTTTGTTTTTTTCTAAGGCCTTTCTCTTCACTTTGCAGATGGCTGCATTTTCCTTCTGTTCACATATGGCCTTTCCCTTCACTTTGCAGATGGCTGCATTTTCCTTGTGTTCACACATGGCCTTTTCTCTGTGGCTGGGCATCCCCAATGTCTCTCTGTATGTCCTAATTTCCTCTTATGTCACCAGTCAGAATGGATTAGGGCTTGCCCTAATAACTTCATTTTAACTCAGTCACCTCTGTGAAGGACCTACCTCCAAATATTGTCACATTCTAAGGTACTAGGAATTAGGATTTCAACATATGATTTTGGGGGAAGACATCTCAGCCCATAACTTGTGGTAATCTGCTTTATTAGTGCATAACATATGTTTTAAAGGATGAAGAAAAAATTGCTATAAGCAGCTTTTTAATTTTTTTAAAGAATTTTATTTTAATTTTTACGGGTACATAGTAGGTGTATACACTTATGGGGTACATGAGATGTTTTGATACAGGGATGCAATGTCGACTAGTCACTTCATGAAAAATGGGTTATCCATTCCCTTAAGTATTTATATTTTGTATGAAAGAATCCAGTTATACTCTTTTAGTTATTTTAAAATGTACAATTAAACTGACAATAGGCACGCTGTCCCTGTTGTGCTATCAAATGCTAGGTCTCATTGATTCATTTTATTCTTTTGTATCCATTAATCATTCTTATCTCACCCCCAACCCCCATCCCACGACCCTTCCCAGCCCCCGGTTGCCATCCTTCTGCACTTTATCTCAATGGATTCCATTGTTTTATTTTTAGATCCCACAAATAAATAACAGGTGGTGTTTGTCTTTCTGTGCCTGGCTCATTTCACTTAGAATATTGACCTCCAGTTCCATACATATTGCAAATAACAGAATCTCATTCTTTTTTATGGATGAATTGCACTCCATTGTGTAGAAGTACCACATTTTCTTTATTGATTCATGTGTTGATGGAGACAGGTTGCTTCCATATTTTGGCTATTGTGGATAGTGCTGCAACAAACACGGGAGTGCTGCTATCTCTTAGATATACTGATTTCTTTTCTTTGGGGTACATATCCAGCAGTGGGATTGTTGGATCATATGGTAGTTCTACTTTCAGTTTCTTGAGGAACCTCCAATTGTTCTCCATAGTAATTGTACTTACATTCCCACCAAGAAGGTTCCCTTTTCTCCACAATCTCACCAGCATTTATGATTGCCTGTTTTGAGGGTATAAACAATTTTCACTTAGGTGAGATGATTTCTGATTGTAGTTTTGATTTGCATTTTTCTGACAATTTATGTTGAGCACCTTTTCATCTTCCTGTTTCCCATTTGTCTTCTTTTAAGAAATGTCTATTCAAATCTTTTGCCAACTTTTAATCAAATTATTAGATTTTTTTCCTATAGAGTTGTTGAGCTTCTTATTTATTCTGGTTATTAATCCCTTGACAGATGGATAGCTTGCAAATATTTTTTTTGCCATTCTCTGGATTTTTTCTTCACTTTGTTGGTTGTTCTCTTTGCTATGCAGAAGTTTTTAACCTGATGTGATCCCATTTGTCCATTTTTGCTTTGGTTGCCTGTGCTTGTGGGGATATGACTCAAGCAATTTTTGACCAGTCCACTGTTCTAAAATGTTTCCTCAATGCACCATGCTGCTGCTGCTAGGAGTTTGGGGAGGAATTGTGTGGATTCAAGGCAGTTTTTCTTACCACTTCAGTGCCTCTTTCAGTGATATGAAGTTAAAACCAGGTACTGTGAGAGCTCATCTGATTTTTGGTTCATATGAAGTTTGTTTTCTGTGTGGATAGTTGTTATTAGGTTGGTGTTCTTTCGTGAAGGACAACTGAAAGAGCCTTCTATTTCATCATCTTGATCTGTCTGCTAGAAGCAGTTCTGAAAACCATTAGGGTCAACTAAGATCAAATGAGAGCTAGGAGGACTAATACATTAATAACTAACATTTATTGTACCTCTAGTCTACTACTACATATGTATCTATTTCATATGCCTGGCTCATAATTTATGTGTATGTGTGTATAAAATAGTTGTTGAAAAAAGTCAACAAGTTAATTAACATTCCTGCTTCTCAGATGAGGACATTTGGGCTTCGAACTTTGACTCATAAAAAGGGTTAAATCTGCAGAGGTATCTCAATTATTAAAACCTTTACATTCAGCATATAGGGGCTATGGCAGAGAAGGGGGAATACAATGTAATTTATAACATTTTAAATAAAAGAATGTTAAAATAATTATACAACTTAAAAGCATAAACCTTAGTTACCTGGTTCATTTCTGTGCTTTGCATTTCCTGATCATTAGAAATCAATGTGATGATAGTACACATGACAGAAAAATGGTCACATTTCACAAATAATTCTGTCTTAACTAATTGGTAACAGTGAAACAGTAGAAAAACTAACATAACTAACTCAATTTTTTGTGTAAGAGGTCTTTACCCATTCCTGTTCATAGGCTAATTTTAGAGCACTGAGAAAAAATTCAAAGAAAACAGTCATGTAGTTTTCTTAACTAACTCTGCAATTAAAGTAGGTAAACAGCTATGTTTTGTTAAAGATTTGCAGAAGCAAACACCACATGTTCTCACTCATAGGTGGGAATTGAATAACAAGAACACTTGGATACAGGGCGGGGAACATCACACACCAGGCCTGTCGGGAGAGCCTGGGGGAGGGATAGGATTAGGAGAAATACTTAATGTAAATGACTAGTTAATGGGTACAACATGACACATGTATACCTATATAACAAACTTGCATGTTGTGCACATGTACCCTAGAACATAAAGTATAATAATAATAATAATAATAATAATAATAATAATAAAAAGATTTGCAGAGTATTGTGATCTGACCACGGATGAAGCAGCTCCAGCCGCCTCAAACTCTTCACTAGTTCCCAATTGTCTGCAGTTGTGGTCACCTCTTGATCCCAAACCCTTCCTCTTCCTGCTACCCTAAACATAAAAACAGCTTGAAATTTGTAATGACTTAAAATGGTACTTTAGAACACTAGTCATCCATCTTCTTGGTTTGCTGGCTTTCCAAAAGAAAGTTGCCTTCCTTGTTCCACCTCCTTAACTTACTGGCAGTTGTGAGGCAAGCAAAATGGGTTTGGGGGTTGATTACAAGTTCATTTGAGTAAGGAAGAATATGTAAGCCTTTGTGCAAATTTTGTTGAGATGGTGAAAGTTTTAATCTTCTTCCTAAAGTGATTATTAAAACTTTAAAAAGATGCAAATATCTGCATGCTACAACCTGTTCAAATAAATCTGATGCATTTTAAAAATTGCTTTTGCATTACAGTTTTTGAATTAAAAATAATGCAATTCAGCAGCTAATATAGTTATGTTCATAAGTCACATTTTTGCTTCAATTATTTTTGCTTGGTTTTGAGTTCTCAGTGACACTTTGATGAATCATCAGGTAATGATTTGTTTAGAAATCAACTACTTAAAAACCACGTCTAATTAATTTTAGGGCTACAGAAATAAAATCCAGAGTGTCTTTGAGCACTTTTCTTTTCTTTTCTTTTTTTTTCCAGTGACTAAGCCTTCATTATTGCAAGCTTGAGTCCCAACATCAGGTCTGCTCCGGTTGTGGAGGAATTCTCCTCCTTGAAAGTGGAAATAAGCCACCTCTGACCCTATCACCTCCTGTTCCCAGCCACACCCAAAGTCTCAACACAGGTTCTGGGCTGGGGGAGGGGAAAACCACAGTGGCCTAGCCAGAGGCAGGGGCCACGGTGGGATTTCAGAAAGTCCTCTTGATGGAAGTGGACTCCTTCCCTGCAGGTAGTGAATGGTGTGGCAGGATTTGTTGGCCCAGTTTGAGCCCAGGGATACTACTTGGTTAAGTGAATGGTGAGACTGAAGGGTAGCCCTAGTCCTACAGCTCAGGTGGGCTGCCCTGGCTGTGGGTACACTCTGGGGTGTAGGGTCCCACAGGAATATGTGCAACCTGGTCCGCTGTGGGGAGGGACAGGTCAGGATAGGAGCCCTGGTGCCCCCAGACCCTGGTTTGCTATCTCTGGAGTTCTGCAGGCTGAAGCCCACGGACAGAGGTAGATGCAGTCACAGGGCATGGGCCCACGCCCTTCACAGGCTCCCCACCTCTTGGGTCCCTGCCTCTGCACAGAAGGAAGGAGAGGAGCCACCACAAAGGAGAGAAAAGATATTGGGGAAGGCAGAGATAAGATAATAGAAAGGGTAGAGATGATGAGGAAGGAGACAAGGGGAGGATAAGAAGCAGGTAAAGGGAGATGAGGAGTCTAAGAGCAGACAATAGAATGGGAGGCGGCTGTGAGAAGGCAGCGAGCTGGAGAGGGAGAAGGGAGAGGTCCTCTGGGAGAAGAAAGGGAGGGAGAGAAGGGCCAGGCAAGAGAGCCCTCAGAGTTGAGGTCCCCAGACTTGGGCTGGGCCTAGCAAGATGTGAGTTCCAATGACTTCTTCAGCCTCTTCTTCAGCCCCAGTAGGAAGTTCTAGCACCTTTTACACACGGGCTTCATGTCAAACTCCACAAAGTTGATCTTCAGAGTGAGCCTGCTCTTGCAGGTGGAGCAGGAGAAGCAGTTCACACACATCAGGCCTTGTTGAGGACCAACACCATGTCACCCTCGACTTCATGGCTGCAGCTGTAGCAGATGTTCCAAAGAGCTGGCTGTAGAGGTTCTCAAAGTAGGCCAGGCCCTTCTTCTCATAGTGCCAGAGCTCCAGGAATGGCTTCTCACACTCAGGGCAAAAAGCTCTGCATGCCACCACTCTTTGCCCAGTGTATTCACTATGTGACCCTTGATGGGCTGGCTGCAGTCCCTAAAAATAGGGACAGCATCTTGTAAATGCAGGGCAGGCAGTAGAGTTCACCCTTCAGCTCATGGGCCTCACCAGTCAGCTCCTTCCTACAGTGGATGCAGCTGAAGTGGCCTGGGTGTCAGGCACTGTTCCTGAACATGAGGGGCTGCTCATGAATGACCAAGTGGCACTGCTGAGATGCCAGACACTTGTGCCAGGCCCTTGGCTTTCTCGTGGTGTGGCAAGGCTGGCAGAGATGCCCATAAACCAGGGGTGGTACTATGCATATTGCAGGGATGTGGCTGGTCAGCAGCCTCATCAATACAGGCCACAGAGCCTGTAATTGTGCCTGGTTCTCAGCAAGTGGGCCTTTAAATAAATAAAGCTACTTATATTGACCTGTTTGGAAAAACAATACGACCAGTTTGAAGTACATATTAAATTCAAATTTTTTTAAAAGGAAAGAAAGCTAATCTATTTGATCTATTTCACAGTAACAACCTTCAAGTTCTGAAAATAATAAAGTCACATTCTAGTAGACTTGTAAAACAATTTTAATGTTTACTCAAAATAAATGAGATGTCATCATTAGCCCTTATCTTACACTTGAAAAATGGAGACAATTGTTCAGAATAGAAAGGGAAACAGCTATTAGAGTTTAAGCTCAAGTTTCAAGAAAAATTCAGATAAGGCAGGTAAAAACTCTAGATACTTTTCCACTGTCCAACATCACCAAACATTAATTTCCACATACCTTTTATTTCATAAAAATATAAATATTTATTAGAAATAGTATGTTTAAGATGAGTTTTTCTTTCTAAATAACATGATTTCTTGCTTTAAAGCAAGATTCCCTAATAGTGCCACCTATTTCATAAACTGTCCTGCAGTTTTGTGCTTTTTAAAAATTCTAATTTACTTTGATTTAAAGAATAAATATCTCATACCCATGGTGAACTATTTTATCACCCCAAAATACAAATGATCTGTATTTTACAATGAAGAAATTCATAGCATTTACCACCACATCACTGTACCATGATTGGACTGACTGAAGTATGGGCCTGTGTATATAGATTGAAGAATAAAAAGGAAATGCTAAAAAAAAAAGGCTTAGCTACATAAAATAATGTTTAATATCAAAACTCAGCAAACATAATCCAATTTTAAAGAAACTGATGAAAAATGCTTCCCCTAACATGAACTATGATTAGATAGTACTGTCTGTCAGGAAAATCACCAATTCAGTAGCTGATCTTTATGTGGAAACAAAAATAGGACTTTGTCCTTATTCACAAGTACAGGGAAGAGACCACTCCATTATTTAAAAAAAAAAAAAAAAAAAAAAAAAAAAAACACCTAGATTAAATGTGAACAAGTAGCCCCAAATGTACAGTAAACCACCAACTACCCCCTGGCTCCATAATGGCCATAATAGCCATAATATTGTATTCTTCCAGTTATTTCTGAGAATTCAAAGAAAAACATTATAATCTTACTTAAAATAATAATAAAAATTGTAAAAATCAAACAGAACAACCAGACCTTGCGGTGATGAATTTTGTTCGTACCAAAAGTATAATCAGAAATTCTAAGAAAAAAAAAAAAAAATTGCTTGCATACAACGACAGCGCAATCAGCATCCAGGCCAGGTCCTGTGTACACAACCTCTCCAATGCAGTGTAAGTTTCCTCTTAGCAGCCACCAACAATGAGCTCAAACGTAGTGAATCTATAATGTGGCTGGTTTTCTAACACTATAAATATTAATAAGAGTGGCTAGTGCTATTATTTACATCTGTTGGCCGAATATTACTGTTGGGAAATAAACCCTGGACTCTTTTCTTAACAAGTGGCTTCTCATTGACAAGTTCTGGTCATTAGTGAACTTGAATGAATCTTAGCTCACTTCCTTGTTTTGCAGGACATTTAACTCCTTGCTTCTTTTAAAAGCTCCAGTGTCTTTTAGGCAACCACTACAATAAATTCTCCCCCCTTTTTCAATTTACTTCCCTTCTTTTCCCTAAGGTAGACCCTCTGTAAACCTAAAAACATATGGTAATTTAATATACAAGGTTTCTCAAAGTGCAAAATATGTTACAGATAGTTTCTTAGACTTCATTTAAACACAGCATTTTATACAATACAGTACAGTTTGAGATTTCTGCTCATAAATTATACCACTTAACAGATAACTACTTTAAAAGGGCTGACCACCTAAGTAACCCATTGTCTTCTTACATAAAGTTAATACAATGAAACTTTACAAGCTTTGTTCAGACCAAAATAAAGTTAATCTTACACTTAATCACATATATACATATTTTTAAATGCTCCTTAAATGCCTAAGTATAGATAGACAAATTTGCCTATCAATAGGCAAATTCTTATGAATTATCTTATAGTTCAGTTTCAGATTTACACATAAAGATTGCATACAATACTTAAAAAAATAATCTGGGGAGCAATTCATTTTATTTGCTACTTCAAAATCTGCTCATCCTGTAATTCTCTTGGAAGGGTTCTTGACCGCTGTAGAACCACATTAAGTTCTTCAATTACCCTTGATGGTAACTTATGATCAGAGTCCAAAGTAGCCTTGCTATTCCTGTCCTCAGTCTTCCTCAATGTCTTTAGTCCTTTATGGCCTTTTGGTTGCCCAAGTGGGGCTTCAGGCTCTGTGTCCTCCAGGCAGTTGAAACTCCGATGTTTTCGGGTTCGATTTCGAAGTTTATCGTCCTTGTGCTCCAGGCAGTGGGCCACCATGGAAGCTCTCTCCTTTAAGCTCGAGTCCATGGACTCTTTATCACACTTTTCAATGAGCCGCAGCCTTTCAAGTTCTGCTCTTGCACTCTAAAAATAAAATAAAATGTCTCACAGGGAAGCAAGATTTGGCACAATTTAGGTTTAGAAAGTGCAATCCACATAAAAGTTGATGTTTCCTATAAAAGAGCTCATTTCTATGACTTAGGTCCTAACTTTACTTTGATAAAAGTGGCATGTCTTAATTTATATACTAATCTTAGAGTTACAAAATCAACTACAGACAGTCCCTGGCTTACAATGCTTCGATACGATTTTTTAACTTTACAATGGTGCAAAACAAATATGCATTAAGTAGAAAGCATACTTCAAATTCTGAATTTGATCTTTTCTCCAGTTAGCGATGCGTGGTAGGTGACACTCCCTGGTGACGCTGGGCAGTGGCAGTGAGCTGCAGCTCCCAGTCAGCCATGGACTCAGGAGGGTGAATAACTGATATGGTGTGCTGGCTGTGTTGCCAGATGATTCTGCCCAGCTGGAGGCTAATATAAATGTTCTGAGCACGTTTAAACTAGGCGAGGCTAAGCTACAACTTTCCATAGGTTAGTTGTATTTAACGTATTTTTTATTTTATGTATTTTCACCTTATGGTGAGTTTATTGGTATGTAACCCCATCATAAGTTGAGAAACATCTGCAAAATGCAATCCATGGAAATTCATTTTAACATGCATTCAACATACGACTTCAAATAAGTCTTTTGGGTTACTCAAATTTAATCCACTTCATACTTACCTCTTCTAACTCACTTCCTGCTTAGATGTATCTAGCAAGATTTCTGTTTTTTTTTTCCCTTTTGTTTAATTAGTTCACTGAAGTGTGAACCTTGTATACACATAGGAAATGATCAATAAATATTTTTGAATGAGTAAATGAAGAAAAGTTTAAACAGTTTCCAGTATACAACAATGTTCTATTTTCTTTTCTATTATCCTTAATTCCAGTAGATCCAAACATAAACTTATAACAGAAAATTCAAGTGGAATAAAAATATTTTCATGAATATAATGTACAAATAATTTTGAAATTTGGAATTTTCTGGTAAGATTCTGATTATACATCTTAATTATACACATTTTTCCTACTCTGAAATTTATTGGAAGAAATGTTTAATATCTAGCTTAATTCCAAAGTTTCATTAGAATATGTTAAAATACTAAGAAAAAGAGTAGTGATGGTTGAACAACAATGTAAATGCAACCAATGCCATTGAATAGTATGTATTTTTAAATAAAGTAGAAAATTTCATGATATATTTATCACAAATGAAGTAAAAAACAACAAGACAGGATTTATAAACAAACTTTAATCTTGTTAAAAAGTTTCACTTGGCATCTATTACTTGGGAAAAATTAATAAATATAGAGAGGTTTTATATGTCAGAGTAACAGTTCTCATTATCTTTCAACCATCAGCATAAAAACTTTGGGGCTCTCTTAGACACAGAATTTAGGGGTCAAGTAATAACATCCATAATGCTGAAATTTGAAGTACACTACTGATACGGTTTGCATCTGCATCCCCACCCAAATCTCATGTTCAAATGTAATCCAGTGTTAGAGGTGGGGCCTGATAGGAGGTGACTGAATCATGGGGGTGGGGTTTTAATGAGTGGTTTAGTACCATTCCCTCTGTGCTGTTCTCCTGAGTGAGTTATCTTGAGATCTGGTCATTTGAAAGTGTGTAGCACCTTTCCCCTCTCTCTCTTGCTTCTGTTCCAGCCATGTAAGATGTACTTGCTTCCCCTTTGCCTTTTGCTATAATTGTAAGATTCCTAAGTCTTCCCCAGAAGCCAAGCTAATGCCACCATGCTTCCTGTGTAACTGTGAGCTAATTAAACACATTTTCTTTATAAATTACCCAGTCTCAGACATTTCTTTATAGCAATGAGGGAACAGACTAATACATCTATAATATTAGCCTAAATTATGTAATCTTAAATGAAGGTGGGGAGATGTGATGGAAGTGAACTGTGAAGTGTTAGGGGATGGGAGAGTGAGGAAGAACTTTGTATGAATAATACAGTGTGCCAAATTGCCTTGAATGTTAGGAAGAAAGAAAGCCAAGTGCATAGATAATGGGGAAAGAAAGACATAGTTTATGCACTGTACTGTCCTTAAAAGATTAGGCATTAATAATTTTAAAAGAGAGAGAGATAAGGTCTGAAAGTGGAAGGGCCAGAGATGGCTTGTAACACGCAGTGCCAGTTCATGTCACAGGGTGCTTAGGGAAAACCTCACGGTTACACAGGAAGCATGGTGGCATTTGCTTGGCTTCTGTAGAAGCCTCAGGAATCTCACAATTATAGCAGAAGGCAAAGGGGAAGCAAGTACATCTTACATGGCTTGAACAGAAGCAAGAGAGAGAGGGGAAAGGTGCTACACACTTTTAAATGACCAGATCTCAAGATAACTCACTCAGGAGAACAGCACAGAGGGAATGGTACTAAACCACTCATTAAAACCCCACCCCCATGATTCAGTCACCTCCTATCAGGCCCCACCTCTAACACTGGATTACATTTGAACATGAGATTTGGGTGGGGATACAGATGCAAACCATATCAGTAGTGTACTTCAAATTTCAGCATTATGGATGTTATTACTTGGCCCCTAAATTCTGTGTCTAAGTGAGCCCCGGAGTTTTTATGTTTTGAATGGAAATAATAATATGAAACAGAGTCTGTCTCTCTCAGTGGCAGAGAGAGTAGTTTTTACTTATCATAGCTAGAGAATGGTATAATGAATGGGTTCTCACAGCAAATCACTCATATGGCTTTAGCCTGTGCCTTCATATTTTCCATTAAATCCAGAGGCAAGCCAATGGTTACAGAGGTCTTAGGACACCAAAAAGTAACATGACCAATATGTACAGAGTATATTAGAAACTCTCTTAATTGGCTTTCATTACCAAACTCACTGTATTAATCTTCATGCTGTAAAATGCATAATCATATCAATACATTTAATCATCACAATAACACTTTAAATGCTTTAAACTCCGTATTATTCATAGTTTAAAGTAAATTGTCTTTATCTTGCAGATGCAGAAATAGAAACTCGAAGAAAAAAATTTGCCCAAGGTCGCACAAGTGAGAGCTTGGGAGAGGATCCCAGGTTGGCCTTTCTGAAACCAATGTGCTTCTTTCTTTTTTTTTTTTTTTTTTTTTTTTTTTTTTTTTTTTTAGGAGGAAAACTGCAAGTTTATTTTGGTCACCTAGCTTCAAGGGAAGAAGGTGGGTAGGGAGAGGTCTGTTGGCCCCCCGACAAAAGGGGCCCCCAGAGTCACCTGTACAGCTCTCGGACGGAGTTCCCGCAGTCCTAACATCCCGACAGGAGTGGAGGACTGAGGAAGGCCGCGCGTGGCGTGCCTCCGGAGCGGCTTTTCTAGGAGTGGGAGGGCAATAGGCGGGACACAGGCGTGTCAGGGGGCGTTCCACAGGTGCGACCAGGTAAATCTTGGTCTCTTCAGATTGACATCACCTGGCGCATGCCTAGTTGGTCTGCACCTTCCCGGGTTGCTGGCTGGATTTTCGCGCGCGCGGGAAAAGTTGGGGGGGGGATGAAGAACCCGGAAGTGCGCTATCTTGCCTCTGTTCATCCAAACAGTCCAACCTTTTATTGATAATAGTGATAAGGGGCGCCGTGGTCTGTCTGGCTACTTCCTGCTGTTAAGGGGCGCTGTTAAGGTCGGGGCCCATGGTTGGCATTTGGACGTACGGATGAAGAATAAAATAAAGCACAGTATTAGTATAGGAACGAGGTATGGAAGCATTTGAGGGTTTGAATGTTAGTGTCTGCTAGGCCTGACTTGCTAACATAATAGCAGCACTCTTCTCTAAGGAAGAGACAAGTGCCTCCTTTTTCAGCTGTAAACAAGCCTAGGGCTTGCCTGTTTTGGGCAGCTACTTAGGCTATTGAGGTAGTTCGGCGCTGCAGGGAGGCCAGGCTTTCAGCTGATTCCAATAACTAGAGGGAGGAAAAACAGCCCGTTTTGACGGGAGTGGCGTAGTGGCATGGAAAGTTGCTGGAAAAGCTCTGCTACTTCTGCCTGGCTGTATAGAGTTAGACTGGGGACCAAGGACACGGGGACATAGAGGGATCAGTTAGTGGCTGTATGGTTAAGAGTTTTAGAGAGAGATCAGTTGCACGAGAAATAGCCTTCAATGGGGGCTGTTTTGGCCTCCATTGGGTGCCTGAGTATGCTGTGCTCAGGATACTAACAGCAAAGAGGGGCTTATGGGTGGGATTCTATGTCACGATTTTCTGCTTCAGTGCATCATCATTCTTTGCTCATTATTTTTGTTTTACAGATACTGCTCTTAAAATAGCAATTTTGAAAAAAACGAATGAATTATTCCATATCATCTTCCAAGTTCCTTAATATTTTGTCTCAATATACGTTAAAGATATGCTAGTCATTATTCTAATGAAGTCTCACGTATAATGTCACTTAATCATGTGACATTTATTAACCCCATATGCTTACCGATAAAGCAGCTTAGAACAATGGAGTTAAAGTAAGATATCCATGATTTTATAGGGACTCAGCAGGAGGACCACAGGTAGTATCTAGTTTGTGCATTCTTAAGCATTCTGTTTGCCTCTTCATGTGTGATTTCCTCTGCCAACAACTTGGCATTTTCAGCTGGCTCACTACCAATTTCCTCAATTAACTTTAGAAGTCACTTTTGCCATGAAGCCTTCCCTACCTGGATAAGGTATTCTCATACGACTTTCAATAGGACTGAATGAAAGCCAGGTGTAGCCATAAAATTTATCAATCTGCTAACAACTTCTTTGAAAAGTAATTCTTCTTGAATGTATTTATTATTATGACTAATTTTTATTAATATATCCTACTTAATATTTTCACTCACTTTTCATTTTTAAAACAAAGGGTCAAAAATGGTTAGTTATTTTGTAAATATATTTTTTTAAATTTTTATATGAATCTAATTCTATGGCAAATATTTTAATGGTTTATACGAAAATTTTTAAAAAATGTATATTATTGCCTTATAAAGTAAGTTTCATTATGTTTTTCCAACATTAGAACAGTTAAAAAATCTCTTTGCCAAATTTATCAAATCACCAAACTACCTTCTTACAAAAGAGCTTGGTTTATTTTAAAGACTCAGAAATTTTCCAGTAATTGATAATGCATTCTAATTCTTTTAAAAGCCTGTAACACTTCATAGTTTCAGTTCATCAGTTTTCCTATCTTAAATATGTTAAAAATTGTCTCTGAAATTGTGGATTTGGGATAAGGCTAAGAAATTATTATACAGTCAGTCATCATCTATACTAGATACTGGTGAATGCATTTTGATCCCAATAATTTATTTTGCTTTGCTCGATAACTGATCCGAAGGTAATGTCAAAATAAGCTACAGTCACTGTAGGGCGTATCTCTCCCTATGTTAGTTTCATCTGTTCAGCCTGTGTCCCCTGTCCTACTGTCCTGGGTTCCTGGGAAATGTAACTCTTAGAATTTTAAGATGCTTGATTAGATAAGGAACTCTGCAGATTAGTTTATGACCGAAAAAAAAAAAAAAAAAAAAAAAAAAAGTGGAGGTACAGAAAATGGTACAGAAAAAAAAAAAAAAAAAAGGAAGAAATGACGAGGTCATGATTTCTTGGAGACATATTCCTTACTTTGATTACATCAGGGCAGAACGTCTAAGCAGTAAACAAAGGACCATTATTTTTGAAGCCTTAAGGAATATTACAGTGGGATAAATGTTCAAGAAAGGATATGCACAAAAAGTTTAAAAAATCTAATCACTAGGTCAAAATGGCTTCTGTCTTTCAAAAGTTATTTCTGTTTGGAGAGCAAAAGATTTGAACAACTTAATTCCAAATTTAGGCTCAAGGAAGATATAAGAATATCTTCTAACTGCTTTTCTTTTTGCTTTCAGGGAGTCAATTAAGACACTGAAATATGTGTTGGTCCCAAAGTGGCTAATGAGTTTTGAGTGTAAACAGCCCATGTTCTTTGCTGAAGAGGCCAAAGTTCATATCAAGATTGATGTCGCTTATGTTCTCCCAACCCTCAAGGTGAGAAGGAAAACAAGCAGTAGCTTTCATGAAAGATGCCAAATCTTTTTTGATACTCAGGGGTCATCTTGTAGGTCCTTAAATTAACTGATCCCATCAGTTCCCAAAGCACTGAAATGTGATTATATAACTAGAAAGTTCAGTTACCAGGGCTCCAGACATATTCTGCTATGGGCTTACTCTGAGAGTGTTTTAAGTAAGCTTGTAAAACGAATTTGAAGTTGTGATTTTATCACCAGAATTTCTATACGCATATTTAAAATTGGCTACTTTAGACGTAAGAAAATAGGTAGTATTGTGCATATGTGATTGGGTGGTCAATGATGTTGAAATGAAAGGTATAAGGTTATTCACACTGTTTTCTTGTTGTATGGGATTATTACCATGCTTTTCAAACTGATTATTATTGTGCTTTTGAAGCCAATGAAGTAATTAATGACCTAATCACATTATGACACAGGAAAATATATTCTATAATTGAATATAAAACAAAAGCCTAACCTACCTCGATATTTTTCCGGGCCAGGGTTGCATTCCCCTCATGCTGTATAGGAATCAGAGGCAAACCTCCAATTTTGGGATTTTTGGTTATTGAACGTTTTCGTTCCTTTCCAGCTGGTGGCCATATATCATTTCCATGCTGTGGAAACACAATTTTTTGCTGTTGGTGTGTGATTTTATCATGTGGTATACTATGTCATATAGCCACTTGGTTTCTTTCCCACACATTCACATCAAGTGATCTGATTTCCATGAGAATACCATTTGTGATTATGATGTTGACTCTGGTGGCAGCATCGCTCCAGGACATGAAATTCTTAACTGAACTGAGCTTTGAGGTCTCAGCTCAATTTCTAAGTTTCAAACACATGCCTTCTATACTACTTATCAAACCAAAAGGGGAAAAATATTTGAGGCAACTGGAAATCTCTTTGTGGAAGAAAAATAGCACACTTGTCTATGCTAGGCCACTGTAATATATGTAACTATACGTTTACACCAAATAGGATTTCAGTGTAAAACTAATTTCATCTTACATATCCCACATCAACCTAAGGCATGACTATCAGAAAAATCAGCCTAACTTTATGACATCCTGAAAAATGTTACTATTTTATCTAATTGAATTCCAAAGAAATACAATCTTTTTACTCATTTAAACATCTTTACTGAAAATCATTGTACAACGGAGAGTGGGGCACATTTGTTCTCAAATCATTGACTATATATTCTTGCCTTCTAAACAGTTATACATATGACTGGAGAAAGGTTAATCTGGAATGGGGATAAATGTTCACAGGTAAAAATATAAGCTCTGGAGTGATTAATCTTTGATATATACATACAAAAAAATCTTTAAAGAATTTTGTACTCCCTAGAGTAGTTTAACTTTCTAGAATTTGGAAAAAGTATATCGACTTTCAAACAACAATCTATGAAGGAAACACAGACTACCAAGTATAAAATGAAAAGTTCACAGATAATGTAATGAAACGAAAACCATTTAGTAAAGTATATAGTTAAATGCCTACTCTTTATTTCCCTCAATTCTTAAGCAACAGATTACTGTTCTTATGTTGCAGTTCTTATTTTAATGTGTTGTTTTATGACAAAGAACTCATTTAAAGAAATATTTACTGTCTACCCACCATATAATAACAGCTAATTTAACTAAGGGGCAAACTGCCAACCTGCATGTTTATCAATGTACATGTGATTTTCATTTATTCCTCAATGATCTTACAGTGCAGATCCTTTTATGTGCATCATATCTACTCTTGAATGTTAGTGAAGCATTTACCTTAATTCAGCAAATCTATAATGGTAGGTTATACAGTATTTCAGTTGGAAGGTTATAGCTTCGTATTACTTTTATGACATGGTACCAAACATGGTTAAAAAAAGGATATTATATATCATATAATTGCAATGTTCCCAAAACATAAACCTGGGAGAAAACTGAGAGGGAATTAGGTGATTCTGTGAATTGCCCTTACACTTTCAAATCACTGATGTATAGTGCACACGTGAAAATATATTTTGAAGAATCTAAGAGCAAATGAGGTTCCCAAATCCATGTTTTTCTTTACTGAAATAGTATACAACTGTGAATACCAGCTAACTCTCCTTGAATTGAACTAAGAGGCAATTTTTTTCTACTTTACATCCAAGTGATGTGTTCTGATTTAACATTTGTAGTTACTTGAAAATGACTTCAAAAGTCTTACAGCATGGATCATATAGGTGAGGATCAAACTTTCATTTTATAACCAAAGACGACATCTAAACATCTCCATTTCTGTCTTCCAATTTCAAACCTTTGCCTATCTTTCCAGCTAACTAAATTGAGTTTCATTCATTTTAACAATTCTTTTCATTCCTTGAGACCTCTAATCCAACACCATTCTTCTCACAACATTTTTTTACCACTTCTCTCATTGCCTGGCTTGGATTTCATAGTCAGTAAACTCACTTCCTTGTAAATATCTTCAAGTCCAAATTTTATCTGATTACTTATTTATTTTCTTGCTCCTTCGTCTTCTATCATATTTGCCTGACAAAGCCCCAAACCTAATTAAACACAATTCAACTTATTTCATGAGTGCCTGCCAGTTGATGGAGGACAAAAATAAATTACTCTGTAGATCCATAACACTTTAAATTTAACCTTAAATTTTAAGAAAGCATTCAATACTGCCCTGAAGTTCTACCATGGGACAACTGGCTTCCTCTCTGAAGATTATTTTTCTCCTTTGCCTCTGCCCTTACACTTCAAAAACCCTGCCTGCATCATATATGATGATCTCACTGATTCAATCCAACATTTTTTACTGATCACTTAAGAAAATACTTCTCCCATCATGAAATGTACCAATCTCCTTGCATCTATAGTCACATAAGTGAGTTTATTTATTGCAATCAGTATTTGCTCATTGCAAATAACTTTTATCCAGTCATATCTATAATTGATCAGTAGGCCATATATTGAGGTGGTCAATAATTTGAGAAGAAATGTGCCACACTCTCTGCAGTACAATGATTTTTAATAATGGATAACCATGCACTAGATCATATCATTTCATCTCTGTTCAGAGCCTCCGCTGGTTTAATAACATCTCTCCTCTTCTATCCATTTTTTTCTTCCTGATTGGATTGTCTTCACATAATGTATGCAAGTACACACTCTCCCATCTTAAAGACAAATCAAAACCCCCAAACCTACCTTCACCTCTATCAAGTCACAACCTCATTTAATTACATAAGCAAATTACTTGACAAAATTTTCTGTATCCACCACCTGGTTTTCCTCCTTTCTTACTTCTTATCATTGCTTTTGCTGTTTTTTTTTTCTCTCCCCCTCCCTCCTCCATGCTTCCCTCTCCACCTCAAACCTTCTCCCCCAGGCATCTCATCTAATCCTATAGCTTTGAATATAATTTAAGTGCTGACTTCTCCCAAATTTACATTTTAGCCCCAAACCTGTGCCTGAGTTTTTGATCCACATATCCAACCTGCTGCCCAGCATACACATCATGTATCTAACAGGCGTCTCAAAGTTTATGTGGGCAAAACAGAAGTTACCATTTCCTTCTTCATCTCTGATGATCCCACTTATATCTGACAGTTGCCAAAAAACTAGAATTTTTTGATTTCTACTCTTCCTCTCAAACTGCAATAGCCAATTGACACAGGAGTTAAGAAGGAATTACTTAGCAGACAGCAAGTGCATGGGAGTCCTTGGTACGGCTTTTCTTTTTAATGAAAAGCAGTCCCAAGCCATTTTCTAACAAAGAGCAGCCTGCAATCTAGGAGCTTGCAAGGGTGAATGCCAGCAGGAACTAAGGACTAGACATTTTTCAAGATGGCGGCTCCATCTTCCCTTCTCTGCCAGCCAAGTGCATTGTAAGGAGCCCACAAGATGGTGTCAATCAATCGGAAAGCCTATTTGCATAAGATGATTAGGGTGGGGGTGACCAGCCTTACCCATACACTATGTAAACGCCATATCTCATCGAACCAATCTGTGAGCCCTATGTAAATAGACACCACCACCTCAAACTGGACTATAAAACTGCGCATTCTGCACCAGTCAGTCCTTTCTGCTTGGAGGACCCCTTCCTGTATAGAGGAAGCTATTTCTCTTCCTCTTCTCTTGTACCTATTAAACCTCCTGCTCCTAAACTCCTCATGTGTGTCTGTCCTAAATTTTCCTGGCGTGTGACAAGGAACCTTAGGGTATATACCACAGACAACATAGTCGCTTCACAATAATTCCAAAAGCCTTATTGACTCTACCTTCAAAATATTCCTGAATCTTAATTTGTCTTACCATATTCATTGTTACCACCTTAGTCAGAGCTGATATCTTCTTTCCTATAGCTGCTCATCCCACTTGCATCTTTGACCCTCTACACTGCAGACTCAACAAAGTGAACAAAATTATTTTTTTTCATTTATAATTAGATTATATCCTTCCCTTGTTTCAAATTATTAAGCAGGAACTACATAATCTGTCACACGCCTTCCTCATCTCTAATATCTTCCCTTCATGATGTTTATAGAATAAAACAAGACAGTGATGACGTCTCAGGACCTACCCTGCTGGCCCCATCCCTGAATGATCCTTCCTGGAAGCCTGCATACTCCCCTCTCATTTCAGACTGGTCTCAGCTCACCTGTCACCTACTCAGAAAGACATTCCCTGAGAACTTTGCTCAATTAGTGTCCTTCCTTATGTCAGTCATACTCTCTCCTTACCTGACTTGATTCTCCTACCTTATCACACGGATATCCATTTGAAATTTTATCTGATTACTGATTTTCTTACCCTATTTCCTATTTTAGAAATACTAACTGAACATGTACTTGACATACAAGTCAAATATAATGAAGAGTCCTTCTTTTCATGCAGTTTACATTTTAGTAAGAGGCAGACATGAAATAGCTAATTACATGTTTGTTTTTTTTTTCTTTATTGATTAGTGTCACAGCGGAGAAGTACAGGATGCTAAGGGTGATAGCCTGAAGGTCTAATTCATCTGAAGGTCAGGAAAAGTTTCTCTGAGAATGGGATATTTAAGCTAAAGTCTAGAGGACTTTTGAGGCAGGGGTGTGGAAAGGATGGAGATGACAAAAATACTCTGAATACCAAAAAGAGTTCATTATAAGGGCTGTTTACTGTTAATTCACATACATGTTTGTGTGTATGTCTACACTTTTAACATATCTATTAATATTTGCTATTTTTCTGTTTCCCTACAGAGATGAACCATAAATCCTTAAATCCAAGAAGGCTTCTGTGTTTATCTTAAGGGAGGACCTGAATAATACCAAGAAGAAAAAAGAACAGAGGAAAGATTATTAGGCTATATCTTTGAGACGAGGACTAGGATTAAAACATGAGACAGTGAGAAATAACCTCGTAGTAAGATGAGGCTTTGCTTCCTGCATTCATTCCTTAACTTTCAACTGCAGAGTCTACTGACTCCAATTATAAAAATAAAATCATCAATTTAGTTTTGCCACAAATGACACTGTAACAGCTTTATACTCTATAGTTCTAACTTTACTAAAATACTTCAAATCCAGTTTTTTGTTTTTCCTAAAGCAGAACTTGAGTATCTGTGACCTAGTGCAGTGGCTCATGCCTGTAATCCTAGCACTTTGGAAGGCCACAGTGGGCGGATCACCTGAGGTCAGGAGTTTGAGACTAGCCTGCCCAACATGGTGAAACCCCATCCCTACTAAAAATACAAAAATTAACTGGGTATGGTGGTGCGCGCCTGTAATCCCAGATACTCAGGAGGCTGAGGCAGGAGAATCACTTGAACCCAGAAGGCAGAGATTACACTGGGCTGAGATCACACCACTGCACTCCAGCCTGGGCAACAGAGCGAGACTCTGTTCCCGTACCCCTCCCAAAAAAAGAAGTTGAATATCTGAATTTTAATAAGTTACAAAAAAAAAAAAAAAAAAGAAGAAGAAGAAGAAAAAAGAAGAAGAAGGAGAAGGAGAAGAAGGAGAAGAAGAAGAAAAAAGCTTCTAAAAAGTTAGCAGCCAGTCTCTTATGCACATGTTTTTCCAGATAGTAATAGTACAGAGACAGGCTGAGAAGAGCTGTGTTTATTAACCACTGGAAAGGTTAATATATTAAATGAACAGAACAAACTATTTTCAGAACAAATAAGAACTAGATTTTGGAGCGAGCTAACTTATTCCTTGTAAGGGAAACAGAAAAATACCTCTTCAGTAATAAAGAATGGCAACTTAATCGTTACCAATGAATTTCAATGCTCCATGAGAAGCATTGCTGGGAATTTAGCTAGACAAGGTTGTGAAACAAACCAGTCCAATTAATGGAACTATTTAATAGTTCCTCAAAAGGGTAAGTCCTGCTCTAGGGAGGAAAACAAATACAGAACTGAGTATGAGTATTGGCCTCAGACACCCCTGTGTTTAAACTACTAATTACATATATGGTCCTGAGCAAACAACAAAATCTTTGTTTTATAAAGCCAAAAAACATCCTGTATGGTTTGCTGCAAGGAATACATGAGTTATTCTTATGAAGTATCTAGCACACAATAGTTATTAAAGAAAAGTAGGTTCCTGTCCTTGTTTCTGGAAAGGCAGGGATGGAGAGAGTGGGAGAACAAGAAGGGAAACAGAACACTTTTCTAAATGAAGGTCTATGTGGGACTCTGGTAGGATGACAGCTTAGAAAAGTCCCTCTTTCTTACACGACCATTTTAAAACAACATACCTCACCTAAGCCAAGGAGGCTGTGGGGCTGGCAGAAAAGAAGCTTTAATGGAATAAACTATCTTTCAAAAGGTAATGAATAAATTTGAACTTTAATACACTATTTTAAAAACTAAGAAGGGGAGAATCAAAGTTTATGCCAATTGCATATACATTTAAAATGCTTATTAAAATTCTTTAAAAATCACCATCACACTAAAATTTCCTGTAAACAAAGTTATTATACTCTACTCTACCGGATAGTTCAAACAAATCTCATACCTGGGCAATAAAGATACTGGTCATCCACTCCGTCTGAGTTTGTGAACTATCACAACACAGGTGCCTGCAAAACGAGGTTTATAAACTATGTCATTCAAAAAGACAATTGACCATTCTCTAGTGTATCTGTGATTTGGTGATCAAAAATCTCTTTGGGTTTCTCCTGATTAATGACATAACGCAATCATGAAAGTGGAACATTTCAGTACAAGTTGTTTTGGTCTTCTGCTAAATGTACAATACAAAGTTATACTGTAAATATATTGGTGTAAACAAAATACAACTGAAGGCTTTGGTAAATGCTGCGAAATGATCACCAATATTTTTTGGAAAGGCAGAAAGATCAATTTCATTTTGCCTTTTCAAGGACATGATGGTAAAACACTGTTTTCCACTGCAATTCTGAGCCTGAGAAGAAAAATATGTGCACATTCTCTTAAGAGCAGATCTTTCTTTTAAAAAGGCCGAGATATAGTCTCCATCATTGTAATTATAAACACTAATACCCACAGATTCATAAAAAATAGAACTACACGAGAAACCACTGCATATCCAATAACAGTGATTAAGTAACCTTTTATTGAAAGCCTCAACAAAACAGAGACGTTGTCCTAAAGGCTCCTATAGTCTATTAGGGGACTTAAGGATGTAGACAAATAAATTACAACATAGTAAGAAAAAGCAAAAGTAAAATTGAATGCAAACACAGAAACCACAGACTTGGGGATGAGGAGAGGGTTGTTTTTTATAAGAGGAAAAATTTATAATTGATACTGGAAAGACCTAACGGGTATTTCAAAGTAATTGTATTTTTTACATTCCTGTATTATCAAAATAATTTACCTGAAAAAGGTTGAAAATGAAATTTCTAAAAAATGTGTGTTTTCTCCTTTAGAACCTCATGAAAACATTGTCTTTCCCTATTACCATGTCCAGGAAAACCATTCCTGCCACAAATCATTTTAATTACGTACCCTTGTTTATAAAATACTGTAGGTGCAAAGAAGAAATAAATAATGATCAGAGGTGAGAGCTATTAGATAAGGCTTTGGGGCATTTGAGTTATGATTTCAAAGAACAGTGACAGTTGAGTTGGTTGGGTCATCATGGGGAGAATGAAAGTATGAAAGGAAGGAGAAACGAAAAGTATGAACAAAGGTACAGTAGAGAGACCATGTACATCACACATGCAGATCTGAAACAGCAAGGAATGCGTGGGGAATAAAGATAGATGCTTGTTTTGTCATTAAGTGAAAAAGAAAAGCTGTGGGAGATGAAGTTGGCAGAGTCATATACAGCCTTGCATGCCACACAACAATTGTGTGCTTGATCCTATAGGTGAAAGAATTCACAGCAGTTTTAAAGCCGGAGAGATACATAGTACAGCATAGAAAACACTCCTCAATGGAGAGGTGGAGAATGTATGCCAAAATAAAAGCAGAGCAGAGGCCTGAAGAGCACTTAGGACTCCTGGAATAATCCCGGCACATCAATGAAGGCCTGGCCCTGAGGGTAGACAGGTGTAGGTTGATGAGGGGCACAAGGAAGAGGCAGATCTCGTGTGGCTCAGTGACTGATTAGACACAGGGAGGTGAAGAGAAGGAAACACCTGGTACAATCTCCAGAAATACTGGTAGATACTGGTAACAGTATATGGCAAAAAGTACCTATATAGAAAGAACAGGGTTGAAAGCAGGATATATGTTTGTCATAAATCTGATTTTTGCTAGTTCTTATTCTTGTTAAAAACTATCACCTACTTATCTCATAAAAGCTGAATTCCACACTCATAATAACTATGGAAGAAATCAGATGTAGTTTCACTTCAGAGGCATTGACAAATAGGATACATGGAACTTGAACCTTGATACAAATCTATTTTCCTCTTCTTAGGCTCAAAGTCTTTACAAACAACCCTAGTTTCGCTTAGGCAAAACACTTTCTGTCTGTAGCTCTATCTGAAATTACTGAAATTATTCTTTTCCTGAAATTGTCACCAATATATTATGTCCAAAAGTTGTCAGCTGTTAACTCACCAGTGATGTTTCTCAGAATATGCGGTCAATCCCCAACTGCATCACATAGAAAAAAAAACACACACATAAATTAAAAATGATACATTTTACAAAGCAGAAAACAGGATTAGATGTTAAGGAGATGAGATTTAATGGTGGGAATGTATAGACTTCCACAAGTGATGATTCAATGTGCTGGACTTAGCTAGAGGTGAATGCTAAATGCTAAGGGATCTGTCTACACATTTATACAGAGGGAAGGAGGCTTGTGATGACATGGGGCAGAGAGGAGACGTCTCTGAGAAGATACTCTTAACTGAATAAGGCCAAATGACTGAAAAAGATAATACAGAGAGACGTATGTACTGTTCCTGGGGGAAATTAAAGAACATGCCTATTAAAACACAGGTATATGCGCAAGGCTTAGAAACTGAGTATGAAGGAAAAAGTGAAGAAACTTTCGGCAATAAAATCTCAGAAGTAAGCACATATAATTGATGTTCATGATACTAATTATTAGTGCAAACATTTATTAGCTAATCAAAGTAATCTGTGATAAGAAATTGTGGTGTAAACCAAATGCTGGGGTACATGAAGTGTTAAAGAGGCACACAATCTGTAGGAGGCGCCCACCTCCTCTCTACCACTTACATGCTATGGGTTTTCAGTACCAAAGTCAGTATAGTACAAAGGGAAAATTACAGAGCCAGAACCAAAACACTGTAGAAGCCAAGCATCAGGAAGCTGCAGGGCAGCATTTGCTTTCCTGTGTGTAGACTTGCCCTCAGGTTGTGATGTGACAGCTCAGGGAATGAGATGCAGAGGAAGCCATGTACTTCCCAGCAGACAGGGCCTCCCGGGATTTCCTACTTTACATAGAGAGACTGCAGTCACCAAGGATCTTGGTCTCAATTGAAACATCATCCCTCCTTATCTACTCATACAAGTTCGTTGATCTGCCATAAGAACCCTGTGACAGGGGAAGCAACTTAAAAAAAAATTGCCTAAAACTTACTTACTAAAAAGTTAGACTAATGCCACTGATCCCTAAATCTTTAAACAGATATGTTTTCCCATAATTTTTTTCCTTTCAGCACTTCCCTTTCAAACTTTACCTTGTTGGAGGCTTCATTTTCTTTTTCACTCCACGATAAAACTTCACGGAACTGAGAGAAAACATTTTGTCATGTTTACTACTCTGTAAGGAAAACAAAATAATTTGTAATTAAATGGATTTACACATTTCCTTACATTTTCTTTGAGCATTAATGATTGGGTTTAGAATTGTTTAATTTCTCAATGTTTCATAAAACGAACATTTCATGAGTTTAGTAAATGACTCTTTTGATTTACAATACAATCAAATACATATTGATAATGTTGGATATATTCATGTTATATATGTGTACACTATGTTATATATGTGTACACCTGTTTTTGATTCAAAAACACTTGGGGTCAGATGTGCATCATGTCATGGTTAATACCGAGTGCAAACTTGATTAGACTGAAGGATGCCAAGTATTGTTCCTGGGTGTGTCTGTGAGTGTGTTGTCAAAGGAAACTGACATTTGAGTCAGTGGACTGGGAGAGGCAGACCCACCCTCAATCTGAGTCGGCACCATCTAATCAGCTGCCAGTATGGCTAGAATAAAGCAGGCGGGAGAAGATGGAAGAGCAGACTTGCTGAGTCTTCTGGCCTTCATCTTTCTCTGTGCTGGATGCTTCCTGCCCTTGAACATCAGACTCCAAGTTCTTCAGCTTTTGGACTCTTAGACTTACACCAGCAGTTTGCCAGGGGCTCTGGCCTTCAGTCCCAGACTGAAGGCTGCACTGTTGGCCTCCTTACTTTTGAGGTTTTGGAACTCAGACTGAGCCACTACTTGCTTCCTTGCTCCTCAGCTGGCAGACGGCCCATTGTGGGACTTCACCTTGTGATTGTAGAAGTCAATACTCCTTAACCCCCCTTCATATATACATCTATCCTATTAGTTCTGTCCCTCTAGAGGACCCTGACCAAATCACATCAGAAGTGATTTTCATATTTTAAAAATGTAATACAATGCATATGCCATATGTTTTGTAACTCCCCATCACCAATGTTGACTGGGATAGTACCCTGTATTCAAACATACTCATATTTTCAAGATAAAGGCTATATATATCTACGTATTGTTTTGGGTCAGATTTTGCCACCAAATGAGCTGGGATTTTCTATACTTTTTGGATTTCGGAATTATGGAAAACAGACTCGTGAATATATATGAACACATATTGAGGTATCTCAAATATCCAAATTAATGAAAACTATCCTAATTAAAACAGACTATTAAAAATTTACAGTTGGCCCTAGAGCAATTATATTTTCTTTACACCCCCTCTCAATACTCAGAAAGCAGTCAAAATGGAAAAAGGAGGAAAGTATGCTCATAAAATTAAAAATTAGTTTCATAAAGCAAATAGGTTAGGAAGACATAAAAGAAATAGAGGAAAAGTAACCAGGAAGATGGTCCGAAATAATGCTGTGATGACCAAAGAGCTGGAATTTACATGGTGAATTTATTCCTAATCATTATTATCAGTTGAAGTTCACTATTATTATCACTGTAGATAATATGTTTAAAAAAACATATTTTGAATTTTTCCCCTTAAGGCTAGATTTCTAGAAATTTAACCACTGAGTCATAGGCTCAGAAAAAAATGATTCACAATGATTCAGAAAAAAAATCTTGTCTAAACTGACAGGGTACATTTATTTACCCTATCAAAAACACTAAGGTAACACAAATGTTAAGTGTGTATTTATGTATTTGCTAGCCATTTGCAGTTTTGATGTGGTAAACAGTTTATCGATGTCTTTACTTATTTGTTTGTACTAGTTCTTTATGTATTTAATACGAAATTTGTCTTTTTAAATGAAATATTCTATCCAAATTGCTCTTTGCCTTCACCTAGCTCATTGTTTACCTTATTTTTAATAAGTCAAATATAATGGTCTTTTGGGGGGTGCTTTCTTAACGTTTGCTTAAGTTTAAAGTGTTCCCACACAGCTGATAAATATTCAATTCCATGGTCTTGTAGCTTTAAGTGTTGCTTTTTTTAGGATTTAAATCTTTCGTCACTCTGGAATACATTTTTTCATATACAGTATAAATGATAAGTTAGACTTAAATTTTTTTGTTGACAATAGTCTACCCCCAATTTATTGAACAAACATCTCTTTAGACATGAATGTTTTGTGGCATATTTATTAATATTAAATTCTAACATATAATTTTTTACCTGAATTTATGGTACCATTGCCCCTTGTTCACTTTTATACAAGGATTATAATATTTAAGTATCTTAGTTTTACTGTATATCTTAATAGTTGGATGGAAAAATAATTCAAATCCATTTTACTTATCTCCCAAAATATCTTCAAATTATTCTTATCTATTTATCCTTTGAGGTGAATTGTCAAATATTTTTGAAAAGTAATAAAAGTAATTTCCTTTGCAAACTTGAAAATAATTGCATTAAACCTATAAATCAACATTAGCAGATTTAACATCAATTTTTCTCCTATCAGGTAAGTTCTATAGTTTTCTTCACATAAGCCTCCACTTCTTAAGGCTGTTTTCAAGCAGTTTATGCATTTTTCTCTTTTAAATCCAACTGGATCTTTTGATTTTGATTCTGTAGCCTGATAATTTGCTGAATTTTTTTTGAGACGGAGTCTTGCTCTGTCGCCCAGGCTGGAGTGTAGTGGCAGCAATCTCGTCTCAGTGCAAGCTCCGCCTCCAGGGTTCATGCCATTCTCCTGCCTCAGCCTCCCGAGTAGCTGGGACTACAGGTGCCTGCCACCATGCTTGGCTAATTTTTTGTATTTTTAGTAGAGACGGGGTTTCACCGTGTTAGTTAGGATGGTCTCGATCTCCTGACCTCGTGATTCACCCGCCTCAGGCTCCCAAAGTGCTGGGATCACAGGCGTGAGCCACCGCGCCCAGCAATTTGCTGAATTTTAAGGAAGAACATTTTAACAATTTGAACTGTTTAGTATGAGGTAACTTTGTAAGGTAGTAAGTGTCCACAGTAGGATATATTCAAGGAGAGGAGAGCTATGAGGAATGTATGCAGTATAGGTGACTCCTAGTCACCTGTGTCAGAGGTTAAATCAAATTACAACCAAGGTTTGTGTTTCTTTTAATAATTTAGATTGCTATTCCCTCAGAAGCAGTCCCGACTGAGGCAGCAGGGTTGGCTGCAACTCTAGCAGTATGTGGAAGATAGGACTTGCATATTTGAGAATGAGAAACACTGTGCCTGAACCAGACAGTCTTGATTTACACAGGACATTGACGATTTCAAGACTGCCTATATTTTGAAAAACTTTTGGTAATAAGTAGTTTAGAGTCTGAGGTAATTGACTGTCCAAGTCACTCCTGGCATGCAAGCTCATTACTTTATACCACAGCCTGTCCAAAGAAACACAAATGATATAATTTGAGAGGAGTTCAGCAATTGTAGAAACACATTTTTTCCATTTCCATTTTGAAACTGAATATTCATAAAGAGGAGCTATATAGATCTTAATGGAAAGTTCTATAAAGGGAAATGTCGTTTGGCAAGTTCGCTTTACTGCTGGCTTATTACAACTTTCTCTTTTGGTATGTGTAATTTATAGAGAATTTCTCCAAAAAGTTCAATATACTAGACTATTATGAAGTCTGAAATGTGTTGCTTCAGTCACTCCATTTCAAAGTAAAGTTTCTAAGTTAGCCAATTAAATGAGTGTGCTTAAAAAATTATTCCTGGTACCTAAAAAGAGTTTGCTTATTGAAGTATAGGCAACTTTTAATGACCCCCTTTACCCATTTGCTTTCTTCACACTATTAACAGTATAATGGTAATATTCTCTGAAACCTCTCACCTTTTATGTAAATTAAGTCTGAAAACAATTAACATTTTCTGTGCAGGGAAAGGTTGCAGAACAAAAGATATCTTCCCCTGTGTATTACCTCAATTTGTTCTTAATGAGCATTCATAAATCAGCTCTAATTAACACAAAGTCTCTTTAAATACACTTCTCAATTTGTAATTTTTCCTCCCTTTTAACTAAATCATTTAAAAAATACATACAAACACGCATATATTAATGGCAACCACTAAAACAAATGCTAACTCTTTACTCAAAAAAGTTGGGAGATTTTACTGTTGATAATTTACTACAAAAACACTTGAAAAGTTAACATTGCCAATGGCTTCACCATCAATATTAATAGGGACAGATCCGTAACATGAAAAAAATAACAAAATGAAGTCATGTATTGAAAATAACCATAGTTTGAGTTTAAAGGAAAAGCATGAATCTCTCATCTGCTTTTCAAAATGTACAAATTAAAGTATCAGTTGCATTAATCTATTCTGATAGATATGCAAATATAATTTTCAAACGCTTAATAATCAGACAATAATTCCATAACTCGAGGTTACTGTTATTAAAAAATGTGTTCAATATCCTTAAAGAGCACTGTTTTCAGATAAGTTCTTGAGACTGTCACTGCCTATCAGGTTATATAAGTTAGCTCAATCTGAGCAAGATGATCGTTTCAAAAAGATACAGATTCTTAAAAGCAAAACTTACTCTGTTAAGGGATATGAGGCCCTTCATCTCACTTACAAAAACAATGTATCTGTAAAAGTCACTGCATGAACAGGCTTCCCTGTGGCAGATATTAAAGCGTACATCAGCTTGAAAGAAAATGCCGTAAAAACTGAATTGTTTGCATTTCCTTATTTAAAAATGTTTGATGCTATTTAATAAACTTATTCTCTCCACATAAAATTATTTCAGCAAAAACACTAAAGGAATACGTTAAATTTCCTTTTAAGTTTCTGCATAAAGCCTTTGGAGTCCAATGCCTGGAAATGAATTCTGACCCCATCGCTTACTGTGTATGTGATTTTGGACAAGTTATATAACGTCTTTGAGAGTCTGTTTCTTCATCTGCATAGTGGGAATAATAAGAGTACCAATTTCATGGGGTAACTATATAGATAAAATGAGATCATCCAAATAAAATGTATGGAACTCTGCTTCACATAGAGTAACCACTTGAATGTTAGTTGCTGCTATTATTATTGCACTGTCATTACTACTACCACAAACTACTATATTTTTTTTTAGCAACCTTCTGTTGCTATACAATGAAGTGTCAGTTTCTTGATGTGACAAAAAAGTTCAGGTTGATTTCTATATATGCCAACTGCAAAAGTGATCCTTAACCAACATATTATGTATATGTAAGGACTGTGATTAAAGAAATCAGTCTTCTGAAAATCAAGGTGGGTGGTTCACTGCACAAAACCAAACAAAATTCTATCAGATTCAGTTCTACTTGACTAGAATAATAAGCTGTGAGGTCTAGCCTGTATTTTCACAAGCATAAACCTAAAGTTCGTGAACCTTAAAATCTGATGTGTTCCATCACATAACCCCATAATTCTACAAAATCTACTAATCTTTTATGGGTAAAATGAAGAATGTTAGTAAATGATAGTAACCACTTGATACCCACACAGACACCCTTCTGGATATCAAGTGGGGTTCAAGTGCAATATATAATATGAATCTGTGATAAGGGCTGTAGAATTCAGGCTGTTTTATTAGTCTCCTGCCTGGACATTCCATTGTCCATGAGGAAAGCAAACATGGAATGTATACACAGAATAGGATGCTACTATGATTTATTCATGCCCACATGGAGGCTTCTCCGCTGGAGGAATATACAGGGATAGTAATTAAAGCATAGGAAGTGCTGAACAGAAGCCACAGAACACTACAGCCGCGGCTTTGGAAAGCTGCTTAACAATTCTTTCTTTGTAACATATTAACAGATGTTACAGTCTGGTCTTTCTTTGTGCATCTCCACAACAGAACACAGTGAAGCACCATTCATTTATAAGTGTGCAAGCAATGTTTACCCAAGTTAATTTTATAATTCAATACTAAAAAAGTATTTTCCAGGTCCTGCTGACTTCCATTCTACATTTAAAGTAATTGCCTTGGTACTACTTGAATCTCAAAGAGAGTTGTTGCTGCATACCCCCAGGTGACCACCATCTAAAACAGGATAAAGAACATTTCTATCTAGAGAGTAACCCACTGACCCTTTTCCTTGGCAATTCTGCAGCAAATTCTGTCCCCAACCTAAGCAAACACTTTCTGACTTCTATCACTATAGAATGGTTCTGCCTGTTCTTAGACTTCTTATGAACAGACTTATATGATACTATTTTGTGTCAAGCTTCTTTGGTTTCAAAGGTTTTAAAATTTCACCAATGTTGTGACTTGTGTTAATATTCATTTTTGTTGCTGAGTAGTATTCCATTATACAAATAGAGTATTTTCCTATTGGTGGACATTTGGAATGCTTCCAGTTATCAGTTTTTGTGAATAAATCTGCTTATGAACATCCTTGTACAAGTGCATTTGTGAATATAATTCACAAACGCTTTGCGTAGAGCTGCTGGATCATGGGGTAGATTATGTTAGTAACTTCATTTAAAAACTGACAAATAGTTTACAGCGTGATTGTGTGATTTTTACCCTTCCGCCAACAATTTATGTGGGAGTTCTAATTACTCTACATCATTTTTAACATTGGTTGTTATCACTGTTAAGATTTTAGACACTAGCCGGGCGAGGTGGCGGGCGCCTGTAGTCCCAGCTACTTGGGAGGCTGAGGCAGGAGAATGGCGGGAACCCGGGAGGCGGAGCTTGCAGTGAGCTGAGATCTGGCCACTGCACTCCAGCCTGGGCGACAGAACAAGACTCCGCCTCAAAAAAAAAAAAAAAAAAGATTTTAGTCATACCAATGAGTGTAAAATAATGTTTTGTGGTTCTAATTTTAATTTCCTGATTACTAATGATATTGAACACTTTTGGTTCAATTGGCCATTTCTACATCTTCCTTCATGTAATGTTTGTTCTATCCTTGCCACACTTTTTATTGAACTGTTTTTCTTATTGCTGATTTAGAAGAGCTCTTTATACTCCTGATATGAGTCTTTTTTCTGATATATGTTAATACATTTTCTCACTCTGGGACTTGCCTGTTCACATTCTTAGGGTATTTTTGGAGGAGCATGCTATTATTATTACATTATATTTATAAAAAGAATTTACACGTATATTATTAGACCACTAGCCTGACTAATGAAGAAGAAAGGAGAGAATATTTGATAAACACAATCAGAAACAAGGGGGATATTACTCCTGACCTCATAGAAATATAAACAACCATCAGAGAATATTATGAATACCTATATGCACATAAACTAGAAAAACTAGAATAAATCGGTACATTCCTGGACACATACAGCTTCCCACACTAAACCAGGAAGAAACTGCACCCCCAAACAGATCAATAACCAGTTCTGAAATTGAAGCAGTAATAAAAAGCCTACCAACCACAAAAATCCCAGGACCGGATAGACTCACAGCTGAATTCTACCAGATTTACAAATAAGATCTGGTACCATTCCTACTGAAACTATTCCAAAAAATTGAGGAGGAACTCCTTTCTAAGTCATTCTATAAAATCAGCATCATTCTGATACCAAAACCTGATAAAGATACAACAAAAAAGAAAACTTCAGATCAATATCCTTGATGAAACATCAATGCAAAAATCCTCAACAAAATACTGGTAAATTGAATTCACCAGCACACCAAAAAACTTATCCACCATGATCATGGAATAGTATGCATCCATAAAAAAGAATGAGATCATGTCCTTTGCAAGAACATGGATAGAACTGGAGGCCATTATCATTGGTAAACTAACATGGAATAGAAAAACAACACATATTCTCACTTACAAGTGGGAGCTAAATGATGAGAACACATGGACACACAGAGGATATCAATACCCACTGGGGACTTTTGGTGGGTGGAGGGTAGAGGATCAGAAAAAAAAAAAAAACAAAACAACTAATAAGCACTAGGCTTAATACCTAGGTGATGAAATAATGTGTAAAACTAATCCCTGTGACTCAAGTTTACCTATCTAACAAATTTTCACTTGCATTCCTGAACTTAAAAGCCAAAAAAAAAAAAAAAAAAAAAAAAATTCAACGAATTAAAGAAAAACGCTGTTAACAGCACCTGTCGCAGTCTTATAAAAACCAAATCCCTGGAGGTGGGGCCTATGGACATATTTGTTTTGCTTTTTTTATCCTAATGCTTTTTTAAAATTGCAGTGTATATATAATACATATATAAAAAGTACACAAATCATAAATATTTAGCTCAATGAATTTTAATAAAGTGAACACACTGGTGTAACCTGCACCTGGAGAATACAAAAATATATATATATATATATATATTTTTAAGCATTAAAATAACATGACATGCAGAACTCATAATATCTTAAATTACAGATTTGGATACTGAGGTTGAGAGATTAAGTTACTTATTCATGTAACCAGTTCTTCACAGAGATGAGATTTTCTGATGTTAAGTTCAATATTTTTATAGCTACATCATTTATCTACTCCCTCTTTTATATATCTAATTCTCTTATCCACTCCACAATTATTTAATAAGATCTTTTAGGGAACTAAATTACAGGGGATATATCAATAAGATTACATTAATACATATGAAATTAAAAATGAGTCAATTCATTCAACTGTATAGGAAAGATACTAATAACATTTATTTTAACTTTGGGGTTTGGTCATTTTATTGCACCTTTTATTAATTTCCATTAGCTAATCTGAAGTCTTTTATTTTAGGTTATCACACATTCTCTACTAATTTTATTGACTGAGATGTTGATTTATAACACATATTAGACTTTTCTTCAGGGCTTAAGTCATTCACTGTCCTACAAAATCTGAGGTGCCTAAACAGGCCTTATAAAATTCTTCACTGTGTTACTGAGTGCATTAATATCTTATCCCAGAGGCTGAAGGAAATCATCAGCTTACCATGCATTTTATATACTACAGGCAGTGACGTCCAAGAGAGATGGCTGAGAGTAGCATAAAATATGAATGTTAATACCCACACAAATAAAAATGTACACATGTTCAAATACTATACCTTCACATCCTTGTAAAGAAAGAGAAACCCATCTCGTAAAACAAAATACCGGTCTTGAAACTTATTTCCAGATAGTATTTTGGATGGTTCTTCTTTGATTTTCAAGATTCCTTCTTTGATGCTTCCCAATGTACTCCGGTCTGTAAAGTACAGCATTATTTTTGTGAGTTGGGTACATTTTTACTTATTTGAAATATAATACAAAACATTTCTATATTGTCAGTTTTAATAATGTAAAATAAGAACTTGTTTACTACCACTAAAGTCTAAGATGAACTTCTGGGAATATCATGTGTCTGAAGTATTGCTATTTATCATATATGGGCCTGCCTGGACTGTTCAAGTAGCCACAGGCTAGAAATCACACAAAATGTGATTAGTATGAGCTGAGAGGTACTATAAGTGTAAAGTATCTACTAAATTTTAAAGACTTTATATGGGAAAAAAAAAAAAAAAAAGCAAAATATCGGCTGGGAGCAGTGGCTCATACCTATAATCCCAGCACTTTAGGAGGCCGAGGCAGGAGGATTATCTGAGGTCAGGAGTTCAAGACCAGCCTGGCCAACATGGGGAAACCCTGTTTCTCCTAAAAATACAAAAATAAGCCATGTGTGGTGGCACGAGCCTGTAGTCCCAGCTACTTGAGGAGGCTGAGGCAGGAGAATCGCTTGAACCCGGGAGGCAGAAGTTGCAGTGAGCTGAGATCATGCCACTGCACTCCAGCCTGAGTAACAGAGTGAGACTTCATCTCAAATAAAATATAAAAAAGAATATATCACAATTTTTAAAATGTTAATTATATATTGAAATGTATTTTGGATGTTGGATATATGATATTAAATAAAACATACTGGTAATTTTGCCTGTTTCTTTTTGCTTTTTTCTAACGTGGCTACTAGACAATTTATAATTACATATGTGGCTTGTATTATATTTCTTTTGAGACCCACTGGTATAAACAATGCAAATACGTGATAAAAAAGGAAACACCTTTAAGAATTCTGACTCAAATTCACAAATTTTTAAGGCATTAAATAAATTTTTATAAATGTGAAACAGGCAAGGGTAAGAAAGGCAAAACTGCTAAGGTAGAACATTTACCCATCAATGATAGACTGAATAAAGAAAATACGGTACATTTACATCATGGAGTACTATGTGGCCATAAAAAGGAACAAGATCATGTCCTTTGCAGGGACATGATGGGGCTGGAGGCCATTATCCTTAGTGAACTAACGCAGGAACAGAAAACCAAGTGCCACGTGTGCTCACTTATAAGTGGGAGCTAAATGATGAGAACACGTGGACACATAGAGGAGAACAACACACACTGGGGCCTATTGGAGGGTGGAGGGTGGGAGGAAGGAGAGAATCAGGAAAAGTAACTGATAGGTATTAGGCTTAATACCTGGGTGATGAAATAATCTGCACAACAGACCCCCATAACCCAAGTTTACCTATGTAACAAACCTGCACATGTACCCCTGAACTTTAAAGTTATTAAAAAAAAAAAAAAAAAAAAAAAAAAAAAAAAAAAAAAAAAAAAAAAAAAAGGAAATAGCAGGAGAAAACAGAACTATTTGAGAAATAACATATTGGAAAAACTAAATCTAAACATGCAATACTTGCTACAGTTTATTGATTACCTATTAGACACCTATATACTCTCTAATAACAACACTAAAAAAATTGTGATTATTATGTTCGTTTTACACATGATAATACTAAGGCTTAGAAAGGTTAAGAAGCTTTCCCAAGGCTGCAGAGCTACCTGAAGAAGATTAAAACTCAACTTTTTTAAAAAAAATTGTATTTTGGATTCAGCGATACATGTGCATGTTTATTACAAGGGTGTGTAATGCTGAGGTTTGGGATTCCATTGATCAAGTCACCCAGATAGTAAACATAGCACCTGATAGAAAGGTTTTTCAGCCCTTATCCTCCTCCTTCCTTTTGGAGTCCCCAGTGTCTACTGTTTCTGTATTCATATCTGTGTGTACCCAAGGTTTAGCTCTCACCTGTAGGTCAGAACATAAGATATTTGGTAAAACTCCATTTCTAAATGCATGTTCTTTTCTAGACACTGCTGCCTCAGAGAAGAAACTGAGGGATTTTACAGTAATTGAATCCAAGTTTAAACCTAACATATCACTAGAGAGGCCCCCTCACATTTACACAATATCCTTTTCCTATTATTATGATGGGTCTAATGGACATTGACTAATAAGCCAGAATTCCCTCCAGTTTGGGTTACACATTATTTTTCTAGCTCAGAGACTGGCAAATTATGGCTGCAGGCCAAATCCAACCCTCTACTTCTTTTTATATGGTCTATGAGCTAAGAATAATGTTTTCATTTTTAAGTGGTTGAAAAAAATTTCACAAAAGTTTGATGACACACGAAAATTACATGAAATTCAAATTTTAGTCCTATAAAAATAAAGTTTTATTGGAATACAGCCTCATATTATGTACTATCTATGACTGCGAACATGCTACAGGGACAGAGCTGAGTAGTTGTTTCAGAGACCTTACTGATAACAAAACCTAAAACATTAACTCATGGCCTTTTATGGAAAAAAACTTGTTGACTCTCACTTCACAAGAAGAGACTTAATGGAAACTCTTCTCCACTAAGAAACTGTTCAATCTCTTTGCCTTTAGTTTAGTAGTTTCATTATTCATTCTTCCATCAAAAATGTACTTTTTCTTACTATCAAGCTTTGTGTTAGGCACTGTGGTAGATGGACAAATAAAATTAGAGAATTCCCAGAAACACAACGGACAGGGAAAAGGCAATGGATATGTCAGTAAGACAGAATATGTGAAGGCATGAAGTGATAACATAATGGTAATAATCTGAGCACCCTTTAGTGAACAACTCATATAATCACCTCTAGCGTATGTGGAGCACGAGGCAAGCACTGCGCTAGCCTTTCCATGAATGCCTCATTAAAGGCTCAGAAGCACACTTTCAGGTAGATTAATCACAATATCATTTTACAGATGTAGAAACAGGTTGCTATAATCATGAAACTTATCCAAGGCACACAGCTAAAGAGTGCTGTCATCAGAATTCAAAGTCAGGTCCACCTAGCTAGACTGGGAAGGTGCTTTCACAGGTATTAACATATCAAAAATATCTAACAAAATGTTTGTTATTAAAATCCATTTTTGGTGATGTGTAATGTATAAAGACATGCCAGATTAATATGTTTTTGGATTAATTTGTATTGACAGGGGCATTAGACACTGAGATAGTCTTTCCTTC
The DNA here is from genome assembly GCF_007565055.1 of Rhinopithecus roxellana. Lineage (NCBI taxonomy): Eukaryota > Metazoa > Chordata > Mammalia > Primates > Cercopithecidae > Rhinopithecus > Rhinopithecus roxellana. Next base: position 139,319,902 of record NC_044550.1, read on the forward strand.
CCAGGAAAACCCTGGCTTACATCAGAAAAGCTCTCCTACTTTGCCCCACAATTTTCTGCCCGTGGCCCAGTGCTTGCAGGGTGGAAGAAGAGGAGGCAGAGCCACCAGCAATAGATGTTGTTCTATAGTTTGAATGCATGCCCTAAGCTTTCCACCTACATCTTTATAATGATTCATCTTTTCTCATTATTTTTACATTTTATTTTTAGCATGTTCTAAATGGCTAAATGTGTTTCTGGGATTCCTATTCTGTGACATTCAAGTTAGATAATTTTTTATCTGGTTTTACAAGCCAGAAAATAAGATTCAGAGAATTATAATGACCTGCCCAAAGACATAAAAACTAGTAAGTGATAGAAAAGGGGATTGAAGACTAGGTCTGCTTTAGCAGAAATAAATAAATACAAAGCAAAACCAAAAAGCACAATATACTTTGTGCTCCTGTGTACTGCAATTTGTTGTAGCTTATGAACAAAAGGCTCTGTATGCATAAAAAAGGGTAGATCCTTTAACAGGAATTATATTTCGTGTGCAAAACTGACAATGTGCCACAGGTAGAAATCATGTCAACTAATTTTTGTAACACAAAAACACTTTTTTGTGAGAACATCAAATTTGTATTTGTTTTTTTATCATGCATAAATTTGTCAGTATATCTCCGGTCTAAAACTTTCCCCTGAAATCCAGATACATATTCAACTGCTTACTTGAGAACTGAAGAACAACAAAAAGAAAGAGAAACCTCAAACCAACTAGCCATCATATGGTCATTATGGTGTCAGCTTCTGCTTTTCCTGTAAAATAAGACTAATGACACCTATCCTGAAGGATTGTTGCGGGCCTTACACAGGATAACGTGCACACAAGATGTATGGCAGAACACTGTATCAGGTCTATCAGTCTAATACCTTCCTGGTATTAAGGTGATAGAATTTTAAATATCCATACATCATTTCTAAAATTTACAAAATAAAAATTTTAGAAAAAAAAAAGTCTTTCCGGGCATGGTGATTCATGTCTGTAATCCCAGCACTTTGGGAGGCCGGGGCAGGTGGATCATCTGAGGCCAGGAGCTTGAGACCAGCCTGGCTAACAAGGTGAAACCCCATCTCTACTAAAAATACAAAAAATTAGCCAAGCCTAGTGGTGTGAGGCTGTAGTACCAGCTACTCAGGAGGCTGAGGCAAGAGAATCATTTGAACCTGAGAGGCAGAGGTTGAATCCAGTCTGGGTGGCAGAGTGAGACTCCATCTCAAAAAAGAAAAAAAAAAGAAAAGAAAAGAAAAGAAAAGAAAAGAAAAGAAAAGAAAAGAAAAAAGAAAACAATAGTCTTAAACACAATGACCCTTAATCTGCTTAATCTGTTTGGGGAAAACATTTACTAATGCAGCAAATAATACACAAATGTTCATACTTAAAATCAGCATAGAGAAAACAAAAGTAAAAACTACAAATAGTTCCTTACAACTCAAATATATGAGCATGGAATGAGCACCTGGAAGCAAAAGTGCCCAGGATTAATCACATTACTGAACCTAACCATGAATACACACACAGAACAAACCCGATAGTTTTCTTGATACACATACTGACCTCAGACAGTACTTTGTTGATCACATTGTCATACTAATAGGTTCTTTTTAGGTACTTTGTGACTTTTAAATAATTACTGAAAAACATACTGCTAAAATTTGTCTTCTAGTACAACCCCTTAATATTCAATTCCATAGAGAAATATTGTAAAGGACTTTTATAGCTAAGAAGTATAGTAAGCAATTTGTTAAACATTGTATGGACTTGGTCATATAGCTGATTTAGAACAAGAGAGTCAAGAAAGGCATTTATAATGCCTTGTTGGTTTAGAAATAGGTATTTTAAAAAGCAAGTGATAATCAAGTTGTGAAATACAGGTATTTATATTGCTTAAGTCAGTAAAATCCATTCACACCTTCTGACAGTACTTTTCATTTACATTTTTGTTCAAATTAATAAACTTTTCCATTTTTACCAATAAGAAATAAGCCTATGTCTGGTATTAAACTACTCATAGTCATAAAAAAAAAAAAAACAGACTTAGGGGAAAATATTGTTTAAATTTTAAATATCGTTTAAATAGTAACATTTACTTTAACCATCATTGTATGTGATTGAGCATATTGAGTATAAACCTGAGTGTACGCTATTAACGGACCCAAGATGAAAGTTTTGAAAGGAATATATGCTAAGGATGAGGGAAGAACAAAAAATACTTTGAAATATGAAGCTCTATGATAAATACTATGATTTAAAAGACTTTCTAAAAGCTCTCACAACCAAATTCCTGTCTGTTCCCAAGATATTAAAATAAGTAGAAAGCCACCAGTTAAAGGCCAAAATAACAAAATAAAGCTACAAACTTTGGAGTATACTGTGTGTAACTCTGTATGTAACAAAATCAAGGTCATGAATTGAATGGCTTCCAGTAATTCATTCTCCCAAACTCTTCAGGTACTGGCTGGACTCTCAACTTTGGTGTACTTCTCTCATATTTCTTACTCCCTGGACCTCATGCTAGACAGAAAGCTCCCTTGCTACTAGGGAAAACCATCTGTTGTTTTTGTGTGAGTATAACAGGTTTGAAAGTTTAATGCACTTCCCAAAGCACTAAATTCTCTCAGAGATAAACCCTGGGATGCACATTAATAGGTACTATTTCATTTACCACCTTTTGATCTTTCATTCCAATCAAATTACAGCAAATTACCTCTACTGAATCATAAAACCCTCCCCTATTCTTGGTAGTTGCTAGGATGAGAAAGGGTAGGTTGGAGTTTATTGGAAGGTCTTTAGAATTAAAACTGTGGGTAAGAAAACAAACATGTATTGTAAGTTATATTGTGCTATCAACTTGGTATCAATTTAGAAAAGCTCTTAAAAGTCACATGTATGAAACAAAGCAGAATGGCCAAATTTATTTAAGCAGAACAGACATACCACATAACCAGGCAATGAAACTGAACAGTTCACACCTCCAAAAAAGTTTTTCTAACCCATTTGAAAACCTCAATTTTTAAATACAAAACAGTTATCTCCTAACCACGAGCCCGAAATCCCAACAGAATAATTGATGGATGGAGGAGGCTAGGATTGAGGGGAAGAGGAGAGAGAAACATACACCCAGGAATGGCATTTCTCAGATATATATTCCCCCTTTACCCTCCATGTCCAGGCAGCTAGCAATCAACCATTATTCTTTCAGCAATTCTCTTTGGGATTCAATTTCACTTCATTCCTATTGTTATCACCCTATACACTTCCTTTTCTCTCTAATCCTTGGATCTCAGAATTCTCTAACTCCGTGTTCCTACCTTTCTAATGGCTCTAACACACAACTGCAGATTCTTGTTATGAAAACACAGACTTCATCATTTTATAAAAGCTCTGTCCAGAGCCCTACTTTTCTAATGATTAAAGCCTTACCTTCCTAAAGTCAAAAGCCTACACTCCTCTGAAATTCAAAACGTGAAATAAATGGACAACTCGTATCCATCTCTGTAAATTATTAAACTAAAACATAATATTTAAGTTAAATTGATAATAATACACTATTTGGAAAACCAATCATTTTCTCTGTGGTATGACTCAAGTTAATCACTTGAGTGATCTTGAGAGAAATCCTGTTTTCTTTGATTCTGTACAAATTCGATTCCTACTTCTGGATCTAACTGATCCATGAAGGTTCTTCCAACTACTTCAGTCTATATTTTTTTGCTCATGCCATGAAACTCCAAGATCTATCACCTTTGAATGCATGAAACATCATATTTGCTTCATAATTTAACTTTTTTATTTATCAATGTTTATTTTAAGTTCTGGGGTACATGTGCAGGATAAGCAGGTTTGTTACATAGGTAAGCGTTTGCCATGGTGGTTTGCTGCACAAATCAACCCATCCCCTAGGTATTACGTTCAGCACCCATTAGCTGTTCTTCCTGATGCATTCCCTCCCCCTGCCCCGCCCTCCCCATGGACAGGCCCCGGTGTGTGTTGTTCCCCCACCCCATGTGTCCGTGTGTTCTCATCATTCAGCTCCCACTTATAAGTGAGAACATGTGGTGTCTGGTTTTCTGTTCCTGTGTTAGTTTGCTGAGGATAATAACTTCCAGCTCTATACATGTCCCTGCAAAGGACATGATCTCACTCCTTTTTATAGCTGCATAGTATTCCATGGTGTATATGTACTACATTTTCTTTATCCAGTCTATCACTGATGAGTATTTGGGTTGATTCCATGTCTTTGCTATTGCCAACACCATATTTTAAAAGAAAATATTTCTACTTCTTGAAGGGCATGGGCCTTATCTACAGTGCTGGGTTGACCTGGTTATGAGGAATCCACAGAAAATATAATCTAATAGTTACTACCATTACAATATGTTATGCCTGTCATACTTGAGCAAGCAAACTACAAAGGGAGAGAAAATTCACTTTTATTTGAGCTACTCTTTACTCCTCTGAGGCTTCCCTGGTTTGTGACAAACAAACATTGTAACAGCTTCACCTCTGCTTAAGTACATATTCATTTTGTATTTCCTGTTTAAAATAATGTATACTTTGGTTATCCTCTTCAATCTAGGTAAGAGCTGACACAATACAGTGACTAACAGCACATTCTGGAGCTAGACTGCCTGGGCTTGAATGACAATCACATTCTCTGCTAGATTGCAGGCAGTAATCTCTAAATCTCAATTCTCTTATCTGCAAAATGAGAATACATACAGTACTTACCCAGTGGATGTGGTATATAAATTGCTCAGAAGAGCGCTTGGCACAGAACAAGAAGAATGTAAGTCCTTGTTTAATTAATGGAGGGTGAACATAATTTTTCTCTGTGTTGCAGAGCCTAAGGCAAACACTACAGAAATAACTACCCTTACAAAAGTCTGATGACTTATAGATTGAGTTTCTAAGAGTCTAAAAACCTGATATCTGATTTATCCTTGATTTCAGGATAGTAAGGGGTTTAGGACAGAATATATAAGCTGGATACGGAGAGATCTTGACTGTAACACCTGTTTCTCCACTTATCAGCAGGTCGCCTTGAAAGAGTTACGTAATACCTCTCCATCTCAGTTTCTCCATTTGTTAGTAGTAGTAAACAACCCTAAGATAAGTAGGAAAATGATATAAAATAATGTAAGTAAAGCATTTAGCCCAGTGCACATAGTAAATTCACAGTAACTATGAACTATTGTTATCTCTCATATATTATCTGATCAGTGACAAGGAAATACACAATAAATTGATCTATTTTTCGTGGTCTGCATGTGTCTCTCTTCTTCTCTTGCTGGCAAAGACTATTTCCTCAGAGCTATGCCTTATCTTAAAAAGTTCTTTGTTCCAAGTTCTACCTGCCCCATGTAGCCTAAGTGATGAAGGGCACAAATGGGCAGTTTCCTTGAGAAACAACCCCCTTGAAATTATGTCAAGATCAAGTAATTTTGCAATATTTGCAGGATAACATCTAAAAAGCCCTCCCAAATTCAAAATTGTGCATATTTTTCTCTCTTCAGAATTGATTGTATAGATGCATTTTTTATAATTTTAAGGAGGGAGAATTACTGATACATTTCATTCACTGTATGACATTCACTCAAAATGCATTTTGGTAAAATTTAATTCTACAACTAAGAAGAAACCAAACTGGACATAATAGCTGCTTGAAAGTATACTCCTTCCCCTCTTTCTCTCTCTCTCACTCTTTTTCTCTCTCTCTCTTATTAACAATTGAAGGTTTATTTTTAGAAGACTAACGGTGGGGGGGCATCTTTTTAAGACTAGGACACATTGTGACACCTCAAGAAAGTAATCTGTTCCTTAGGATAAGCCAAGTATGCCCCCTTCATTCCAATCTATTCTCCCTTATGTTATTCATACAGTTGACCTTCTGCATCCATGGATGCCACATCTGTCAATTCAACCAATAGCATATCAAAAAAGTATTTGAGAAACAAAAAATAACAATTTAAAATACAAATAGAAAAAAACACAGCATAGCAATTTATGTAGCATTTATATTGCATTAGGTATTATAAGTAAACAGATGATTGAAAGCATGGGAAGGATGTGCATAGATTACATGCAAATACTCTGCCATTTGATATAAGGGACTTGAGCATCTGCAGATTTTGGTATCCATGACAAGCAGGTGGCACGGGGTGGAGGTGGCGGGAGATGTGGCAGTGTCCTGGAACCCACTTCCTCATGGATACCGAAGGAAGACTATATTGAAGTAGCAGTGGTTAACAAAACAAGCAGCCTGTTGACATCCTTCTATAATTAAATTATTTATAAATACTTAAATTATAAATACAGGTACTACTAGAACAGGATTGAATAAAAAAGTGACAGAATTTTCTTTTTTTTTTGCCATTTTACTACTAACACAGTAAATTGCAGAAAGCAGAAAATTGTTTTCCTATACTGTTTTCATTATTACATTGAATTATAATAAATATTTCTAAAATATAATTTAGTGTGATATATTTCTTTTATATTAAATGAATGTATAATTTTCAGGATACTTGTAATAAATGCAGAGATAACACTGGAGTTTTCAGTGTTCATATATTTTCTTTCATGTGATTCTCATGAAACTTCACAAGGTAGGGAAGACAGGTTATATCATCTTATTGACCAATGTGAAAATTGTGGCTCACAATTACTGTGACAAAATTAGAAAGCAACTATGCTAGAATATGAATTCAGGTCTCTTAATATCTAACATGAAATTCTGTCTTACATCCTGGGATACTTCTAAGTAATAGTCATGATTACCATGACCACCATCACTATCAACTACAATAACAACACATGTCCAGGGACTTTTCTTGGTTTCACGCATCATTTTACACTATTAAGCACTCTTTTTTTTCCCCCCTAAAAATTACTCCTTTGATAATTTACATGGCATTGCTCTCTTTCTTCCTTGAAACTTTTCTGATTGTTCCTTCACAGGGCCTCTCTTGCTACATCTGTTCTTTAAATGCTGGTGTTGTGTCTCTGATATTCTTACTCTAACACTAAAATTGCACGACTTATTATTCTGCCAAGGTTAAAAACCACCTTCCACACAATGAGCTCCTTAGGTTTAGGTATTTATTTCCCTTCTAGACATATTGACTCAAACACACGTCAGACCCCTAAAGCTCAGCACATCCAAAACTGAATTCTGTGGCTCCATTCATCACTCTCAACCAGAAAGCTCTTCTAGTATCCCTATCTTAATACCCCAGGAGTTATCCAAACCAAAATACCAAGAACTAAATCCAGCTTTTATGGTAATGATCTGATGATATATACTCTGGAAAGCATTCCCTAACTACCTAGATAAAATTGAGTTGGCAGTCCTCTAAAATTTGGTCAGTACTTGCTCAGTTATAAACTGTTTCATGTATCTTTATATTTTTAAAGTTTATTCAACATGTACTTTTAGTGAGTAAAAGAGTAAAATATAACCTTGTTAAAGAAGGACCGCATGTACAAGAAAAACTAACCAAGAAATTATACTTCCTTGAATAGGACACATTCAGTGTAAGAAGAGATGTCTACAATCATCCAGCTGAACTACTTTTCTGTGATTGAAAGCTCTTCATAAACATCCAGACCTAGAGTAGTCTATTATTTCACACTGTTTGTACTCTAATATTTCAACAGTTGTCATAAATTTAGAATTTCTGTTCTTCCTGGGTATAGATAATGCTTACCAAAACTCTTAACTTTAAATACCTTAAATTTTCTATAGATTACTGCATGATACAGAGAGTTAATACAAATTTACCAATAGGGTTTCTTACCACAGAATTATATTTTAGAAAATGTCAGGACATTGGTACTCCATAGCAAATATCAGTGACTATCATCAATTTCAAAAAAAAAAAGAAAAAAGGAAAACTTCCAATTTAAGTGGTCTAGGTCTTACTTTAATATCTTGTACATCTTTGGCTTTAAGAAAACATGATGGGGAGTGAAATGTAAATTATATCAGCTAGGTAAATGTATTATTATATTTGTTGAAATCATCTTTTCTTTTTTTAAGTTCACAGATAGTGAATGGCTCAGCTTTCCAGGTCTGAATTTACTTGAAGCAGTTGCATTTTGAATTACACTATTCTAACACAAAGTTAATTCCATAGCATCTGCCATATACAGCAACCTAAACTTAGAAATTCAAAGAAATATGCATTTGAGTTACATCTTATATCTTTAGATATAAGTATTTCTCTCCTATTTAGAGCATTAAAATTTCATTCAATAGAATTATTGGGATAATTTTCAAAAAACTTTAGTGCTTAAAATAAGACTTATACAACTTAAGATTATTCTGGAGCCTTACAGAAGCTATACATTTATGGTTTGCTTGTGATAGATATGATGAAGTTTAGTATAAAATACAATGATGGATTAATTAGGCAAGCTACGACACTGTCTAAATAGCAATGTAAATGAAGTTTCATTCTCCCTATCTTAAAACTTCAGTCATAAAACATGGAGTAGAAAAAAATTGAGGACTATTACCTTTGTTTTCAAGTTAGTTAGCTCTTTATTACAATAATGGCAATGGCACAAAATGTTCCTAAGAAATCAAATGCCTTTGAAAAACACAAATAATTTTTAAGTAGAGGCAATAGAAAATGTACTTACTGCCATCTAACTCTATAAAAGTAAATTATGTTACCTCCTTACTTTAAATGTATGAGTAGAAATTAAGTGCTAGATTCTAAAATATATTCTTATGTGTGAAGCCCACATTTTAAATAGTTTGGATAAAGAAAATTGAGAAAATTAAAACCCCTTAATTATAGCAAATTTTTATATAACATTCTTGCTTTAAAAGGAAGTGGTGAAAACATAATGTCAAGCAAAATATATAGTTATAATTTGTTCCATATATCAGGAAAAAACTTCTAAAACGAATGAAATGCAAGCTGTAGATAGAAATTATAAATGTAGGGACAGAGTAAAATTCGAGGCAACTAGGTATCTAGTGTCAGGGTGTAGGGTACAACGGATGTTATAGGGCAACCCTATGTTTTAACAAAATGTTAACATACTAGCTATTTGTTACTGAGAAAAAATATGGTTACAACAGAATTTTTTCAAATTCTGACGATTTCTACTAGGCCCCAGGTTAGAATAAGAAATTCTTAAGAAAGGAAAATAAATCTTTAACATTATTCCCATTTTTCTTTGAAGAACAGTTGAGTATTACTGAGATGACTCTAGTTTATCTGCTAACACACTGACAGAGAAATCATATTTGATTTATTTTCATCATTTTCCTTTTAGATATCAATTTTAAGGTATGGTAGAGGTAATGAATGAAGCAATAACTCTGGAGTAGGTAGTTATTGTGATTGATTTAGGAGACGTTTGCCAAGACAAAAATAAATTAGACTGAATACTGAAATTATCAAAAGTCTATCACAAAGTATGCCCCATAAGAGGTATTAATAAAGTAGAGGTTGCTTTAAGTCACAACCGTAAGAAAAAATTATGACTTAAGAAATTGATTTTTTAAAAATATTATAGATTCCTTTAAAGGGCAAGCCTGAATTCAAACAAATGGAGAACCAACTGTAATGAAAGAGATTATTTTGCTTTTACAATATGAATATAAATCAAACTCTAATTCAATACTTATAAACATTTTATGGACTGGAAAATAAGAGTACTTTAGACATTTACAGGTTCTCTTACTTTTGACCAGACTACATAACTACAAATATGAAACAATCCAATTAATGTATTTACTGATGGTTTTCCTTTAAAACACTATTTTTTTTTTCATGCAAAGTTCCTGGTACAATAACAAGATGCATATTTGTTGGATAAAATGAGGCAGCAGGTATAGTTCAGGGACAGAGGTAAGTTTTATGGCCCCCACCCTGTTAGAGACGTGAAGTGGGTAAGAGAGTGACACAGAAGTTTACTGACATGTTACTCCAAAGAATATTTCATCCTTGGGAGGCCAAGGCAGGTGGACCACTTGAGGTCAGCAATTCAAGACCAGCCTGGCTAACATGGTATATGTTGGTCTCTAATAAAAGTACAAAAATTAGCCAGACATTGTGATGAGTACCTATAATAATAGCTACACAAGAGGCTGAGGTAGGAGAATCACTTGAACCTGGGAGGCAGAGGTTGCAGTAAGCTGAGATCACACCACTGCACTCCAGCCTACGCAACACAGCAAGACTCCATCTCAAAACAAACAATGACAACAAAAACCAAAGAATATTTCATCCAAATTTCTGAAACATCACTTAAGCCTTCAGCTTGCTTTCTTCTGCTTGGCTTCTGTAGTTCTTCCCTAGGTTTTTTTTTTTTTTTTTTTTTTTTTTTTTTTTTTTAAATACAAGATGCTTTCTCTAGACCTTACAGAGGCTTGGTGCTTTAAAACAGAAGGACACATTCATATCTCCATCTAGAAGATGCAATGCGATAGGTGGAACATCACCAAAACACCCAATCTTCCTCCCAGTTTGTGGATACAGCCAATGTACTGGCTGTCACTGCACCATTTCTTCTTGCCCTTACACAACGAATGTTTTACTCAGTTATGATTGCTCTAAATCAGTGCAATCTACATCTTGTTTGGTTGTTTGCTACCCACCCCCAGCAGTGCCCCGAAGATTAATAGCATTTAACGGTGAACTTGTTTTGGTTTACCCTCACCCTCAGACATACAGAACCTCCACTTATAACATAGCCTTTTAGGATCTAATTCTTATCTATTTTTACTCACATAGACAGCCTACTAGCATTCACGCAACAGCAAAGGTATTATGTCTAGGTGTAGGTTTTAAACATTTTGCAACACGGAGAATTACAGATATTTCAGAGGAATATTGGAAGAAAAGAAACAAAGAAAAAATTCAACAGAAAGATAATGAAATAATAGCCAAATTCACGAATTAGAACAGATATCACAGATTATCTAAATTAGGATTTCTCAACATCAGCATTGACCCCTGGTCTGTACCCAGTAAATACCAGAAGCCCGGCCTCCCTACCCAATCTCCAAGTTGTGGCAGTCAGAAATGTCTCAAGACGCTATATGTTCCATGTCTTGTGGGCGGGGAGGGAAAGGAGGGGAAATCATTGCTAGCTGACAGCCACTACTTTATGACATGTGCATTCATATATGTGCATTCACATGAGTACAGAGAAATCCTATTGCAAACATTAAGAAGGCACAGGCAGTATATGGTCAAAATCATATGTAAGAGCATGAAAAAATTTCAAAACAGCATAAAGGTCTCTGAAAGGTTACATTTCTATAGTATAAAGAGTTAATACCTGTTTTGGTTTTTAAGATGCTTATAAGAACACAGTGATATGAAAGTTGTTATACTACTTGCATTTTGTAAAAGTACTTTCATGTAAGTAAAGTATATAAGATATACACGACAGTGTCATTAAATCAGAAATTTATACGGTAAGCTTTGGTACAATTAAGAGCTCTGAATTATGACTATTAACTAGAGAATCTGCAATGATACTGAGTAGGTTTACAGCACTGAAGAGCTGTGCCATCCTCCCCACGTTTTTTCACATGATTAAAATTAGGAGGAATGCCAATCAGTTCCTCAATTCAATACTTAGTAATTGAATAATATAAGGCAAATTACTTAAGTTCTCTGAGTTTCTCTTCCCTTCATTTGTAAAATTTGAAAGATAATATAACTTACAAGGAAGTTAAAAAACACTTTAAATAAGCTTTGATGTGTATTGAGCTCTGCTGATATGCGATTAAGAAATAATAATTATTATTAATATTAATCATAAAAGTAATGGCAAATTTCAATCGTTAGCTTTTTGAGTTGGATTGTATATAATCGTGGCTGATTTTTTTTTATCTTTCAGTTGATAACAACAGAAGAATAATTAAGTTTCAAAATAAAAATTTTCTGAGACCTCATAGAGGTTCAGAAATGGTCTTATATAGTTCACTTGTGCTAGCTAACTTACTTAATTAACCTTACATGTGCACTATCTCCTTCCGGTTGGATGGGAAGTATTCTTATTGGAGGTATTTTATTTTGTAAGTATTTATTTTACAATATCATCACAAAAATGTGAGATGTATAGCAAGCACTCTATGTCAGAGCCTATATACTTAGCATTCCTTTAATGCCCAGAAAATTTTCCAATGTAAATGTAATTCACTGAGATGACTTGCCTTCAATCTAAAAATTAGTAAAATACGTAAGCATAAGCACGATAAACAACCTTTAAAAACAAACTATTATTTCCAAAAACTTAAACTTGGTACAATCAAATTAGTCAACTATTACCTCAGAGTAACACACTGGGAAAATATCTTCCTGTCCATATATTCTTCTTTCTTATCTATGTACTATGTCAGTTCATTCTGTATCTAGCTACTCATTTTTCACGTTTTCCAATATTACTAGTGCCATATTAATTACCCTTTAACCACCTGAATTTTCAATCATAGCTGCAATGTGAAGTAATGACACCTACCACTGCAGTGTTTAATTGTATCAGTAGTTAAGAATTTCTTCACCACCAGGTAAGCAGAGCCAGGTTCAGCTAATGAACTCCACCGAAGCACTTGCTCCAGTACATTTTCCTTGTAGTGAAGAGGACGCTCTGTAAAAAATAAATTCCAAATCAAATGGAAAATATATGAAGATAACGAATTTTTTATAATTATAAATTTAAAAAAATCCCTTTGAAAAGATCTGTAGGCACCATTATACACAATCATATCTTATGTTATACAGTAATAGCACTATGACTACATAAAAGATACCCTAAGATCTAGAAAATTATTAAGCACATAATAACATTTACTATATAAATTAATCATGCAGGAATACCTATTTGTTACTCAACTATTTTTAAAAATCAGAAGTACCTTTCTTTTGATAAAAAATCTCAGAATTCTATCCTTTGTACAATAAATTCTACACCTTGTATAATACTTTATTATTATTATTATTATTATTATTATATTATTATTATTTTTTGAGACAGGGTTTCACTCTATCACCTAGGTTGGAGTGCAGTGGTGCAATCATAGCTCACTGTAGCCTCAAACTTCTGAGCTCAGGCTACCCTCCCACCTCTGCCTCCCAAAGTGGTGGGATGAACAGGCATGAACCACCAACCCAATCTTCTATCCTCTTTTTTAGATAACATACTGGTTTGTTTAGGGAAACCTTCTTAATTTTATGTGCAATTAAGTGGTTTTAAAAGTCCATTAAACAATATTGTCCATTACGAAATGATAATTATAACTTAATCATAATCCTTTGTTTATCCCAACAAGATCAAACTCCTAATTTTGATCAATACTAGTGAATACCTCATGGCTAATATTTTCATAATCAATATAAAATTATAAAACATAACTTCTATAGAAAACATTAAAATAATTTACAAAATAGTACTGAATAGTACTATATTTAACTATTAGTGGAAATATCAAAAACATTATGTGTCAATATTTTATATTAACTACTGACATAATAGGCCAACTAGCAAGAAATTACATGACATCTTCAATATATTTCTCTGAAGAATATTCATCCATATACGTTTTGATTTAGGCAATCATAATTTTAAATACAGCATATATTCTTAGCATAGAGTTAAAAAGAACAAGTTTTAGAATTACAATCAAAGCCTCACAGAAAAGTTTGTGCTGATCAAAATATGTCAATCAGTTAATAAAATGTAGCAACAGAAGCATATGGGAAATTCAAACCTTTTCTCAGTATACTGAAAATAGCATAATTGAAATAATAAGAAAAGAAGCTCTGACATGAAGATGTCAGTGCTGCTTTCCTAGTGTCGTAGCCATGTAAAAGTCAATTCAACTCTTTCAAACCATCCAAAACATAAAGCACACAGCACTTGAGCTTTCTGTTTTTGTTTAAAGTAATGAGGCTAAAGACAAACAGGAAAGAGCATATCAAAAGCATCATACTTGTATGATCCATCATAATGTACTTGCTAATGAAATCACAAGTTTACATAAATATATCACATCCTCCCTAATACTGGTTTCCCCTGCTATGAACATATCATATCTGAAGTCATCAACAATTCCTAGTTCCAGATAAGAAAATAAATTGTCTGCTTCCAATGTAAATTACCAGATGCTTGCTTCCTATCCAGTAAAGAGAAATCCAGTTCTGCATTCTGTGCTTATTGGAGCAAGCTAACTCATTATAATAATGGCAAGAATAAAGAAGGAAAGAAAAAATCCACTAGGCCATATATCCTGAAGACAAATACACATCTTGTTTCCTATTCTATATCCTCTATTCACAGCATAGTATTGAGTATATAATAAATGCTCAATAAATATTTGACAAATAAACTATCTCATTTTCTTTGATGGCCCATAAATAAAAAAAAATGTATTAACAGAAAGACTCACAGACAAAATGAGTCATCATAAAGCCAGATATAATATTTTGTGCTATATCAGTATTACGTTTCTTCAAATAATTTTCCAAAAGATTGGGCAAAGGTCATAACTGCCCACAATTTGCCAACATTATAATTCAATTGTTAACTAACTCATAAATTGGTTGTCTTCAAATTGAAGTTAGAATTGTATTTGAAGGTAAAACTAATTATAAAATAAGCACTCCCTTTATGTCTGGCTTTACATAATTTTTGAGTCTACTACTTGCAAGCTTTGAGATACTTTTGATCCCAATAACGGTTGCCATTTATGGAATAACAATTATGTATCAGGCATTATATATGCTGGATGCTTTAAATCAGTTACCACTTTCAAACTTCACAACAACTCACTTCATTAGATATTATTATTCATATTTTACATGTAAGGACACCTAAGAATCACAAAGGTTTTAGCCCCTTGCCTCAAGTCACATGGCTGGTTAAGGTGAGGAACAGAGATGTGAAACCCAAACCTATCTGACTTTAAAGCCCCAGATCTTAACTACTATAGTTAATTTTATTCCGGAGACATATGTAAGCCTTCCCATGATGGTTTTCTCACACGTAATTTGAGGAAAAACAAAGATTTTCTTGGGTAACATATGCAAAGTGAAAAACTTTCTGCCCTGTGTACATAATCAGAAGATAACAGCAGTTTATGTGTCAGTCAGAAGAGCTAGAAAGAATCCTAATAAAAAATAAACAGATCTTCCACATCATAGTAGGTATGAGGAAGAAACAAGACCATCTTTTTCTGATATTACCGCATAGAAAGTAACTGCTTTGCAAACTTGGATCTCTCAGTGAAGCCTATTTAAATGAGGCCCCTCAGTGGTTAAATTTCTTTCAAGAAGTGAAAAACCCAGAGGGTAAAGGGGTCTACACTGGCAGATGATGGGTTTGGATTTAAGGTAAAGCATTAAAATAATAGCATATTTTGGATGACTGGCTCTTACAGAAGAGAATCTAACTCGGCTTAATGTATATTTCATACCAATGTAATATAAAATCAAAACGTCAAAAATATCAAAATGTTTTAAATGGTTATAATGTATTTTCCCACGAATCTGACTGCCATATAAACAAAAAAAGATGACTGTGTTGTTTTAGTCAGAACTTCCTGAAAAGTTGTGCACCATCTCACCAATGACAGTAATGCTGAAATATCATTTAAGTGAAAACAAAAGGTACATGCTTATAGCAATCTGAATTAGTAGCTGCCACATCCACGGAGATTCCATTCGCACGTTTAAGAATCTGTTTTCATCATCTTCAGGCATATAGGAGTTTCCCAGCATTTACATGCTAATAATATATACGTTCCCTTTATTTTTATATTTTAATTAGGTTATTAATTTTTAATGAGTACAATAGATCTCAGGACAGTAAAGAGAAGATTTCCAAACATTTATTATACAAAGGAAACTCTGGACATAGAGAACTCCTGCTTTAAAATATAAAGATACTTAAAATCTAGCACTCTGGCTTACATATTTATAAATTTATATATTCACTTTTTTTTTTTTTTACTGCATTACTTGGAGGATTTATGTTTACATTATAAAACACACCAATTGCCTGGCTGACATTCTTATCGACTACAACCTTCTTACTGCCTATGTCTGTACTTTTACCTCCTTCTCATATTTCACTTTATCTTCCCTGCATGTTACTAGTAATAAAGCTTTCAACATTTCATGTCAGGTGGTACACACATGTTCAACTGGCTTCAGTAAACCCACATAACCACAGGCCCTTTTGTTGCTCTCCTACCATTAGCCCTTTGAAAGTTTTTATCTTCCTGCAATTTCTACTTGCACAGTTGACCAAACATTAAGACCATGCCAAATTTGAATTCTTAACTCTAAGTATATTCTGTCTAGGTGTACATGACACATTTCTTTGTTTATACATTGACACATTCACAAATCAAAACTTGATGTCTCCTAGTTTTTTAGATATCTTCATAAAGACAACTTTATTCTAATTAGAAGTAAAAATAGGAAAAAATCCAATTCAATCTTAGCATTTTATATACTAATTATCACATTCAAGTTTATAATTAGTCATTTTGAGGGTAAACATCCCTTGATCGCTCAAGATAAAATTTCAAAACAATGTTTCCTGGTATAATGCAACCCCTCTTCTAGCTATATATAATTCCTTCCTATCCTCATCCACGAGCTCGCTCCTCTTAGGATGACTAGTAGCCAGAGATACAGAGCTGCAATGGCACACGGATATGCTTTAATGTACTCAAACTTTGAGAGGGCAAGGGAGGTAGGGAGAGGATGCCTACCCCTAAATCCACAATTCAGTACTCTGCTATCAAACTTTTAAAAAGTAACAGAAATAGAAGTGTGTAGGAGACAATCATCTGTCCAAGCACTAAACAGGGCCTTGAGATCTCTTCATGGTTCCTAATCTACAGGGAGAGATCTCTGTCTATGTGCCTCCCACATTTGGATGCATCTATACCAGGAGTCACAATCCATATCACTCAGGTCCAGAATGCATCTACTTTTTTGTACCACTTCAGTTGAAAAGAGTTTTGTGGAGTGTGATCCACATCAACTGCACTATGAGAAGTAGTCAAAAATATAAAGCCTAAAATATATGGTAAATGCCCTAAAAAAAGTATAGTATAGGGCAGAACCAGGTATATACACATTACTATTCTAGAAGTCATAGAGTACACAGCATTATAGATTACTAAACAAGTGATCTGAAAGAAATCAATGTGAACAACATGATGGAAGAGACATTTTACTTACACTGTGAAGGATGAACATGCAATGAGGAAATAATAAAAGGGTTTTACATGGCGAAACAATGTAGACCAATTTGTAATGTGGAAAGATATTTCTGGCAATAATGTTGACAGTTAACCTTTATGCACAAATATAATAAAGCTGGTAACTGAGTGACCCATTCTTTAAAATTAAACAAAGATGAAAAACAAAAACTTTGTCACTCTTGTACCACAGAGCCATAGAAAATCATGCCTCTCTTATTCAATAGATTTTATGGCTACTATATAATAGGCACTATGGCAGACATTACAGATTAAAAAACAAACAAACAAACCAGAATTGCTCCTACTTTCCAAGGAGCCCCCATCAAAAGAGACAAGTACAAATCTAGGTGATAAGCACTATAAAGAGAAATGACACAAAGTACAAATGAAACTTTTAGTCTAGGTTTTAAATGAGGTAGTAGTGTGAGCTAGATGGAGGAAGAACAAAGGTATATTTGGGAAACACCATTTCATACTTGTTAGCCAAGCACAAAAAATAGAAGAGATTATCTAATAATCATAATCATAATCATAGGTAACATGAGAAAAGATGGCAAAGGAGGTTGCAGCAAGGAAAACCCAATGTTTAGAAGACAGAATAAGGAGAATCTAAAAAAGAGGTAAAATGATCAGAAAATCATGAAGAGAATCCAGGCAGTATGGAAAACAGAGTGAAGATCATCAAATACAACAGGAATAGTCATTCATAATAAATGCCATAGAAGGTTAGGTAAAGCAAACCCAGATGTGAATCTGGGGACTTGACAGTTGGGGGTCATAGGAGTCATCTGCCAGAGTATTTCTGTGCACGAGGAGGATTGAGACCAACTGAGGGAGACACTGTGGAGCGACATCAAAGTACCATAGTCATCAGATCTTGGCAATGTATATTTAAAAATAACATTGAAACATTTTAAATTTTAAAGAATTGTGCACAATCATAATACAGGAATAAAAACATAAAGACCAAGTACTGACAATCCCATTTCATTTTAACACTGATTGGAACACTCCTAATAACACACTATGGGGTATTTTAAACACTGTATTTTAAGTTTTATCCTGAGCTTGAGGGTGGCAAGATTTTTCTTTTGGCAGTTTGGCAGCTGTACTCCAAAGTGTCCCAAGACCTTAGTAGGTAGCAGCTAGACAGATGGTGAAGGTGCAAAGACATTCTGTGTCTTATTGTTTTTTCTGGAGGTCTTTGAAACCACAGGGTGTTATTAAAATGTGAGGCTCATTCAGCACTTGACTGTTGGGGTAGTCAAGGTGCTTTAAATGCTCCCTTTATCCCTAGGCATCTTGGAGATGAAAGACAGCAAAATATTTGACCCACTAAAGATAGAAAAAGGGAAAAGACAAAAATGAAGCTTCTGCTGCTCTTAAAATTACTTTATAGAATAATAAACATATTTTAAATCAACATTCTTTGTTTCTGTTAATAGTGTTCTTGTTAAAAAATAGTAACTGACACCACTCAGAGTACTGTACCAAATCAAATCGCTTGTCCTTATAAACAAAGGTCTTCTTTCCTGAGGCACCAAAAGAGATACCTAAAGTCTTGCACTGTATTTTTATAGTCAATAAGGTAATATAATTATTTTGATGAGTAAAATCATAAAAAGTCAACCTCAAACATATACTAACACATGCACTAAGGTAAAAAAAAAATCATAACAAGATGTTAAGACATAAAATGTTTATAAAGTCTTGTCCTAAACAGTACTTTTTTATAGTATAAATAATTTAAGAATCCCTCGCATAAAAATCACTTACCTAGCTCTTCATTTTCAATGACTTCAAATGTGGCCCAAATATCACCTTTTGTAGGAATAATATTTTTTATTGCTAATATATCATTAGTTAATTCTTCTGCTTCCATCACAGGAGATATCTGTAAGAGAAGTAATATTTCTTCAAAACATGTGTTAGACACAGAAGTAGCCTTATGCTAGGCCAATAATATTCCCCATCCACCATTTAGTGATATCCTGAATTTATTTTGAGCATGGTTAAAACCAGCTCCAAGATCCCATAGAGAAAACAGCACGTTCAGATCTTTTCCATAAAATGTACCTAAGTACAAGAAGAAAATACAATATAGACATGATATTATTTTAATCACTTACTGAGCAATTAGGCCACTCAGAAGGAAAGAATGTACCCAATTACATGAGGAATGATCTTCGCCAGACAACTAATCCAACAGTGGTCTAAATGTAAAACTTTTTACTCCTCAGTTCTATAATTAAGAGTGTAGAGTAACTTGGTTTATTCAGCCTAGATTCTAAATTATACACAGTCGATGGCTATCAGTCATGCCAAAAAGCTCCAGGGTCTTGGTAGTCCGTGGTGTGCCCTGCCATGCCAAGTGACAGATGGTGGGATACCAAAGTATGCTGGAACCAGGATTCCAGGATGGATATCAGAGTCTGCAGTGCCAGCCTGGGGGTTGGCTCTACAGAAGTCACAAAGCCTGAGTCCACTGTACAAATACATCACCTCTTCGGGGACTTTTGGAATTTTTTATTTGTTTCTTCTTATTTTTGCTTATGCCAATCTTAAGTCCATGCTGGCCAAAAGCAAAATGGCTTTCTTCAATTCGAATTTAGTTATAATGATGTTTTAAGCATGATAATACTGCAGTTACAACTTGGTTTGCACATTTTCAGTAACAGGATGTCTCTACTAAAAGTTCCTTAGAAATGTATTTGTTTCCATTTCTCCTGCCCATAATTGCTCATAAGCATACTGTACATACATAAACAAAAAAAAAACCTATTTCACTGCAGGTAACACACAAAGTCTACCTTTTGTATTTTATGAAATTCAGTGCTTTTTTGGAATATAATTATACAATGAAGTTCACTATTTTCTATTTAGAAAAGCCCAAAGAAATAGAAACTTAAAAGAAAAAAAAAATTATTATAGCATCTAGGAATAATAGAGAACATCAAGCAGTATGGAACAGATGAATCATTTCAGTGATGCTGTTGATCTGCATGAACGTACAATATTTTTAAGGCTGGCCCTTTTTTAAAAAAAATAATAAATTATTGAGAAAACCACTTGGGAAACAGGCAGCCGGAAGCACCTTGGTCTGAAACAGGAAGACCAGAACTCTATTCCTTGCATTAAGAGAGACCAAAAGCTCCTCTTTAGTAACACCTAGAACTCCACACTTGGGAAATTATTACTCTACAGAATATACAGATCAGTATACTGAACGTCCAGTCAGTATTATGATGACCAGGTTTGTATTCTGGCCTTAGTATTCTTACTTCCCAGTTTCCATTCTTATAAACTTGGAACATCACCTACTTCATCTACCTCCATGCGTTTAGGTAATAATTAGCAGAGATAAATGTAACTAAAGGGTTTTGCAGAATCATAAGCATTAAAACCTATGTAATTGATTTTAAATAGTTTTTGTTATTTTCTAAAGAGTATTTGGAGTTACCATAGGTGAAACTGGCAAGTCTTTTATCTAAACCCACCGGATAACATAAGAACTTGGCTCAGTTATAACTTCTGTTGTGACTTTAGAAAATAAAACTAAAATGTGCTACTAAAGAGCCTGTGTATAGATTTAAGCCATATGCTTTAAATACCTCCTCTAGCATTAGTGAAACTTGTGCTAATTGATCTTTGCTAGTTCCTCACATCTCTTATGATCAACATTATGCATTCAGCATAAGAAATATGACATAGCCAACGAGTGGCAGGGCAAATGCCTCATAAAGACAAAGCCTATAATTACAGTGTTAATATTTCAGCTTCATGTACCAAGTAATGTACTTAATGGTATATAGTCACAATTCATAATCATTAGAAACACAAAACTTAAAATCAAAATATATTTAACTTAAGTCCAGATATATCTAACATTGTGATGCTGTTTAATCCTGGACTTTAAAAACGATAAGCAGCTAAAGCCAAATTTCTGTTACATGGCAGAATGTCTATTGTTCATACAAATAAATCAGTCTTACCAAATAGCAACCTGAAATATCAGTTACTATCTGTAAGGCAGACAAATTACTAAATATAGCAGCATGAGAAAGATCTATTTTTAATTCATCACAAATGATTGGTACTCTCAAGGGATAAAAGAGCTATCCAAATAAATATCCCAGAGTTACATTCAAATAAATTGGAAGATTGGATGTTAAAGTATAGAAAACAAGGGTGAGGGATTATTATTAATAGTAACAGCACTAGTAGTAATAGTTATGTATTAAACACTTACATACTGAGCAATGTGCTATGCATTATCTTATAGAGTCTTCACATCAACGCTATGATGTAATACTGTGATTTTTTCTCATTTTACAGGTGAGAACACTGAGGCCCAGAGCAAATAACTTGTCTAATGTCAGGAAGCTAGAAAGGGGAGGGGCAAGTATTTAAGCTCGGGGTATTTTCCAGAACCTGAAGAAAATCTTAACACGTAATCCAAAGCACATAAGATGTTCTCTTTCCAAATGATTAAAATACAGAATTCCTGGGGGATATCAGTATAAAAAGTCTATGTTGGCAGTCATTTGAACTGGAGAAGTAACATAAAATATAATAATGGAAAATTCAAACTATGTAAAATAATGCTAACATTTGTGACTTCCAACAGTCCTCTTTACAGCCATCTTTAGAACTTACCCGAATTATAATACTACAGTCAGGTTCCTTCCTTTCTACATATACTTCAATTAACAAATCTCCAGCCTGGGAAACCTAGAAAAGGGCAGAGGTAGAAACCACACAGATAAATATGTTGTAAAAACACACATTTGAAACTGAAGACAGTTATAAAGCCCCAGGCATATTTCTGAATATTTTATAACAATGAAACAAGCTCAATTCCCCCGTTCGCAAGCGTGATGTGCCCATTTCCAGATATGGTTAAGGACAAGGCATTTACACAAACGTTATAATCAGCAACAACAATCACAATGATTTTTTTTTTATCTCTTAGGAGCTTAGTGCTCTCAAACACCCTTACATTCTTCCTAAAATAATGAATCCAGCTACAATGGAAATATGCTGGCTATGACAACAGAAGTCGTAGGAGCCATCAGCACGTACGTTAACAGGATAAACAAAATGAGGGGTGAAAACAAACCACATGTAGTTTTGCTTCAAGCTGGAATGTGTGCATGATATCAATATTTAAAAGGCAAAATATGGCTTGCTACGTTTTTAAAGAGAAGATACGCCCGAAAATTGAACTTTGAGGATAAACTATGTCAGAGCTATATTAAAACTACAAATAACACAAATTTAGAAATGAAAATAAAAGTGAGGTCATTCATGGAATATGGTAGACAATAAAAAGAAGTTTTTAATTATCTTTGGCCAAGAATTAAGTACTAATTTAGGTCATCATTATATCCCAAAAGGCAGACTAAGTGAAGAAGATGCAAGCCTGAAAATAAAAGGCCTTAGGATATCATATCATAACTATATAGATTAACAATATAGGAGGGTAACAAAGAACCACATTAATCTATGAAAAATATTTTGAGTAACTTTTTTCAGAAGTTCCCTTAAGTTATGTAACCAATTAGAAACAATATCACCTGATTTAAACAAAAAAGATTATAATCAAGAAATCATTCTCAAATTAAATTTGCCTCAGCATAAAATCTAATGAGCAAACTTTAGAAAAAACATTAAAGATGAACTTTGAAAAAGTTCCTTAATTTTTCTGGCATTACAGGCTTAGAAAAGCTTATTTCCAGTTTTTCCTCCTGACTTACAATGCTACAGATACATTCCAGTAAGGAAAAGATACAGTTGACACTTTTGCTTTTCACTATGTTTGCATAAACAGCTCTCCAGGAAGGACACATTTTAAAACTTAAAAAGTAAATACAAAGAACTCATAGAGTGAAATAAAAAAGAAGAATAGGTAAGAAATTCAAACAGGGGTAAGACAATGAAACTGAATGTCAGAAAAAAATACTCCAGAAGATAGTTTTAAATGAATTAGAGGAAAAATTTAAGTAAAAAAAAAAACAGAGTTTCCCAGACTCTTTTACTTATCGTTTCCAAATACTGTATTTCTTGTTTTTACTTACTTATACAGACTGAATTGAAAGCATTCAAAACTTATTTCTTTATTATACTACAAATATAAAAGATAAAAAACGCAAAAGGATACTCAAACCTTTTAAATAACAATGTAGATAGTATGGTCAGGGGTTACCTCTCAGCCTCACACAATCCTTTATTTCATGACTAAAGTCTTCCTCTCTGCTCCCCAAAAAAGTGAGAATTCAAGATAATTGATAATGAGCTAGATTTTTTAAGGTTAAAGCTAACTCCTTTGGAAGCTGCATAATTACTCTGGGTCAAAATGGAGAAAATAATTCATTAGTATCATAGTATTAGTACTGATCTAAGCCTTCCTCTATTTTTTTTTTTTTTTTTTTGTATGGAATGACAGCTTCAATGACTCCTCTAGTTAGCTGTGGATATTTCAGGACTGAGGAGACTTTAGTTTCTAACAAAAAAGCATTTGCCTCATTATCTATCTGTAAACAGAGCTCATTTGATCCATTTCTATCATTTATATTGGTACCCTGAATCCACTCTAACTCCTAGTTACTAGAAGATGACTAATGATCAGCCTTAAGAAATTCCAGTGAATATTCAACAAACAAGCATAGTGCAACCGGAACACAAAAATCCAGTATAATGTGACTAAGGAAAACAGGACAGGATGTAGAAAAGTCAACTTAGAACAAAAATTAGAACGTGTTACAAAGATCACATTAGACACATTCCATTAATACAATCATCTGAAAGCATGCAAAGCAAAAGCATATAAGAAATAATATATAGTTTCACAATAGCAAAAAAGAATCACTAGGCTGTCTGAATTTTCAATTTACTCTAAGTATTTCTTTGGCTTTAAATGCTCCCTTTGAAATCCATTAGCATTTTCAGTCATGGGTTTTATACACAAAAGTTGATTTTATAAAGAAAACCTTGAGAGGTAAATTAAAACTGATTTTCCCTCTATTTTTAAAATTTTACATTAGCATATTTTGCATGTATGTATCAGGTTGCAGAATAACACAACCAATTTACTTAATTGTTGTTTTTTTCACCCATTACTTTTACTTTGCTTAAAATAGGAACTTGAAAATACACACAGCAAATGTCTTTACTTACAATGGAAGTTTTTGTTTTGTTTAATTCTTTAGAGATCTAACTATTACTACTCACTTGGGTGTCTTTCCACTTGGTAATAAAGCTATTTTCTATGTCCATTTGTTTGACTTGATCTTCTTTAACCTGTTTAAAATATAATTCGGGACATTCTAATAATGTAGAATATGAAGAGTGATGACACTCATCCTCATGTAATCTTCAGGAATTGAAATACCAACAACTTAAAAATAAATGAGAATGGCCATCAGAATCAGTATGAGCCCACATAGCTAGGTCGGAAATAAAATAAACAAGATAGAGTATCCTAAAGTTCAAAATATTTTATGATGACACTACTTCAGGCTGCAATTCCATTGACGGAAGTTCTATTTCTTAGGGAACTTAAGCAAAGGATCTGATGACTGGTTTAAGTTCATGCAGGTTGAGAAACAAAGCTCATTTATCAAACTGAAATGTTCATTAAGTGCTTATTAAATTTCCATCATTTAGGTAAAGTTTAACATAACTATGAAGATAACCATTTTATTAATGGAAAACTACAAATACAGAAAATAGAGACAGCATGTAAAGCCATACATCATATTTTTCTAAATCTTTATTTTCTCAGCATCAGATTATTGCAAAGAAGTTGCTATTGATCAAAAAACAGTGGACACATATAGAAAGAAGTAAAGAGGAGATCAAAGAGAAAAGACAATCCCACAATCTGGTGTCTATTCCCATGTGAATTAAGATACAGATTGTGATATTTTGTTTTATTAAAATAGCTCCTTTTTCTTGTCTTATGATAAGTGATTATAATAAGAATGTAATAACTCTACAATGGTAACTGATTACACTAACCCTCTTGACTTCATGTGGTATAGCCACACTTCCGGAAAACAAGTGGACTTATAAACACCATTTAAGGGAATGTTCAAAAGGTTAAATGACAAAATTGAGATGCTAGAACTAGTTATATAATAGAACTGGACCTTTCGCCCAAATCCACCAATTTGAATCCTGGGCTTATTTCCTCTAATTTTACTTCTTTGAACCAAGACATCATTCCTATTCCAACAGTTTTCTGATGAAACATGAAAATATTAACTTTATAAAATGGAAAATTAAAAAGTCAATTAAAACAGATTACTTAGTAAAACGCCATAGAATAATAATATTTTAGAATGTGTTTTTTTCCCTAATTGGTGACACAAGTAAAAGAAAAAACCAAAGAGCTTTCAACTGCAGAATTTAAGAGTCTGGTATTTATTAATGAATTGTTCAATATATAACTTTACATCTCTAAGTAGATATAACTCATACACACGAAGAAAAAGAAAACACAAGCAAAAAATCCTATAGATAGAAATATTCTGTCCAACAGACATCAGATGGTAAAAAATTTTAAATGCAACCAAATTAAAATAATGACTATAGCTTAAAAGCTACTTATGCTTATATTTTTAATATGACTATTCCTTATTTTACGTATTTCTAAATATTAATAAAGATCTGAGCAATAACACCCTAAAGCATATATATATATGTTGACAAACAGTGACAACATAACCATTTTAACAAGGGCAGGATACAAAATATTTACCTCAAATATTTCTACATAATTATTAATTAGGTCCTCAATTACATTCACTTCTTCACTAGTTTGTCCCTTCGTTTGAAACAAACAGGATGAAAAGACCAAGGCCAAATTATGGGCATTCATGTGATTGATTTCTGAGCATTTCTGAACCCTGTTAGAGAAAAGCATAGTTCATTATGATACACTTCTATTTGGAAATTTCATAGAACAGAAAGCCAGTTTATCAATTTTTAAGCACACCAATATTGGAATTCTCTGATATAAAAGATACAGTGGTGACTTAAAAACACATGGCTCTTTCTTCCAAGTAGCTTATAATCTAGTTAAGAACATGAGAAAAAGTACTACTAAACGGATTAGTAAAAGTTACAAAGTCATACTTAAATGTTGATTTAGAGAAAGGGCTGATCATATCCAAACAATTGCAAACTATAAAACAACCTGTGGCCAAAGCATAGAAATATGCTTGCTGAATGGCGTAAAATGGCTTGTGGGGCTGCAGCATAGAGAAGGAAATGGGGTAGGAAGTATGCAGAAAATGGGCAAAAAACGTAGGTCATTAGGCATATAATTGACAGTTCCAAATTCCAGTTGCAAAGCTGGGCTAAATTTTCCTGTAAGTGCAAATCAAATGAGAAAGAATATTTGGGCACATGTGTCCATACAGTTATTCAAAATAAATGATCACAAAGTAGACTATTTTAAAATGCAATTACATCCCCCCCCCCCCCCAACACAAGTTTAACTATGTAACAAACTTAAACTTACACACTGTACCCCCGGAACTTTAAAGTTTACAAAAAAACCAAAACAACTCCCTGAAGCATCCTCCCCAAGAAAGGGAAAGCGACATTGCTAAAAATGTAACAGATGAGAACTGTAAGTGGCACACTCTGTCAAATGAACATAGTAACTTCATCAAATGAATGTAGTTAAGACTAAGCTAGACATTCCCATCTATGAAGAACACAGATTCAGGTAGCTACAAGAAAAGGTGAATAAACATGATAGCAATATACATGATAATGTAGGGAATTCATAATAAAATACCAAATTGCATAGCAGAGATGGTGCAAGGGCAATCATCACACGTGATTTTCAAGATGAAAAAGGAGCTGGAATTTAATAGAAGAGGATGTAATAATTGTGAACATCCCTCTCAAAACAATGTCTATGCTTTCACACTACACTTAATTGTAAACATCTGGAAAATTTATCTGCATGTCTGTCTCTGTTACTAGAATCTAAGTATCTCACAGTCAGAAATTCTTTAATCCCATTGTGAATAGAATTTAGTGGATATTACTGATGGTGGAAATGGTCTTTTAGCTAAGGTAGGGATTGAATTAAATGCTAAATCAACTTGTCCTCATCCAAATTTAACTCTCAATCTTTTAAGGACATTATCTTTAAGGACATCACTGTATTTCTTGAGACTTCCTTCTGCAATATCAACCCCTTTGGTACTTTTCACCTCTCTTGTCTTTGGTTTAAGTGGCTGCCTTAGTTTCTGGGACAAAATAGGCATAACGCAGTGTTTCCTTTTCTTCCTTTACTTCTCTGCTCCGAGGTGTTAACATTTCCAATGTTCCATATTCAGCTTGTCCAGTCCCTTCTCCTCCAGGTCTTCTCATCAGAAACTCAACAAAACTGTTTCCTAGTTAGCTTATCTGCCTCTATGCTACATCTTCCCTACCAATCCCATCATAGGGATTTTTATCCTAAAACATTTGATCAGTTACTTTGATCAATTAAAGGATAAAATTCAAATGTTTTTGTATGACCTACAAAGCCTTCCACAACTTCCTGCCAGCCAACTATAACCTTCTCATCTCCTAGTACTCCTATGTCCCAGACACTATCCTTCACTCATTTCTCATACTCTTCTTTCATGCCCAGTTCACGAGTCTCTTTAAATCTGAAGCACAGATGCATCCCCTGGACCACAACGCGCAATGAATCGTTCAATTTATCCTCTACAATTCCATGCTGCACGCTAAAATTCTCTATATTAAAGTTTGTCTCAACGTCTCATAGGCATAGAGATAGCTCTATATAATGTAGACTATATTTGTATGATGCAATACAAAAATCAGTTTTACAATAATGGAGCTGACATAAATGAGAAGTAGTGGTTGGGAAAGAAAAGAACAAGAGGAAAGAACACAAATTGTGAAAGATTTCTAAACGGAGACTGCAAATAAGGTACTTTTAGCAAAATCCAGCTTTATAGAAATTTATTCAAGCGAGTATTTCATCCATTCAGGGAGCGACAATATATTCCTTAATCAAAATTTATATTTATTTAAGTTTTTGTAATAATTCTTGCTAAGATTAAAAAAAACTAGTTTTAACTTAAAAGGTTATTTTCAAATGTCCTCATCCTTCAGATCTCATTTGTAAAGTCACCATTATATTCCTCATATCTTTCCAAATGCAAGGAGACTTTCATGCCTTGACATAGAAAATTGTTTTTGATTTTTAAAATTTCCTCATTGTGTCAATAGCCTGATACCAAAATATAAAGGTCAGTTAAGATATAAACTGATAATAAAGAAATGTCCACCATGAGAAAATACTGTCCTCATAGACAGATTCTTGTTACAGAATTCTGGTCCCTGCACATCCTTCATTCTCCAGCTTACAAACCAACTGAGTTTTAAAATTCTTGCTTATGCATCAGATGCCTTTGAGGATACTGTATATGATTATTTCTGATTAAGATATTACTGGTGCTATTTATCTGTAAATGTGACTTAATTACAGAAAGACAGACTAACATGAGCTCTTATGATACGTAGAAAGATTCACAATCATGTAAGAAATAGTGCCTTATTAAATGCTGTGTTTGAAATGCCTAGAAAAGTTCATTCATCTACCCACCTATACAGGTGTTCAATGATAGCTGCTAGTGTTGCTCGGTTGACCCCTGGAAGAGAACGTATAAATGCTCCATATTTTTTAATTCTTTCCTTGTCATCTTGTGTATCTGGAGGGAAAAAAAAAAATCTTGAGGGTAAACTAATTATCAAGGTTATGAATTCATCTATCAGCAGTACTGTAAAATAGTCACAAACAAATGCATTTTAATAAGTGATACAATCAGGTTTCAGTAGACAATTGTTCGAAGTTCTAAAGTAATTTTCTATCAATCTGGAAAAGTATTTATTTACATAACATTCCAGCACTATGTGCTCCAGTTCTTATAATTTATAATTGAAAATAAATAACTTTTAAAATACAAGGTTAGGAGGGATTGTATTTTTTTATCTTCTACTTTATGGAGTACTGAACTTTAACTTAATGGGAATATATTCAATTAATTATTCAAACTGGAGTACAAACTGAAAAGTTAAGCCAAAAGTATTTTTTTTTTTTTTTTTTTTTGAGACAGAGTCTTGCTCTGTCGCCCGGGCTGGAGTGCAGTGGCCGGATCTCAGCTCACTGCAAGCTCCGCCTCCCGGGTTTAGGCCATTCTCCTGCTTCAGCCTCCGGAGTAGCTGGGACTACAGGAGCCCGCCACCTCACCCGGCCAGTTTTTTGTATTTTTAGTAGAGACGGGGTTTCACCGTGTTAGCCAGGATGGTCTCGAGCTCCTGACCTCGTGACCCGCCCGTCTCGGCCTCCCAAAGTGCTGGGATTACAGGCTTGAGCCACCGCACCCGGCAGCCAAAAGTATTTTAACTCTGGCTAAGGAAATGTTTTATCAATTATATTTGAAAATGACATTTCTGATTTTTGTTTCTCATGAAATTATAAAAATCTTTCCAAAGCTATGAACTACCCTGGAACTATGAACTATACAGTACCCCTTGGATCCAGGTAAAGCGTACTTTCACCTCTTTCGAAAAGGTGAGAGTACAATGGAAGAAGTCAAGCCCAGTCCTTAACTACAATCTGGATTTAGAGGACGATAGACCTCCTGCTTTTGTCATGAACAGAAATTTGTTGGTTCATGGAGAGGAGGATGAAAAGGAACTACCCTCCACTCACCTAACTCCAAGAAGGCAAATATCTGGAGAAACTAGAGACAGGACCCCCCCCCCCCCAAAATCTAGACTCTCTGTAGAGGACATGCAGTGACAGTTTAACCTATACTATCTGACAGTGGAAATAGATCATTCTTCAAATAAATCACTTGTGCTGACTTGATAACTCAAGTTATCACTTGAGTGATAACACTTATTATTTCCTCGCAATTCACAACTATCTTTGGATACAAGACTATTTTATTTCTTGCTTAGCCTTACCTTTTCTATTCACAGAAAATCAGCAGCACACTAATGATGTCTTAAAAGTACAAAGTCACTTGTAAAGGACATTAGGATCCCTGGCTAGGTAAGAAACTCTGTATGACACAGTTTTCAAGTACACTCCTATTCAAAATTGCAAGTGATATCTCTTTTGTACTGATTTAGACTGTACATGAGATCAATAACCATACACATGAGTATACTGAATTAAGTGCAGTAGTAGATGACTCTCTATAAGAAAGAGGGGGAAACACCCAAACTACATTCAAAGACATTACTGGAAATTAATTATGTATAATTCCCAGTATAATCCAAACATTTATCCTCACGTTATCTAGTTTCTAACTGTAGGATAAATTGCATTTATTCCTTAAAATTTAACACTACTATGCTTAAAACAAAAAGTCATGCTAGTACACATATTTTCACACATCTTATAAAATATAGATTTTCAAAATAAAGCTAAATAAATTGAAAGTAAAACTCAGAAAAGATTTCAGGCCATATAGAAAATACAATGAGCAATTCAACTAGACATAGAATTTAACAGTGTTCCTAGAAGAACAGATATATGTCATACAAATATAGGTGGTACATGGCTGTAAGGCATTCTCCACCTCAAGTACACAGTACATCAAAAGAGTTTTATGAATTCACTCAGAGGGTACTGGTTTATTCTTTTCAGGTCCAACATGGCCACTATTGAAGGGTCTGGCCAAACTATATTGTTTGCAAAAGCAAAGGAGTTAAAGGTTACTTGACCCAGTATTCAAAGCCTTCTCCAAATAAATTCTCAAAGAATTCACAGGCAAGGCAAAGGTGAACACATTCCTTTCGGACACACTCTGACCCCTGCTCACTACCTTGTTCTGGTAGACTGACAACAGTGAAGACTTGTCACTCAATTTGACAACTTTAGCAAATGTATATTTGTCACCTGTTGTTGTTTATAAAGAGGCAGCGTCTCAGCTCTGTCACCCAGGCTGGAGTACAGTGGTACCACCACAACTCACTGAAGCCTGGAATTCCTGGGCTCGCGTGATCCTCCCACCTCAGTCCTCAGAATAGCTGAGACTACAGGAGCACATCATCATGCCTGAGTTAATGCTTTTTTTTTTTTTTTTTTTTTTTTTTGCAGACACAAGGTCTCACTATGTTGTCCAGGCTGGTCTCGAACTCCTGGCCTCAAGCTATTCTCCTGCCTTGGCCTCCCAAAATGCTGGGATTATAGGCGTGAGCCACCATGCCCAGCCTTGCCATGTACTACTGATAACCAATTTTATAATAAAGACAAATTATAAGTCTTTATGAAGTAGAGATACTCTAAAGAGCTTCACACATTTCAATAAAACTTTCTTAAAACAAAAATGAGGGTTTCAAGGGAACTGAGATTAAAGCAATGTATTTATCTCTGTATTTTATATCTTAGAAAATTATATAATCAAGTATTCTTGGTATTACAGTGAACCCTACTGATTTGAGAAACAGAAGGCAAATGAAAGACTTCTGACAGGTAGTTGTATCATGAGAAACTTTATTTTCGTTATAATGCTACTCTTCCTGACACTAACTAGGGTCATTCTTGGGATAATTTTCAAACTGTGCATGTTTTGGAACATCATTTCAAAAATATCTTTAAATAGATCACTTGTTTTAGATCAAACAAATACTTTCAATGAGGAAAATAAATTACTTCTCAATAGAGGAATGCCATGTGACCAAATTCAAAAGCCATTTTACAAATCTTGAAACAGATTAAATATATAAGAGACAAACACATTATAATTATAGAACAATTCAAAAGTAAGTTTTAAAACCTAGAACAATGGAGGACTGAAAATTATCATTTGGAAAATATTATAGATATATGAGAAATGGTTACAGTTTATTAATAAAAATAAAAATGTTATATACATAAATTACAAAAGTAGAGAAAAGGACTATAATATGGATAAACAAAAGCATCTTTATTAAAAAGGTGGAATTAAAGGCAATATTTACATTTAAGTCTTTGTTATTGTAATGTTTCAATAAAAGGACTTGTTTCAAAGCATTGGAGGTTAAAAACAGGCTTTACTGAAATTAATTTGACCCATGAGGGATTTAATAAACTCCTTTCCTAGGGTCATTTCTTAATTAGCTTCTCTTACAGTGTATAACAAAATTCTATTTCATTAGATGGAATCTAGGATAAATGAAGCAACAGTTAAAAACTGTTATATACACTATCTTGCAAAATGAATCATGTAGTAAATGCTTCATTTTATTTTTAATGGGAAATTAGTAGCACACATGGACTTGAGTATAACATTCCAAAGTTAACGCAAAGTATGAACTAAGAAATTGACTGAAAACTAAGTATATACCAAACGATTGAGCAAATATTTTTAATTTCTCTTGAGGTAGACTGAAACAGCTATTGATATTTATACAATTTCTGTTCTAAGCCATTATGTACATTTTTTCTTTCAATTAAAATTTCAACTTATCAAAAAAGTCTAAGTATTAAAAGGCAAGCATGTGTTATGGTTTGTATAATATATATATATACACACATATATATCTATATATATCTGTATAAATATTACCTAAAGCAGAGATCCAGTACGGGTAGAGCTCCTTGGTAAGCAGTGCATCATCAATGTCAGAGAGAAAACTTTTCAACACACCCGTCACATCTTCAAGCTGATGTTTTCCAGCCCTCAATTTAAAGCTTCTTGCATCCTTTTTGAAACTCTCCAGGAGTTCACTTACACGCAAAGGATCACCATTCTTTTGATAGATATATTTGCATCCTAAACCTTTGTTAAAAAAAACAACAACAACAACAAAAAAAAAAACAAGTTATATTTTAAAAGTCTAAATACAAAAGCCACTTTGATATTTTAAAAACGAAACAAATGGTTGTGTTGACATGATGAGTAAGATGATGAAATCATTACGCAACAGATGATATAAACATACATGAGCAGGAAAGGCTTCTTACCCCTCATTTTAGTATTTAAAATGTAAACCTAATGAGCAAATCATGCAGACTCAGCTTTTAGCAAGCTCCTGATCAGTCCTTCCTCCAGCTCTCCATAGTATCTTTTTCAAACGTTCTTTTACTTAAAGTGCCCTGTCTTCACTTAGTCTCCCAGCAAACAACTTACCTCCATTTCTCACTGACAAAAGTGAGCCTCTCTGGTATAAATGTCATCAACCTCCTGCCCCCATATTGTATATTAATTTCTGAATGCTTCCATCTTCACCTTATTTCCTATGGAGAGTTGGGTTACCTCTTTTTCATGGTTACTGATTTATGAAGTGCTCCATACCAAATAAAAGGAGCAGTGGTTAGGAGGAAGAGTGATGATGACAATGACAATAATTCAAACCCCAAAAGCCTCCCTTGCCTCCTCCCAGGCTTCTTTTCCCTGTTCCTTTCACAACCAGGCTGAATTTCCTATATTTATTCCTTCTACTGTCTCACATGCCTGTTAATCCTTTGACCACACAATCTTGTATCTCTGCCCAGTCCCCATTCTGGTGGGGTCACCCTTCATCAAGAATATTAACAACGTTCTTTTTTTCTAGATGCTTTTCAATTTTTATCTAGGGAGAACTCCTTGCAGCATTTGACATTCTGAATGAAAGCCTGTAAATTCTTGTAACCCCATAACTTTCATTACATCATGATTTCATATCATGATTTTTCTCCCTTCCCTCTGTGATTGCTCTCTCAGTCTTCTAATTTTTTCTGCTCATCTAATACTTTCTGGTCATCCCAGGGATCCTTCCTCAATTCTCTTCTCTTCCTGCCCACGGGGTGAGAACCCATCCAACCTCATCACTTCTACATAACCACTTTAACTCAGGTTTTAATTTCCATGATTTTACACATACACACATATACATACACATACCATTACATATACATGCAACATACACACATACACCCATACATCTTATGGCAAATAAAAATAACCCAAAGGAATTAATTCTCCTGCCCTGTTTATTACCTCACTTTCCACCCCCACCATGTTCTTTATCTTGTTACTCTCTACCTCAATATATGGCATTGCCTTCTCCCTAGCCCTTACAAGTCAGAGTATTTATTTTTCAAAGAGCACATTAAAAACAAAAAAAATGCAGTACTGCATCACATAGATTCTTCATCATGATCTCACTCTCACAACTGTCCTCTCCTTTCCATCCCATATGCTATTATTTGCGCACTGAGTTCTTACTACATTGTCACAACTCCTTGTCCATATTCTTGTGCAGCCCTCTGTGTGTCTCAACAATGATAACAGCATGATCTAAAATTCGGGTCTGTATGTGTTATCAACAAGCTTAAAAATTCGAATACTGCCCTCTTGCTGCCTATGAGGCAAAATTTGAGGATTTTACTTTGTATATTAAACCTTACCTGACTTGTTCTAACCTGTTGCCTTTTATATTGATTGACTCCTTCTCCTTACACTAAGCTCTGGCCACGTTTAATACCACAAAGCTCCCAGCACAAAATTTGTGACTCTATACCTTGGCACACACTATTTCTTCTCCTGGAATCCCTATCCTCTTCTCCTAACTAGCTCCCATTTTCTCTTAGGGCTCATGGTAAGCACTGTGCTTTACCTATGAAGCTCTCTGTTACCACGCCTTCTCTGAGTGAAATTTACCCCTACACCATGGACACCGGAAGCACCCCCTGAACCTCTTTACTAGATAATTTTACACACTGACTTGTAACTGCTCATGTATTTGTCTCTTATTCATAAATCTGCAAACTTCTAGAAGGCAAAAATTATGTGTTATTTTCTGTGACATATCTCTGTGTATATCCGGCAGTTACACAGTGCCTAGAACTACTCTGCAGGTATTCAATAAATGACTGCTTAATGCAAGAATAAGCAAGTTCTACAAAAATCAATACTGACTAAGCATTTGAGATAGTATATCCCTAGCTGAATGAATTTCTAATAGCTGGCACTCAAGTAAGTTAACTGAAAAATAATTTGAACATAATTTTGTTTATATAATTGAAATAATTTTCTCCAAGAACTAGTGTAATTTACTTTTTAAAAATTAAAGCCCTAAAAGTCATCTTATGAACTCAGTCAAGTTCAAACCTTGACACAATGACACAATGAGCACAGAAAATTGGTCTTGAGATTTCAACCCACAGCTCAGGAGGTTCAAAATAATTGCTACCATGAAACCATCTGCATCCTATAATCACTGGGTATTTTCTAAGTTCCTGCCAAATCTTTCTTCTATACATGCTAGTAGCATTGAGGTTTCCCCAGTGTTCTCAATATAAATATATATATATATATATATATATATGACATAAACATACTATCACAGCAGGAAGCTTCTTACTGTAGTGCCCAATATGTGATTATTTATATACTTTCAGTAGATATATAATACAAACACAATTTTATATATAATTACATATAAAATATATGATACATACATTTATATATAATATATACATGTTATATGACTATATGTATGCATATATATGAATATATGTATGTACACATATGTGTGTATATATGTAAGTGTACGTGTATATTTATATAAACACAATCCTTCATTGGCTTTATTATTCTAACATGCAAGTGAAGGCATCTTGTAATAGATGTATAAAGTTTTTATAACATATGAGTTTTAGTTGAAAAAATCTAATGCTGAATTATTTTAAACCCAAATAAACACAAGGAAAATTCTGATTTCCCTAGAAAAACATTAAATTGGCTACATCAGAGCTAGTCAAGGTATTTTAATTATTTCTTGCTTAAGAAAGGCCTTATGCCATTATGAAACTAACATGTGATGATTCCCAGTTATGCTCCTGTTAAAACATAACATATATATGATTCGTGTATATCTGCAAAACGTACACTAACACTGAATGGCTGTAACAAATAAAGGTAACATTCTCCTTCCTCCATTTTTTAACAGATGATTATAGCTAATAAGAAAAACACGAACATACTATCAGAGCAGGAAACTTCTTATAGTAATGCCCAAATATGTGATTATGTATATATTTCAGTAGATACATCATAAAAACACAATGAATCTGGACATTAATAATTGCACTTGCATTACATACAAAGTAAGTAAAATACTTAAAATGACACTCTCCCTAGAACAAGAGATTAAAATATGCCTAAGTTTAATTCCTGAAAAGTGTTTTCTTTATACATATCATTAGTTCTGATATTTTGTTACATATCAGTGTATTGTCAGTTTCCCATACTAGAAGATATGATTCATAGCTTTGTCTTGAACTTTTTACTTCCACTACTGTGTTTCTAAGAGTGAGACCAGTGACTGGTATACAATAAGCACTTGATAAAGAAACAATTGACTAATAATACAATGCTTTACTGTAGACCTCACTACTTATATCTTCTTTTCAAATTAAAAACACCCAAAGACACCTCTAATATTAGGAGAACAAAAAAAAATTAATACAATCCAAAATATCAAATCATTTTCCTCTTTTCCACATTTGTAATCTAAATAAATGGCATTTACCTACAGGTTAAAAGGGCTCATGGTAACATTTTAACATTTTCACATTTAAAATAGCGTCAAGAAATTTACAGTATGAAAGATATATGCAATAAAAGGAATTTGGAGAACTCATAACCATTTGAAAATAAACATGAAGAAAAGAGGATATCTTTCAGGTATATCTAAAATACTAGCATAGCATATAAAACTGACATGAAGCTGGACCATGGTACAGATCAACATGTTTTTTATTTGCAAACTAGTCATTGAAACATCTGTTGAAAATGAGCAAAAATTGTGAAAATTAATAGCTATACTGCTGAATATAAACTACATGCACACTTTATGTATGCCAAAGGAAGCAAATTATTTCACATAAGGTTCCACAGTTCATCACTTCTAAAAACATGCTTAGATGTGTTGTGTCACTGTAGGCTTTAATCTAGCCTTGTAATCTCTGAAAGATAGTCTTCAATCTACTATTTTTTCTTACTTGAATAAAACATATAATCTACTATTTTTATGTACATATGTACATATTATAATTTAGATTATTTCAATGTTATTTAATATTTTATGCATATAAAGGAAGGAGGAAATGGTAAAAATGTATGGTATAGTTTAAATGAGTCTTATTGGGAGAAGGAATGGTAATTAGCTGAGCAGTAAATCTGCCTTTATTTTTCACTAGTGTACTTACAAATATAAAGGGTTTCAATTCAGTCCAATAGAGGTACCACTTAAAAATCTGTAAGAATGATATGATCAGTTCTAGAGGTTGAATACAAACTCAGTGATACTTACCATACTGTGTAACAAATGCTATACAGCTGTTCACTATAATGGGAACGTCATTTTTGCTGAGCTGCTGATCTTGTAAAGCATTACCATCTGTACCTGCTGCTTTTTCAATTGCAGTATGCCAGACTGTGAAATCCAACTTGGTATGCCCATGGATGTATAATGTTCTGTTAAAAGTTTAAAAAGCATTTCAAATTATAATTTTGCTCTTTAAAAAAAATCTTACTCCAAGACAGATTACCCTAAAATCCACACAATCGTGATCCTGTTTTACCTATTACAAGAAAAACTCTTCTTTTATTCTCATCCACCATGAACTTCCACTCAATCCCTCTTTGGCCTGTATAGTCACATCACTCCATAGCATTGAGGAAGCTCTCTGAATTTATGGTCTCACTTCTTTTCATTCCCCAGCCTCTTTTATTCTCTTTCTGAATAACTAAACTAAAACCATTGTGGCTATCACCTGTGACTTCTAACTGCTATTTCTGGCTATGTTTTTTAAGGTTTTAGAATTGTTGATTTTATTTCTTAAAAAGAGAAAAAACTAGCATTCTATTTGAATTTTATAACACAATTCTTTCTGGATTTTCCTCCTATCATTCTGGTCACTCAGTCTCTTTCCCAATCTCACTTCCTCTTTCTGAATGACAAAGTCATAACCTCAGCTCACACAAAAGCTCCACGGACTCTCCAGGGTCATGTCATTCAGGCCAGTAGTTTCATCTTTTCACATAAATTAGTTTACTTCCAAATCCCTATCTCCAGGCTATAATTTTCATAGATCAGATAGATATCCATGTGACTGAAAAGCAGGAGAATAGAGCACCTGAGAGTGGGAATGACAATCAGACTTTCTGAACTTAAATTTTAGCTCTGCCATTTACTTCCTTTGTAACTTTAGACAGGTCAACCTTATTTTTGCTTCAGTTTCATCATTGGCAAAATAAACATAATAATAGCACTTAGGACAACACTCAACAGACATAATATTAATGACTAATGTATAAACTATACTACTAAAGAATATTTGTATTTGATAATCTTCACCTTAATGTGCAATAAGCATATCAAAGCTTTTGCTCTCCCATACCAACCTTCTGGCACCAAAAATTTTCCACATACCACACTAGAAATTTAGGATTAATTAAGTGTAGATCAGTTTCTTTACCCAATCACTGCCACATTACTTCAGTCACAAAATTCTGTTGACTCAGTTTCCCAATGTATTCACTCTGACTCCTCTCCTTTCCAAGATTGCCTTATTTCAGATCTTCATGTTGTTCCTTCAGGTCACTACAGCCCCTCCTTACAGAATTCCTTTCCCAATTCTCAACCTCTGTAATCTCTACTCCTCACTATTGCCAGAATGATCTAAAATGCAAAGCTAATGACATCACTTTCAGATCACTGCCTTAAAGTTCTTGAGTTTTCAAGATAAAAAGTCTTCATAAGCTTGTCTATATTTTTACATGCAATTTGATCTGCCATTCTCCTATACTTAAGACACTCAGGAAACATAAACACACACACACACACACACACACACACACACACACACCCTGGATTTTGTAATACATATTGCCTGCTCTTTGGCTGGCTACTCCAAACCTTCCCCCCAAATTCTACTCCAGGTAAGACTCTTTGACACTGTTCCTGACCTCCCTCTTATGCTTAGTATGTCACAGATACTTCTTTTCAATCTTTCAATGGTGGCTTTGTCCTGCATCGTATCACCTGCTGTAGCTATGTGAATGTTTTAGCCACGAAACTCCAAACTTTACACAGGCAAGCAAAGAATTTCAGTATCTCCAGTCATTAGCATAGTGTCTGGCATTTAGTGGATACACAGCAGTTTTAAAGACCTATCACTAGATACAAAGTTTGCTTTGAAAAACGATTGTTGATGTATTTTAAGTATATTTACACCAAAGTAAAACTATGTAATCTTGATTTCAGACTTGACAGGGCTAGTTTATATTCAACCTAAAGAGACATTAATAAACTGCATGAATTCTGGGGCTTTGGGGGAAAGGGGTGGATAATAAGGAATGTAATCTTTTACATTTCTGATAATCATTGTACCTAATTTAAAAAAAGAAATAAAAAATTTCCTTTCTTCCCTTTGTATTCTTTCTTGAAATGCTCCTGGAAGAAGACAAAGATACCTGCACCTTATCACGCTCATTTCTAACATTTGAACTTGCCATAACTACTACTGTTTTACTAATACTGGTGCTTGTAATCCTCATCTCTTGCTTTTTGACATCTTTATCTATTGTTTCTATTTTCCACAGCACCAGAGCAGTCCTGACCTCTAGGTGTTGTAATTTTCTTTTTGAAGAATTCTGAAATTTGCACTAATACACCTGACATGCTACAGCCTTTTCATTGATTTTATATCATCTTTAGCTCAAAAAAGCATTCTATTGCTGGATGTATTTGTCTAACTTATATAACTCAGATAATTTTTTTGAGAAATATCAAACCTCTTGATTATGTGAACTTAATCAACATTATGTCTTGCTATATTCACAAGTTTAGGTAAAGAGAGAAACATTTTACGTAATTTAATAATTGAGCTTTAAATATGATATAAAATCTTTGTAACTATTTGCTTATAAACAACTACAATGGGTGTTTTAGCAAGCAGTGAAAGAAATCCAAAATGCAGTGTCCCTCCTACAATATGAGTATAATTCTGCCATAAACTGTGACATTTTCAAACTTCAAATTTTCTTTCTAGTCAGAAAAAAAATCCTCTGATGACGAGTTGAGCTGTCTCCTTGTGAATTAGTGAAGAGTAGAACTTTCTCGATTTGTCAAAGGGCGAATCCCAAAGTATATATGCAGTGCA
Source organism: Rhinopithecus roxellana (assembly GCF_007565055.1). NCBI lineage: Eukaryota > Metazoa > Chordata > Mammalia > Primates > Cercopithecidae > Rhinopithecus > Rhinopithecus roxellana. Next base: position 139,360,371 of record NC_044550.1, read on the forward strand.
ATAGATGGTTTCACATTTAATAGCATCAGTGCACTAACTTGCCTCTCTGATGCTTACCCAAAATTCGTGGACACTGAATAAAGCATCAAAAGATATGTTCAATACAAATGCTGGTCGACTTTGAGATTTCAAGTGTTATCAAACAACAATTTCACATTCCCGGATGAGAATTCCAAGGAAACATTTACTTATATCCTGACAATCAGAAAAGTAATATTGATGAACTCTAATTACAGAGAAATTAGTTATGCTAATTGTCCATTTTCTAAGCATAAATTCCAAAGGGCACTTCAAAGCCATATAAAGAAAAATTCTTATTTGTTATAATGATCAAGCCAGTTCAATAAGACCTAGAAACTAGGTCCAAGGACTAACAAAAACAATTATATTAAAACTGCAATACAATAACCATAAAGCATAAACAATCATATTTGAGCCTAGTCTATGACAAGAACCAGAAGTATCTTCACAAATAATAAATCAATAAACTTGACTACATAAAAAATAAATATGCTCATATAAAGAATATTTTAAACAAAACTGAAAAGCAAATGAAATACTCTATAAATATGGCTGGAAAAGATAATACCCTAAGCATTTATACAAAAATAAAATAGTAAGTCCTCCACAGAAACATGGTCATCAGCCATGGAAAGGTAAGTCACAGAAAGAATTAGCCAATGTAACCACAAACCAGTCTAAGAATCAAGTATGTGTATATATATATATATGTATATGTGTGTGTGTGTGTGTGTGTGTATATATATATCAGTCTTATCACACCTAAGATTCACAAAACAGAATTTCCTGAGCAACTTATTACAAAGTCACACTATTAGAATGGACACACACACATACACACATGCACACACACACACATACACACATATGTAAAATCAATGATGTGTCAAAGCAATTTATCAAAGATCTAAAATGTATGATGTTCATCACTAGAGTCTAACAAGATGTGCATAGTATTTTAAAGACTGATGAGATACTCTAAAAAGAAATTTGAAAATATGTTCTAAGAATCTTAAAACATGTATCCATTACTTTTGACAATTAGTTCCAAACACAGGACTCTTTCATAAGTACATGATTTGAAATGAAGGTAAATATCTGTTTCTTTCAATACATTTCTGTCCCTCTCTCACGCACATGTGCACATGCACACAAAGACATACATTTACCCAAACATATAAAAAATGGAAGCTGAAATCCCAAAAACTAGTGAAAGGTTAAGTGATTTAGCTACTTCCAAATATATATATTATAAACTTAGTACAATGAGCAAAGAATGCATAATTGCACATATGTATAAATTCAATTGCATTTCCTAAAATGTTAAATTAACTCTGGGTAGAAAACTCATGGACATTTTGTTTCCTTCTTTATACATGTCTGTGTTTTTAAAAATGTAATTAGAAACAAATCACATAAGTTGAAGTTTTGACTGATCCCTTGAAGGAAAAGATATTTAAAGCCTTCTGAACCAAGCCGTCTTAGACTGTCATTGAGCTTTTGAGCCAGAGAACTGGAAATATCTCTGCCAAGCTTTTTTTCCATATATGACTAGGAAACTAAGAGCCAGAAAGAACGTGTCTGAGGCCTCAGAACTAGGTAGGAATTGCACATTCGAGGTACTCAGTACTAGCCTGGTTTATGAGCCTTCCTTCACCTGAGGAATCAGATCTCCATAATTTAAAACTCTGGTCCTCAGGTCCAAAAAGACTCATTCAAGACGTGAAATGGTGATGTGTCTTTCTGTTGCCTTTCTTCTTAGTCCTATCACACCTAAGATTCACAAAACAGAATTTCCTCAACAATTTATTACACAGTCACACTTTTAGAATGGACGTGAAAGATGATCTGCTAAAGCCACTCATAACAGAAGACCTATTTCTCTTCTTCAAGACTGTACACTTACATTCTGCCTTGAAAAGCATCCTAGGCATGTTGGAAATGTACTGGACAGGACTTTGGAGGATAGTTTTAGAAGGGTGTACTGTGCACTTTTCTTTATACTTCCTAAGCAACCTCTCAAAGAAGACCCTACTTCTCATCCAAATAGGCTTTTGGGTTTGTTTTCTTCTGGGAAAGTATGAACTGTGTTATTTCTGTGAGTGATGCCTGGTCATTAGAATTTTTAATGAACTCATTTTAAGTGTATGGTTTGAAATATTTTTACAAATGTTTACACTTGAGTAACTACCACCATGATTAATATGTAGACCATTTCCATCACTCACAATGTTCACTCATAACTCTTTGCATTGCATCCCTTTTCCCACTCACAATCTTAGGCAAGAACTTATCTGCCTTCCGTCACCATTCATTAGTTTACCAGCTCTAAAGCTTCATAGGAATGGAATTATACAGTATTACTCTTTTGTGCCTGGCTTTTTTTACTCAGCACAATGGTTTTAAGATTCATTCGTGTTGTTGCTAATATAGGTCCCTTTATAATGATAATCAGTATTTCACATATGAACACATAACATACTCTGTTTACACGTTCACTGACTAAAAACATTTGGGGTCTCCTTTTTATTATAAATAAAGCTGATTTGAATATTTGCATAGGAGTCATTTTGTGGACCTATATTATGATTTGTTTTGGGTAAATACCTAGGAGCTCATTTGTTGGGATGTATAGTTACATGTAAACTGACTGTATTCTTTTTAAAAACAAAAACCTTCTAAACTGCTTCCCAAAATGAATGTACTATTTTACAATCCCACCATACTGGCCAACGCTTTGCATGCCACTTTTTAAAAAACTTAGTTTATTCAATGTGATCTCATTGTGATTTTAATTTGTATTTCTATGGTAATTAACTTTACATGTGCTTGTTGGCTATTCATAGATATTCTTTTAGACATCTCTATTCATTTTTTTTTTGTTATTTTATTGGGTTTTTGTCTTCTTCTAATTGAATTATATGTATTCTGTCCATGTTTTGGATATGAGTGCTATATTAGACACATATATTTTGAATAGTACCAGTGTATGATTTCATTTTATTAACCATGTTGCTTAAAGAACAAATTATAATTGAGTTTTTAACTTATAATTCCAATACTTATGATTCTCTCCAACTTCCTTGCTTTATCATATTAAACCAGAAATAAAACGATAAATAGAAGTGGTGGGAATAAATATGTTTGCCTAATTCCTGTATTTGAAAAAACTGTTTTGATTATATTCCATGTGTTAAATTCATTGGTATGAAGTTGGTCATAATATTTTCTTATCTTTTAAATATTAAAATGATCCATAGTTTTATGATACTGGTAATTTGTATCTTCTGTCCTATCTTCTAGTTAGAGTTTTATCAATTTTCTTAACTTTTCCAAAAAAAGTTAAAAATTTATTAACTAAATTGATTATTTCAAAGGACCAGCTATTGGTGACTCAGATTTTCTTTTTTTAAAATATATTCCATTTATTCATTCTTTCTACTGTCTGTATCAATTCATTCTCTGAACCACGTTAGGTCTAAGTTGCTCTTTTTTAGATTTTTAAGGTAAAAGTTTAGAGGATGGATTTTAGATCTTTTGATTTAGCATAAGCATTTAAAGCTTTCAACTTCCTTGAAATAGTTTTGTAGCTCCATCACACAATTTTGATGTTATGATTTTATTATCATTGATCAAATATTTCCTAATTATTCCTGTGATTTCTACTGTGAAGTATGGGTTATTTGGAAACATATTAAACTTCCAAATACTCAAGAATTACTCAGAAATGCTTTCCAGAATAAGGCAAGTTATGAATTAAATTCAATTGAAAATACTAATAGAGTAACAGTCTATCTTTCCAGGCCCATTGTCTCATGCGTCCTCCTCAAGCGCTCAAAGTTAAGGCCAACCCATACTGAGGTTGTTTCTAGCCCATCCTATTTATCTGAAGCTATTATTTCTACCTCTTGGACTACCTTGTGTCTCAGGCCCCCTTCATTTCTTCCTACCTAAGTCCTTCATAGGATGATAGATCCAGTTAAAAATATTTTTCTTTAAAAAACACAACAAAAACAATACATACATACACACATACACACACACACATACACACACACACATACACACACACACACATATCTTAGAGGGATCTGCTCATTCTTTTGTCCATTTTTCCCCATCATATCATACTTATTTCTTCATAAGCTTAACTCCTGGTACATAGAGGTACTTTGAACTAAATGAAACAAAATTGTTAAAGCAAATAACATACATTTTAAAGTCTACCTTTTGTTAATAGACACATATTCCCTTTATCATAATTTTCTTGAACATAAAATCACTTAATATTTGTTTTCTAAGAGTCCCTTTCTTTTTTAAAAACCTGTGGGGGTGGTGAGAGAAGAGAATCTCTTGTTTGCTTTGGCAATATTCAGATTAAGCCATCTCTAAGAATTAAATCATCAGAAAGTTACAAAAGCATTCAAGCTTATATTGTGGGCAATAGGCTACTGTTTAATTTGCAATTACGTGCACAATTTAGAAACCACTTTAAGATAATTCAGCCTCTGGAGTATTGCTAACATATTAGCTGCTATAAAACACATTGAAGGGGGAGAAAAGATCATATGGAATAAGGTGATAGGAAATAAGGAATATTAAACTTAGGGTGTTAATCTCCCAAACTGACAAAAGTAATCTGTTCCATAATTGTGAAACATACTGATAAAGTGTTTATTCCCCAGTGTTAAGCTTCTTTTTGTGAAGAATTTGCAATTAAAACTGAAATGCAGTCAAGCTTGGGAGACATCAAGTGTATTATGCTTTACTATATATCAACCAAGGAATCTAAAACAAAAAACACACTAGTCTTTTCTGTTTCTGATAACACAGTTTACTTATTCACACTGTGTTTATTAAAACCAGCAACTTTTCAACAAAAGCATAGTAAGTGTCTATGGCAATGGGCATGCAGCTATGGAATGTGAAAATGGTAAACACAGTAACTTATTTCTTAGAAAAACATACGCAGGAGACGTGGGTTAAAGTGCAAAAATAGTTCTCAAATTTTGAGAAAAATATGTAATTTCCTGAACATTTCAGTCAAAGTGACGATACAATTTCTTACTGTCCAGGAAAATGCCTTCTGCCTTCCTGGTCTAAAATATTCGCTAACAAGAGATATTTGACAATATGATTTTTTTTATTTGCACAAACAGTAGTAAGGCCTAAAAGAAAAGCACAAAATCTAAGTCCCAATAACAACATCAAATAGCATGCCAGAAACCCTTAAGTGTAATCAAGAAAGCTTTATTTTCCAAAATAATTTTTAAAGTATACAAAGAATACACATTAAAATGACACCATCTGGAACACCTTCTGTTTAGAGCTTTTTAGAGCAAAAATGCTCGTGTGTGGAAAATATTATTGCAATATTTTCTGTCTAAAGACACTCATGCTATGCATATAGAGAAAATGACCATGAAGATTAAAATATCTATCTAAATAGTGACTATATACAGGGGATAATTATCAATTGATAGACATTTCCAGTTTAGAGGATTCTTTCTCCTCCTTGCTTTTAAAAAACATTAATGTATTTCAGCATTTTAATCAAAGGTAGATAAGAACAGGAAAAATACGTGAAATTAACTCATTAAATTTATGTATGATTTACATTTCTGGCTGAAGCTGCCACTAGCAAAAATTAAAGGTTCAAGCTTATAGCTGGTTGGTTTTTCTTTCTTTCAACTATTCACACTATCTCTATAGGCCATCAGTATAAATAACTGGAAGTTGTTTTATTTCCAGAAGCCACAATTTTATCTGTCACTGACAAATCTAACAGAATCTACCATTGCTGACAGTCATCATTTCCCAAAGGGCTAATAGATCAAAAGGGAGATGAAAATGGGTGGTACAATGAAATTTTCTCATTTTGGCATGGTACTGAAACAGCTTTTCAACAATCACAGCTATAATTAACTAGCTATGTTTGAGTACTGGGAGAGAAGTGCATAGTCTCTATCTTGGCAAATGATACTATCATTCAGAGAATCACCCGGGCCAGAAGCTCAAGGGTCGTCACTCTTATCTCCCAGTTCACAAAGCAATTGAAAATTGACTGGTATCTCTCTCAACATCCCACTACCACATGGAGAAAACTATGAACATCCAAAATCATCCATCAATTCTTCTTTTCTTACTTTTGCAGTTGAGGGATCTTGCTCTCTTGCTTGTACTCTCTCTTAGACCTTCAATCCCTCCCATTTTATGTTTCTTTTCCGTCAAAATTTATACGTGTACAATTTCAAGCCATCTGAAAACAAACTGCACATATATGCCCTTTCTGGGTCAAATCCCTTACCTAGTTAATCCTATGAACCTCCCTCCAGACATCTTTGACAAAGTGACCTCACCAGCTATCTTACTTTACTCAGTTCCCATTCTTAATCTGATCTAGTACCTGCCTGTTCACTTCTGCTCTCCCCCAAGTCACCAGAGGGACTTCAAATCATTTATCTCATGGAATGTATATTCTCACTGGGTATGTCCTTGTATCAACACTTGGCATTTTTAACTGATCCTTCCTTTTTGAGACACCGTCTTCCTGGGCTTTGTAACACTTTGTACTCTCTCTTAGTTTCTGGCCTCACTCTCTGAGTAAACAAGCAGCTACTACTGCCTGACAAATTCCCCTAAAAATGATGTATAGTCATCAAAGCTCCAACACAGGATTTCTTCCTCTCTCCTTCCATAGAATCACCCTAAGTAATTTCACCTTCTTCTTTCTTCACGCTGATAACTCCAATATCTGTATCTCCAACCTGTTAATCTTTTCATGAATATCTTATCCATAAAAATAACTTTCTCCCATCAATTTATTCTTAGATGACTTATAAGAAATCTCATGCTCAACATGTTTTAAACTCATTATCTCCCAGGCTGTCTCCCAAACCTGCTCCTTTTTCCATTATTCCCTATATGATGTCTATGTAGTTACAGAATACACACACATATGTTTATATGTCTATGTACATAAGTAGATACATAAATATGAGACCCTGTTTTGCACCATACAGGGTGCTGTGCCTGCCACGTATGTATGGTCTTTGTTCTGTCAGGGTTCATAACCTCATGTTCTTGTCATCTACTGTGAAGATTCTTTACTTTTATGTACGATGTTGACCTCCCTTCTCTCTACTCCATTTTCAATTATGTAGGAATTGTATGGACATGTTTTCTAATAATTTTATAAAAATGTTTTCTAGTAAACATTTTTATTTTTCTAATAAATGCTTAAATTTTGAATTCTAGTAACTTAGTGTCTATCCAGACTCCTAGTACACTTGTTTATTTAAATCCTGAGAAACATCTCTACAAAGATATTGGTGAATGAATACTGAACACTTTAAAAAAAATTTAAGTTACAAAATGATCTTAACTTTAAAATGAACCATTCTCCTCAATATCATATAGGCAAAAGAAGGCTGTTTAAGTACTTAAAATGGGGCTTAGCACACGGTAACTGCCCTACTGTCATCATTGTTATTATCAGATGATATTGATTTGGAGTAAAAAGGAAAAGTAAGTAAACCAAAGACAGAAGCATGTGATAATATAGGTGCTTTTAAGTGGTGGGTATGGTACATTAGCTATACGAAGAAATTTAAGGAAAATAACTTGGTTATATTTATCCTCACGTTTCTCCCATTCCTATTATTACTCTTCACTTTCATAAAAATACTTTCAACATAACTTGTTCGTAACACATGTAGACAAAAACTTTGAATTACCGAAAACGTTACTAAGTGTCTGTGACCATTATTTTGGAATTCATTAGTTTTCTACTTTTCCATGAACTCAAAAACAATATTACAAATGAATTTCATCTCCTGATTTCTGCAGTCCAGGGTAAGATCAAAACGTACAAAATAACAAAACATTTAGTGCTCTGGCTTCCATATCTTGCATTTGTGAGGGGGTGGACTGCATGCAGTAAGCACTAAATAGAATTTCATCAAACTAAATCATTCTAATCCACGTTTGCTACATTTTAATTCAAACCTATGTATCACTGGTCAAATCCTTCATAGATTAAAAAAATGGTATAAAAAAACCTTGGCTATAATAACCTGAAAAAATGAAAAGGATAAACACATTTGCTAAGCTGATGCTTGCCTATCTGTTTAAGAACATAAACTCTGAGGGGTCAGACACCAAGTTTATATTGTTTACCTTTTTTATTTTCCTGCCATGGAAGTGGCAGTCAGTAGGCATTCCATAAATATTAATAAATGACTGTAAAACTGCAATTATGCTAGTATTTTCATGCTAAATCCTATCTATACCTAATAATTTCTCATTATTTCTGGACATAAAATTAACAGTACTCTGACAGTACAGTGAAATCATCATCTGGTACCCAAAATAATAATATAAAGTATCATTAACCATAATAATCCAAGAAATAAGTAAAAATGCAAAGTCCCAATTATGCCTAGAAGTTAAAAAACACAATCTGACATAAATATCTAATCAGCAATATGCTTGCTGTATAAAGCTCTTGATGTCGTCCCGTGAAGTTGAAGGAAAGGCAGGTTCCGAAAACCATTGAAAGTCATTATCCTTGTCACAGCAATAAAAATAATCAAATGAAGGCTTATTTAGCTATATTTTAATATTGCAGTTAAACTTTGAACAACATAAGATTGAACTGCACAGATTCCTTCATACAGATTTTTCTTTTGCCTCTGCCACCCCCCAAGACAGCATGATCAACCCCTCCTCAGCCTACACATATAAAGACACCAATGAATACCTTCATGATGATCTACTTCCACTTAATGAGTAGTAAATATGTTTTATCTTATGATTTTAATAGTGTTTCCTTTTCTCTAGCTCACTTTTTTGTAAGAATACAAATAATCTTGCACTATTATAGAGCAAACCATAATGACCCAGTATAATTAAGAGGTTTTTTTTTTTAAGCAAATTACAAGAAGCCAAAGGGAAAAATATCTAATTTGTTGAAGAAGAAAGGCAGTTTGAAGATTTTCCAAAGAACTACAAATAGAACTACCATTCGATCCAGCAATCCCACTACTAGGTATCTCTCCAAAGGAAAAAAAAAAAAAAATGGTTCTACCAAAAAGGCACCTGAACCCATATGTTTATCACAGCACTATTCACAAGAGTAAAGATGTGGAATCAACTCAAGTGCTGATCAGTGGTTTATGGACTAAGGAAAATGTGGTCATATATACCATAGAATACTACACAGCCATAAAAAAGGAATGAAGTCAAGTCCTTTGCAGTAACATGGATGCAGCTGAAGGTCCTTATCCTAAGTGAATTAACACAGAAACAGAAAATCAAATACTGCATGTGGTCACTTATAAGTGGGAGATAAACAATGAGTACACACGGAAATAGAGATGGAAATAATAGACACTGAGAACTCCAAAAGTGGGGACCAAAGGGGGCAAGGGCTGAAAAACTACTTATTGGGTACTATGGTCACTACTTGGGTGATGGGCTCAATAGAAGCCCAAACCCTAGCACTACACAATATATCCATGTAACAAATCTGCACATATGTAGATATATGCCCCTTGAATCCAAAATTAAAAATAAAAGAAACTGTCTTCCTAATTGCTCTGGTATGTTCCCAGCTGCTCCTCCTCAGGCTTCTTTGCTTGATCACTCTCCTCTTCTAGACCTTTACACAACAGCTATATCTTCAACTCTCTTTTCTATCCACACTCTCTACTAGGTGAACCTGTCCAGTTCCTTAGCAAAATAGCAAGAGCACAGTCGTGACTTCCAAATTTATATCTCCAGATATAACCTCTTCACTTAATTCTAGACATGCATATTCAACTGCTTACTCACCAGATCCACTTTGCCACCAAAGAGACATCTCCGAGTTACCATTCACAAAACCAAATTCTTGATCTACTGTCTTAAACTTATGAATATCCTACCTCTATGCTCCAAGTATTTGTTCTCTCAAAAAACAGCACCATAATTCAGTAATTGCTCAGGTCAAGAATTCTAGGATCATCCTTGACTCTTACAGTTATTTAATCCATCAACAGATCCTGACACCTCTACCTTCACAATATACCCAACCACTCCTATTCTCAGGTAAGCCATTGCTTTCCCGGCCAGCATCCTAACTAAACACCCAATTTCACTTTTGTCCCCCAGAAGCTTGTTCATCCGGAGTCAGAGTAATCCAGTAAAAACATAAATCAGACCATTCCACTTCCCAGCTCTCAGACTGAGCAGCTTTCCATCATATTTTGATTAAATTTCAAATCTTTACACATCATAACTGATAAGACCCTATATGATCAGGCTGTGGGTATCTCTGAAATCATTTCTTCCCACTCTCTCTTTCATTCAAATATTTCCAGTCACCACAGCTTCCTTGCAGAACTTGGACACGCCAAGTACAATACACTCGTAGAGTCTTCAAATACCCTTGGCCCTACACCTGAAATACTCTATCTGGATTACTGCAAAGTTTACTTTTTCGCTTTATGAAGATCTTTCATCCAATATTTCTTCTCTTAGCCAGCAAACACAGATACTATCCCATCAGACTATTTTTATATTACTTATTTTTCTGTGTAGAATTTTAAATTGACGGACAGAACAGCATATAATTATTTTTGTCTGCTTACACTGTTTTCCCTAATATTATACATGTTTCATGATGGTAGGGACTTGTCTGTTTTATTCATCATGATATCACCAATACCTTTAACAGTCCCTGATGCACAGTAGATGCTTACTAGTTACTGAAAAACTGAATAAATTCAAGAGATCACATTTTAGCTATGCGTGACCCACATGCATAGATAATTCAGAATACAATTTATAGTCATTATATTCTTACCAGGAAGATACATTTATAATTACCAAACTGCTTTCCAAATATTTAAATGTAAACGTCACAGAGGAATCTCGGTCTATAGAAAACTATACAATAATTGATCACAATAAGTCTGTCATAAAAATTATAAAAATACGTAAATATCATTGGTATAGTCTTTCCAAAGAAAGACTATATACTATATATATGTATATTTATATGATTCAGAAAATTTCAACAGGTTTTAAAATATTGTTTTCTCCCTCAAGATAATAACAATAAAACAAAAAATTCCACTGCCCAGAGTTGTTGAGATAAAGAACAAAAAGCAAAAAGGCACTTACCTCCCTTTTTCTACCAAGAGTAAGACATCCAGTTTTTCCCCATTTTGAACCATTGTGCTGATTGCTGAAGGGAGAACGAAAAGCAAAAACTTATTTTTCTAAAACTCTACAATAAACATCCATGAAGACACAAATATTAATACTGTTTAGTCATAAGTTTGGGAGTGAGCCATCAAGATTTTACTAAAGGCTACCACTATTGTATGCAATAAAGAAATGTGTTCCAAAGATAAGGGAGGAAAAAAACTCTTACTTAGCTCCTGCAGTCTTCTTAAGTGCATTCTATCTCCCTGAACTTCTTGCATTTGAAGGCAAAAATGTAAACTGGATTTGTCCATAGCAAACCAGCCTTTTCTCCACTGATCCAGGGCATGGCAGTCTTTGTAGAAGAGTTGACCAATCAAATCATAGTCAGCTTCTGTTAAGTTTTCAGCAAATAAGGGAACAAAATGCTGTTAAAACAAATACAAAAAAGTAATAAAGACAGTGAAAATAGGAAATCCCTTCCCTATCTACAGATATGAGAGAAGATAGACAAATTATCTTAGTTTTTCTGTTTTAAAGATTCAAAGGTAACACCAAATTCAAAAAAATTAAACTTGCTATCAGTCTTAAAACTGAACAACTATAATATATTTTCAAATGGCAGCATCCTAAACTACTTGTCTTGCTACAGAGTTGAAACCGCAAGACATTCTCTTGATTGATTTGTAGAACTTTTCAAAATGTCAACCTTCAGCATTTTTCACCATTTATATATTTTCCTGAATCTGCTCCTTTCTCCTTTGTGTATACCTTGAATAAAATATCTGCCTAAAAAAAGACACACACAGAAATGACTTTACAATATTGAGAATATCCTAACCATCAAAAACATGGCCTTAATTTGAAGAATTATTTCTCCAAGTTTTACTTTAATTTCTTCCCTGCTTAAGGCTCCTAGAAGGTAGCTACCTCTTTTGATAACTTTCTCTGAAAATCTAGTGAAGTATGAACTTTATTCCTATAATCTTATATGAAACTTTCATGGACCCCTGATGCTCAAACACAGACTCCCAGTTCAGAATCTTGTCTGGATTTAGAGCAATAACATAATATTTAAATACCTTGGCTATTGCCTCTGTCCATTTTCTTTGAGCTTGAGATGTTTCAGCTCCAAATAAAAACACACGTTCTGAGGGTAGGTAGATCTCAAAGATAAAGATGGGCCTAAAACACGCACAAATAAAAAGATACTACCAGTTACGTTTGGCTCCTAAGAGAACAAATAGCACACAGGTCAAGTTTTTAATTAAATTCCTTTTAAAATAAAGTAATGCTGTGAAATCATCCTATCAGATTCTGTTAATGGTTTGCATTTTATTCAGATGAGGTAAATGGAACACACTGGACTGGACAAAAGGAATATTTTGTATAATCACTTAATCATTCTATTGTATAACTTTGTTTATGCCCTGGACACTCATCAGTTGACTGATGTAGCAAAGGGCTCTCCTCTGTCTGGTCTTCCCTCTCTCACCACTCCTTCTTGATTTACTCTGACCAACTGTTCAAAGGAAACATTGCCCAAACAGTTTTTAATACTCTTTTTGTCTAACTTCAAATAGGCCCAGTCATACAGAGGTTCCCTCCAGAACACAAACACATGAAGCATTAACACTCTCTTACAGTTTTCGTAAGAAAGACAAATGTTCCTTTCATCATCTCAACTTACCCCAAATTTCTAACTCTTACTATAGATAACATTAAAGTGACATACCATGCTCTGAATTCTTTCCTGAGTTCCTCATTCACAACTCCATTTATTTCTTAGCACATGCTAAGTATGTGTGCTACTGTTACCTAAAAAGCTCAAAATACCCTATGCCAAAGTCATCTTCCTTTCTCCTCTTTTCCATCCCAAGCCTGCTGTATCTCCTTCATGTCCTAATTTAGAAGCATCACAATCAACCTCATCACAACAAGCTCAAAACCCCTGAGTGTAACTTATTCTTCCCCTTAACATCAACTCTTTGTCCAGTCAGTCTTTTAATCTTATCAGTTCACCCTCTTCCTCTAGTTCAATTCTCAACAATTACAGTCTCTCTTCCTCCAACCTCCTTACCACTTCTTCCAGCTCTCTTCCTAAAATATGTCTATATAACTCTTCAGTGCCTACATTAGTGAGGTCATACTCTCCAATGTGCTATTTGAGGCAATTTAGCAAGAATATTATGGCAACAATTATTTTTTAACCGCATCTCATTGTAGATACTTTCTCTTTGCATATCTACTTGTATCAGTATATGTTATCAAGAATATTTTATTTTTAACGTATTAATATATTGACATAAACTAGTATTAATTATATTTGTTATATTTCATTTACTAATTAGTAGCTTAATATATAGAATACACCGATTTTAACATTCCATAAGTCATATTACATTGAATAATAATTTAGGGTAAAACACTATTAAGATTAAAACAAAAGTCAATTAGTAATCAGTTTTATTCACATCATAAATCAAATCATATTTACTAGAAAACAAGTCATCTCAATTAGTCATAAAATAAAGGTAATATGTTCAATGTAGTTTTGTGTAAATAAGAGCTTTGCAAATTTCTTCTCTTTCTCATATAAAAATCTTATTTAAAATCTATGCTCCTATAAAACTGATTTTTTTCAGATTTTAATGTCAATGTTTTTCATTAATTACATCAAAAAACATGGTAAGATACTTTCACACCAAAGATCTTAGGGGGCCTGCTTTTAAAGTCCTCACGGAGATTTGTTTAAACTATAGTATAGGTGAGTCAAATATATTACATAAATAATGCTTAATCTATTCATTGTGACTTTTTCTGACCATTAAATTAACAAATATATCTTTAAGAAATTTAGCATTTCAATATACTATTAAATATTGTTTATTTTAATGTGAACAGATCATCATAGAATATTCTCCTTTCTTATCTGTTTTAATTATGATACTCATTAAATGGATAAATGAATTTTACCACTAGTACACTACTTTAAATAATAAGTAAAAAAATTAAATGACTACAATGGTCATAAATGATATGCTATACATTTACATAAGATTTGGCCAGGCACAGTAGCTCACGCTTGTAATCCTAGTACTTTGGGAGGTCGAGATGGGTGGATCACTTGAGGTCAGGATTTGAGACCAGCGTGACCAATATGGTGTAACCCCATCTCTACTAAAAATACAAAAATTAACTAGGTGTGGTGGTATGTGCAATCTCAGTTACTCAGGAGGCTGAGACATGAGAATCATTTGAACCCAGGAGGTGGAGGTTGCAGTGAGCCGAGATTGCGCCACTGCACTCCAGTCTGGATGACAGAGCGAGACTCCATCTCAAAAAAAAAAAAATACATAAGATTTGATTCAAACATGTTAGCACTTCATATTACCTACTGTAAATATTTTAGTTTTCCTGCTTTATAGTGAGTTCCCAAAAGAAATTTCCAAAAGTGTAAGGTAAGTAAGCTTCAAAAACCATTCAACCCTTCTATTAGAAGCAACTAAAGAATTAAAATAACAAAACTCTCATTACCTGGTATAATTATCTGAAAATACATTTTACCTCCTAATTGTGTAAAGACAGACCTACCCAGTATTTAAATAGAAGTCCTCTTTGTGTATAGCCAGGCAGATAACTTCATTGATATTAATGGTGCCATTAGGTGTGGTAGACTTATCGCTTTCATAGTAACTCAAGAAGCCTCCTTCCAAAACACACCATTTTTTATTTGTCTCTAAGAATTTAAAACAAAACAAATAACAAATTGAGCCAATCATGAATCTAATTTTAAAAACAAATATATGCTTCTAAATAATGGTTGGACGCAAGTAAATACATTTATTAATTGCCTATTTCACATAAAGTATATGATATTGCTGCGTGGGATATAAAGTTGTCACATTCTCTGCTCTCCAAAGAATTTACAATCTAGTAGCAAGGAATGTATAAAACAAAAATGACTGTGACATTGATGACCAGAGAAGGCAGAGCCATAAAGAGGTTGCTGAAAAACAACTCTGAAGCTGCAAAGAATGAAATGTCTATACAGAGTATTAAAAGGAAAAAAAAAAGGTAGCATGAAAAGTGAAACTGCAGCTTATGGTAGGTATGCAAAAGAAGGGTCAGAATCTGCAGGGCCCTTAATGCTTGTTCAGAAGATTTCAAATTCATCTTATACGGAAGTCAGCACACTACCACTTGCAGGCTAAATCAGACCATCACCTAAAATATAGATTAGATCTACAGACACTAAGACTACTAAGGTCTATATATTTGATATAATGAAGAAAGTCTGTATGTTAGATAATTTCTGAAGTTGGATTACTGTTCTGTGGTTACTTTAGGGTATTATTTATAAATGCCCTTCTTCTAAAGAAATACATACTAAACTACTAAAGGTAAAGAGGTGTCATGTCTGCAACTTACTTTTAAGTGTGCATATAAAGAAAGTATGAGATAAACATGTACCCGTATATACATACATGATACATATATATGTGTATTATACATAGGCATATATATACACATACACAGAAAGAAAAATACAGCAAATGTAAAATGTTAATAATTGATACATCTGGGTAAAAGGTATATGAGAATTATTTGCACTATTCTTAGAACTTTTCTGTAAGTCTCAAATTATTAGTCAAACTAATTTAAAAGCTTAAGAATATATTAAACTAATTTCAAATTTTTCCTTTAGCATATGATCAGAATCTTACGTGGGTGTGGGGGTGACATGAAAGAAAACAAGACAATGTAGTTGGCTTCAAAAAACAATCACAAGGAGTAACAATCAAAATGGTGACACCTAGAGAGCTAGATAGGACACAGTACTCTGAAAATGAATTACCAAATGGAAAGTCCAATCATGACTGGCAGAAGCAAATAGCATAAACGAATCTTTTATGAGCACTGGAAAAGAAAGTTAACAGGGACCAAAGCAATTTCTGGTCAAAGGTGATATATAATTCCCTGGCCCTCAAATCCTGAGTCACAGTGTATGTCTACACAGTTAGATAAAAATCATGAAAAGCCACAATTTTTAAATGAACATTCATTGCGAGTTTCTAAAATATAATAAAAGATAAAGTCAAAATACTAATCAAAGGGTGTTTGGAAGTAATTTCAAAGCAATGTACTCAGATGTCTAGAAGAATCTTCATAAGAGAATAAATAAAAAATGTACAATTATTCAGTGCATAATCACTGTCATAGATTAGGAGATCCACCCCTGTTCTCAGGCAGCTTGTAATCCAATGAAAGGGGAGATGCGTTCAAAATGATAACCAACAGGTTGTCTCTTTAGTAGATTAGAAGCATTCAAGGAGGTAAGCCACCCCTCATACTGAAGTGATTTAAAAAAAAAAAAAAACTGCAAAGAAAAAAAAGTCTATAAAATAATCCCTCATGATTTAGGAGGCATGTTTCTAAAGTAGCAAAAAAAAGCATTCAGGGCCACAATCCTTCCATAGTATCAGGAAAGAACAGTAAGAAGAAAGTCATAGAAAGGTGAAACTGCAGAAACCCTATTTGCCCAGAATCAGATTACATGTGAAGTTGGGAAATGGGAAACAAGATTGCAGGTTCACGGCAGAGGCCAGACCCCAAGAGTCTCACTTGACAGGTGTTCAGGAGTTCGTGCCTCTCTCACTTAGACAAGTGGGAGCCATTCGAAGGTCTTAAACAAACAGTGCCAAATGAATTAAGCATAACATAAATGTGACTGCAGAATCTCATTATGTAAATTCTAATGGGAAACAAATGACACATCTTTTTAAAAGGGTATGTACAAACTCATTTTCAGTTACAATTATAAGCTTGAGGAGAGTTAGTCCTGTAGCTTTCTCATTTCTGTAACCATTTCTTAGCTTTATTTTTGTAAGTGAAATGGGCCAGAAGTCAGACAAGGCAGGCACACATATTGTCTTTGAGGATTTATGATAATGAAGCTGTGACAGGAAATCGTGACATCCCTATTGATATGGGAAGCAATGAAAAGGTTCAGCAAGATTATGTTGTATGATGCTGGTCTGCCTGGGTTAATTTAGATATTCACTCCTAAATCTGACTTTGAGAAATGTCGGTACCCTCCTTGAAACCCTCTTTGCTCCACAAGTCATTTTAATTGTTAAAGGAAGCTGTTTACCAACATAAAACTGACCACAGAATGAATGACACTCAGGCCTCAGCTGTTCCATAAATAGGAGCTTACAGGATGCAAGTAAATTTAGTGGACTGGCAAGAGGGGTTATTCATTCTTTCTATTCAATCTTCATGTTGAGATCAGTGAAGAAAAACATTACTACAAGCTTTACCCAAGCACAGGTAAAGAATTCCCCAGAGGTGACCAACTGAAATGCTGCCATGGAATGACAGACATAATATAGTTGGATACCGTAAATGTCGGCTACAGCCTACAGGACAACATACCTAAACTCAAAGGCTAACTGGAAGTCAGGGGCAACTGTGTTTAAACATAAGCTCTTCAGTGCTCCTCTTCATCATCATCATCATATTTATGTGCCATGCACTGTTCTACACATTTTACATGCTTTAACTCATTGACTCCTCAGAACAACCCAGGTATGTCAGTTATATTATGCCCCTTCCTTGTACCCTTTCCACTGGCACATAACAGGTTAATCGACATTCCTGAGGTCACATTAAGTACTTAGCATCAGAGTTGGGGAAGGAACCTCAGGCAGTTGGGTTCTGGAAGTTGCTGTTTTAACCTAACAGGCAGGTGGGTTCTGGAAGCCTCCCTCTTAATGCTGCACAGTTACTCACAGTATCTGTTAAATGCTTGAACTATATACATTCATCTCAAAAATGTATTAGAGTAAAGAAGTCATACCTTCTAATACATATGTATACAATACATCTGAGATAGTTAAGGCAAAATTATTATTTTTTGAAACTATGAATTTGTTTCATGATGAGAAATTTCCTAAATTAATAGTATTCAACACCCACTACAAATACTAATATATGTTAGTAATCCTTTTCATTTAAAAGACAAGTGTTTTAGCCTTGGAAAAACATGTTTAAGCTATACAATCTAGGCTTTCACGGAACAAAAGATCTTCAAAATTCCTCAATGTTAATCTACAAAGTTAAATATAAACAGACAGAAATACAATTTCTAGTAATCCAAATCAACCACTTTCTTTTTAAAAATCGAATACTGTGTAAACAAATCAAGCTAAGCTATCAAGGGAAAAAATATGGTCGAGGCGGGAAAAGGGAAAACAAAACCAGGATGCTATTATTCAACTCTGTGCTTAGGTTCAACAAAAGCAATCCATCTTTCTTTTCATGAACACTAAACTGAAAAGCGAAAAAAAAAAAAAAAAAAAGAAAAAAGAAAAGAAGAATACAGATCAGTCTTCATAACCAGAGGCTAGAAAAACTTCAAATCTTGAAACCCTGAACTGACAACTTGAAGCCTCTGAAACTCTGGAACTGCATGCATTTTATTCCCAGACTTTTGTCTCTGTTTTTAATCATTTTGCTCTATGGCTGTCCTGACAACTGCTGATGGTGTGGTAGCATCCAAGTGCTTGCTTTCAGAGGCAAAGTTGACAACCACACTTTAATCTCTAAATCTTTCCAAATAATTCATTTTTTTCATAAATCTGATGTTCAACAGAAACAACACTATTGCACAAACTTCAAGGGGGAAAAAACAAATACAGAAGTTTTTCTGGATACTTCAACTTTTCCTATTCATTTGCAAGTAGGGGCCTTCTGCACAAAATATGCTTTGTGCCAGCAATTATATATTTTTATCCACAGATCAAAACCAAATTATTGACATATGAGTCATCCATTTACACTAGTGGTAACTTCCCTAAAAAATGATTCTTCAATCATTCCACAAATATTTATCATGTCCTAACATATGCTGACACTGTTTGGGGTATCAAAGATTTGATAATTCTTGACAAGCTAGAAAAAGTTGTTGCCTCATTGAGCTTTCACTTCGGGGGAAAGAGAAACAAATAAATGGAAACAGCACATCTCCATGTGATCAGTGGTAGGACGAATATACACAGCATCCTATGAATGAGAAGGGCTGGCAGTGGGTTCACACATTAGTAGGGTGTCAGAGAGGCCTCACTAACTAGGGGGGACTGAATTGATTCCTGAATAAGAAGGAACCAGACTGGGGGAAGTGCCCTCTTTGCAGAGGGAACAGCAGGTGAAAAGGACCAGAAGAAGCAGAAAAGGACTTGGCATGTTCCAGGAATAGGGAGGAAACCAGTGCAGCCAGGCAAGTAACCATGTAGAGATACAGTCTTGCTCTGTCTCCCAAGCTGCAGTGCAGTGGCAGGATCTTGGCTCACTGCAAGCTCTGCCTCCCAGGTTCACGCCATTCTACTAAAAAGGTCTTTTAGGTCACAATAAAAAATAAGGTTATATTCTGGAATGAGGAGTCACTAGATGTACTTGAGCAATGGAATTACATGTTCCATTTTCCAGTTTGTTTGTTGTTGTTGACCTTTAGAAGACATGATCTTCCCATGTAGCCCAAGCTGTGTTCAAGCAATCTTCCTATCCCAGCCTTCTGACTACCTGGGTGATTTCCATTTTTAAAGACAATTGGCCAGGCACAATGACTCACATGTGTAATCCCAGCACATTGGGAGGCTGAGACAGGCAGATTACTTGAGGTCAGGAGTTCAAGATCAGCCTGGCCAACATGGTGAAATCTCATCTCTACTAAAAATACAAAAATTAGCTGGGTGTGGCGGTGGGTGCCTATAATGCCAAATACTCAGCAGGCTGAGGCAAGAGAATTAGTTGAACCTGGGAGGCAGAGGTTGCAGTGAGCTGAGATTGTGCCACTGCATTCCAGTTTGGGTAACAGAGCAAGACTCCATCTGAAAAGAGAGAGAGGAAAGAAGGAAGGAAGGAAGGAAGGAAGGAAGGAAGGAAGGAAGGAAGGAAGGAAGGAAGGAGGGAAGGAGGGAAGGAGGGAAGGAGGGAAGGAGGGAAGGAGGGAAGGAGGGAAGGAGGGAAGGAATTTAGGAGTGGAGCCTCTTGTTTGGAGGGTAGTTCCTGAAGGAAGGCGGGGAGACAAAGGACGACGGGAACAGAAACTCCCCTTCCTAAGTTAAGGAAGGAAACAAAAAAGATAAGCCTCTTTTTTGGAGACAGTTTTGAAGGGAAGCTAGGGTAAATACAGAAAGACAATTAAGGAAGGCACTGCAACATAGGTAGGTCAGGATGGTTACTGTGGCTGGAAGGACGTCAGTGGAAATGAAGAGTAGCCAACTGCTTCAAGATCTATTTTGAGTTTGAAGTGATAGAACTTGCTGGTAAATTGGATGAAAGATATTAAGAAAATCAAAGAATACCCTGCCAGATTATTTTCACTAAAATCATTGCTATTGTACTATATAGAAAAAATACAGAAGCTCACTTTCATATTACCTAAAAGGTAATGTTTTAAAATGGAAAAATATCTGTAAATTACATATATAGATAATGTACCCTTTTCTTTTTTAAAATAAATTTTAACCAAAAATCCATAGTTAATATACAAAAAAGGAATTATTTAGTTACAATTGTTTATTACATCAATGTAGTACTCAAGTAAATTTAAAAACCAATCTGTTTCAAGAAAATATTAAAGAAGACTGGTAAGTTTACAAATATTATAACCACAATTGTCAAAAAGAATATAAAGATTATTTTTAACCTGTAGAATGCTTTTGATGATCGATATAGTCAATTCACAGACTGTCCAAGAACTTTCATCTTCTGATCGCTTATCTTTTAACTACTTAGGGATAATACTGACAGTAAAAATGGAAGACAATAAAACAAAAACAAAAAAACAAAAACTCAGTAAAATCTGACATTTATTATTGGCTAGGCTGAGTATAGGATGACAAAAACCAATTGTCGAAAGAATCAAAAACATCTAATTCAAAGGATAAAAATGCTCTGCCATTCTACTGTCATCTGGCTGTCACACTTTGACCAAAGCTAAAGTGCTACTGTAACATTGAGAACACAAATCAGGTGTAAACTTCTGCTTCATGCTGAGCTTCATTGTTCATGTGAAAATCGACATAACATCAATGATCTTGCGGACTTTTATGAGGATTATAATTAATGTATGTAAAGTACCTAAAGCCATGCCTTACACATAATACATGCTCATTCACTATAGGACAGCTATTCTTTTCAGGAAAATCTAATAATGCATAGTTAATCCCAATATAATTCTGCTTCAGGGTATATGTTATATATATATATATATATATATATATTTGGAAATAAAGCTTTTATATTGAAATAAGAACTGCAAATCACATATATGAGGATTAACACTCTACAGTGAGTTTGTTATTCTATAATTCTTTTGATTGAGTAATATAGCTGAATTATATCACCTAGTGAATTAATGCTGGGCTCCGGAGCCAATCAATGGCCACCATCAATTGGCAGGTACAGCTTAATCTCTGTTACACTCTTTGTTCCAGTAAGGCAGATTGCATGATATTTTCCTCCCTATATTTCTCAGATTTGTTCCAATGTATATACATGAGCATAAGGGCTGTGTCTTAGTCATTTTTAAATTCCCAATACCTAGCATCAGTTTGACACAAGGAGTTGGAAGGATAAATGAATAAATGCCCCATTGTGACTCTGCTCAGATAATTCCCCAAACCTAGAATATGTTGTTAAATCAGATTCTCATCATTTTTTGAAATCAAGCTTAAGTTTTATTTTACTTAAACACACACACACACACACACACTTTTCATCAGAAAAAAAAAAAGTGAACTTTTTGATATTACTTAGTACTCTAATTGAATATGTACTAAAATCTTGTCATTTCTTCCTATGTGTTCACATTTATCTGCATTATCTAGTGAGCCAGTTGGGGTGTCCATCCCTAAGGAAAGGGGCTGAGTTTCACTTTTTTTTTTTTTTTTTGTCAGAGTAACCTTTATAACCTGAAACAGAATTGGTTAGCCTTAAGGTAGATATCAGTGAATTCTGCTGAGAATTCACTCAGCATTCCAACCCAATGGTAAATCCCTGCTGCAGTATATGAAATAATATTTGTACCTAGAAGCGTTTATAAATCCTCAAAAATATCTCTACTTGGAGATCAAATCTAACATCTCAAAAAATCAAAATCTAAACCTAATTGTTTTGATAATGGAATGAAGTTTTTATCAGATAATATCTAAAAGGAACAGAAAAAAATACCTTCAAGCAGTTTTTTCTCTGAAGAGAGTTTAGAAGCAGCAGAAGGAGCTTGATACAAAAAGTCACAGAGGAATGTGGACTGGGAAGACTCTTGACTTAATACACCTTCGGAATGAATATCATGTTGAGGGAAATCTAGAAAAATTAAAGAAATATCTAAAATGTAAACAATTTTCCTTTTGCTTATAATATGTGCATGAGTTTTGAGCTAGAAGAAAAACTACTTAAAATTTACCAAAGAATAATTATAAAGAGATATTTATTTTACTTTGCATAAAATTTGCAAATAAGCACTTAAGTCATGTTTATTATTCATATATGAAAATCGGATTTAATGTTGGTGGAAATGATTATGTGGGTTAGCTATTTTAATCTTCCATTTATAAGATTAAGGGAATATAAAAGATTGACTTCCTAAACTTTTTATTGAAACAATATAAAAAATAGTCTTAGGCCCCTCTACCTTTTGGGTAATTACATTTTTCTTCATTCTGATGGTTTCTCTTATGTGAAAAATAAATAGACTTATGCTTCAGTCCTTTTATGGAAATATCGGAAGAGACCAGGTTAATGAAGAGACAGTGACGAACCTGAGAATTTGTTATGGTAGAGAAATTCCATTTGCAGACTTTGCCCAGCCTTCTTGGCTAGCAGATAGGGGGTGCTATGCACGGGGTCTCCAGTGGCACACATGACATCTGCTCCACTGAACAGCAAAGCCATTGTTTCCAGAACATCTGGTTTCACTACAGCAGCACACAGAGCCTGGTCATTAAAAGAAAATACACATCTTAAGGAAAGAAAAGATTCTAGCTATTAAAATGAGTGAAAGTCTGACAATTCATGTATGGGATAAAGACTGTATTCCTTTTATCCTAAGGCAGCTACTAATAATTATGCCATGAATTAGGCAATAGGCACAAAAGGCCTGGTTTGTGTGAATTTAAATTACAACCCAAGACCTCCAAGTCTCAATTCATTGTCTGGTTGCTATGATGTTCCTTCTAAACCTAATCCATCATACTTGCTTTGGAAGACATCTTTATGCTTACATGCTATGATAATGGCTGATGCGCAGAGAAGCAAAATATTTCAATATAATAATGAAGTAACCATTAAGTGTTTTTCATATGAATGTTAATATATATTTTCCAATCTAATCAAGAGCTGCAGAATATTTGAATTATCAAGTGCTATGAGAAATTGAAAGATGAGTGCAAAGCAAATTCACGATCTTCCCCTCGGGGGCCCAGCATAGGAAGGAGGAAGAACAGTGAGAAAGAGGTAATAAAAAATATGATTGACTTATGTTATATATCATCTTTGTACAAACAATAGGAATTGCTAGAATTTTTTTTTCTTTTGCCTTGAAATAATAAGCTGCCTCTACATCTCTTCTCATCCTTTGTTCCCACATTATATCAGTCCTCAGACTTCACTTTACTGGATCCCCATTTGCTTCCAAATCCTCAGATTGTGGCACCATGAGTTAGCAGGAAACTTTAGTTATGGAGGAAGAATTTATGCTTTTTTGACAATGAATCCTTAAGTGAAACAAGGGGGAAACCACTGAAATAATCTCACAAAAGGAAATAAACAATTTTATCAGATAGTACAAGATGTTTTACTTTTTCTCAAGAATCTTGGCACATCATTAAAAAGACATTAAAATCCATGTCTGCTGCTATGTTTAATTGAATACCTTATTTAATTCTTCTTTAGTGAGAGATGCCAAAAGGGTTTTTCTGAATTTTCCTTCTTTATATTTCTGAGTAATAAAGTTTTTTCTCTTTTCTACTGGTGAGTCCATATGTAATTCTTCATCCTTTTGAAGATTACCAGCCCAAAAGTCATTTGCTCTTTTGTTTCCAATGACAATAAAAAGCTGAATTGTCAAAAAAAAAAAAAAAAAAAAAAAAAAAAACACAATATATCAGTTCATAAAAGGTATTTGAATCTGCAGGAAACTGAATTATATTACAAATTAAAGCATAACTTAGTATAAAGTACAGGAAAACAAATGAAATACTTAACTCTTCCAGAAAAAGGAGTGAAAGCAGATACTATGATCAGTTTTGAATACAGCCTAGCCACTCTAAATAATGGAAAGAAATTAGCTTGTAAAGAAT
The DNA here is from genome assembly GCF_007565055.1 of Rhinopithecus roxellana. Taxonomy (NCBI): domain Eukaryota; kingdom Metazoa; phylum Chordata; class Mammalia; order Primates; family Cercopithecidae; genus Rhinopithecus; species Rhinopithecus roxellana. The sequence continues at coordinate 139,384,949 of NC_044550.1, forward strand.
TGCAAACACCACAAATAGTAGCAAAAGTATTTTCATTCTTTGACACTCCAACTGAGACAGATTCACTTTAAATGGCCGAGTAGGTGGGCTAATGTTGTCTAAAGTGCTTGGTGGTGGAACAGGAGCCGAAAATGGAGACAGGACACAGCAAAGTAGCCTCGATCACAGTTAATGACAGAGTATGACCAAAGTAAAGAACAGTAAATTTTTCCAAATGTTCTCATTCACTCTCCTATTATTTTACCCATGCTGGGTTTAACACACACACACACACACACACACACACACACACACACACACACACACAGTTCTAGCATAAAAAAAAAAAAAAGCTGGCAAACCTTTCTAAGTCCTTATTATTATTATTAAGGATCATCTATACTTTTACTTTTAAAATAACTATCTCATTTAGGAAGCATTCTCAAAGAGTTACTATTAAAAAGTCTATAAGCCATTTTCATAATGTAGTGAGAACTTTATCAAAGAGCCCTGAGAAAAATTCCTGCCACCACACCCCATGGCATACCTCCTCCCAGTCTCTGCAAACTGAACCCCTACCACAACCCCATTCAAGTTAAATAAGACTCACCTCGATGAGTTCATTGCTCCAAATGCTAGCATCCATTTTTAGACTTCTAACCTTGGAATCTTTTGGTCCCAAAGATCTATGCTGGCCTAGAGTCAAAACACAATTGCATTTCTATTTTAATTTGTATGTAAATTTATTTTACTTTGTTTTTTAAAAAAAGTGTATATGTCTATGTTTGTTGCGTATCTTCTCAACTTAAAACACGCCAATACCTGCTTTCCTCAATGACAAGATGACAAGAGCACTAACAGTAGTAGTGGGAATTAGACAAATCACAGCTGGCTACAATAAAAACAGCAGCAATCATCATCAGCATCTGCACTGATAAAAAAAAAACTACACTTAAAAATATATTTATGCGCATGTGTGCATATGTACAGATACATGTATAAATATTTCCTCATTTACTAATCAGCTAGAAATAAGCCACTGGAAACCTTTTGTAAAGCTTGCTAAAATCACGTGTATGTAAATGCAGATAGTATTTCTTTACTGTTACAAAAACTTGACTATTGTAAAACTAGTTACATGTCTAATAAGTGTGTCCTTAAAAATCTGACATGAATACTTTATTCAACAAGTATGTCTGGAAGAGAGTAAGAGCCCAGAATTTTATTACTGTCAATTCAATTGTGCTGTATAAATCATCATTCAGTCATCACTGAGCAACCAGGCTATGTCAGATTATTTCAAAGCTGAGAAGGACAAATAGTATACAGTCCACTATCCTTGATCTTAAGGGCCCTTAGCCTAATGAACAATGAATATTCATTCCTTTCCCTACAATAGGTAAGAGGTTCTTGTTTATTTTTTATTTTTTGGTAGAAACTACTTAAAGCACAAAGCCCTAAATTCCCGTGGAAGAAATCTGCATAGGTTTGCATTTATAATGACTACCTACAGGCAATACAGTACCCAGAAGGTAAAAACTTAAAAGCCTGTGGGAAGAGATGAAAGGGGTTGCTGGAGCAACCTAGGTATGACAGATTCTGAGTTGAGGCAGCAGGAAAACAAAATGGAGCAGACAGATTGAGAGAGGTTGATAAGATAAAATGAATGAGACTTGGTGGGTTTGAAGGAAAGAGGAAGAGTCAAGAAGGTGCCTCAGATTTTAGGCTTTGAGAGTGCAGCGTAGACAGTATTGCTTCTGACCAAGATTGAGAAGGTATGAAAATGTGCAGTTTTATGAAATGGGCTGAGGGGAACAACGATGGCTCCATTTTTGACATGTTACATTTGAGGTGTATTTGGCAAATCTAAGTAGAGATTCTAGTAGGCATATAATCATAAGGGTTTAGTGTCCAACAGCGTGAGAATCATCTGCTTAAAAATGAGTATGGAATTAAAGTGATAAATAACATTACTCAGGAGCAACACAGTAAAAAAGAAGTGAGAATGTAACCCAAGGGAACACGTGTATCTCACAAGCATGGAAAGTAACCTGGAAAGAAAAAGATTGGTAATAAGAACACACAGAGCGAATGGTATCTTGGAAGCCAAGGGAAGATGGATGTCACAGAGAGACATGTTGTCAAGAGTCTCAAATAAAGAGACAATAATAAAGATAGTAAGTGACCACGCCGAAACTGAGAGGTAAAATACATTGGTAAATGTGGCGAAAAGATTTTTACGGCAGTTGAGTGAAAAGGTAGCTGATTACAGAATGCTGAAGAAAACTTAGGAAGTTAAAGGAATGAAAAAAACCTATGTACACTACAACTCTTTATAACATCCTGTCTATGAAAGGAAAAGGGGACAGAGATTGACACATAGAAGGAAATGGGTAACTTTCAGAAATCCTGATGGTTTAATGAGACAAACTTGTGCAAGTTTATACAATGAAACAAAAGAAACCATAGCTGAATACTTACATAAGAGAGTGAATAAGTGATGAAGTGGTATCCTAAGGAGGGAGGAAAGAAAGGAAGCAAAGGTAGAAAAAAGCAGCTGTGAAGGGCACAAAGGCCATCTCTTCCAATGAAACTGGAGAGAAGAAAAAGATGGGATAAAATACAAAGTAGAATGTGATTCACGGGCATTTTTTATTGTGAATGATATTATTAATTAGCTGGTGAGGAAATCTATCTTAGTTTGATGAGAAATGCAGTTGAACAGTGCTCTAGAAAAGTGTTCAGGAGCTGAAGCAACTCCTGTGGCTGCACTACTCACTGCACTCTAGCTGAGGTAGGTGCTGCTCTCCAGCGTCCTCACTGAAGTCTGTATTCAACTCCAGTCCAACATTCGTCTCATTATCATGGAGAAAATGTCATGTCTTATACATGTTTTCAATTCCCCACACCAGCACAGTGGTTAGCATTCGAGCTGCATTCTCTTTCTCTCTCTCTGTCTTTCTCATCTCTGTGTGTGTGTGTGTGTGTGTGTGTGTGTGTGTGTGTGTGTGTGTGTGTGTGTGTGTACGTACAGTGAGGGAGAAGGTGGTGGGACACAGGTAGTCCAAGAGAACTGAAGTTTAGACTGTGGTTAACTTTCTCCAAAACTTCCATGATCACACACCCAAGCTGAGGTCCACTTCCTTCCACTCACTTGGGCAACTGTCTGAGCTCTCAAATACACGGAGAGGTCAGGTTGTCAGGTGTGAGGTCGCAAGAAGAAAACCAGTCATAGTACCGGTTTGTATTCATAAACATCAATAGTCTTGTGAAGTGCTTCCTTATAAAAATTCTTATTATAGGAGATACCAGATCTGGCATATGAAGTTTAGTGCTCAAAACAACATTGAGGTAAAAAATATGTCTTACCAAAAATGACTGGGGAAAGGTGGACGAATCCTCAAGTTAAAGTTGCAAGCTTGTTCAGGATGCATACTAAAACATACTTACCTAAAATCTAGAAATTTCAACATTGCCTTTTAAAAATCTATACATTGACCAGTAGGCACAAAATATGATTACATGCTTAAAAATACATTTTTATATCTAAGTCATACATAAGAAAAGTTTAGACTTATAAGTTATTTCTGAATTTGATTTAAATGTAATAAGCTTTCTCTGGTTTTACTTTTCACAACCATTAGCTATGATATATAATATACAACAATGAAGAGCATTCAGTGTCCATCTGCCACAAAGCAGTGATGAGCGTAACTTATCACTAATTACCTGCACACTTTTTACAGATGACAACACAGAGATTGATGGATGCCCAGTCAGGATCCGGGGCTTTACAATCTGCACAGCTCCTGTTAGATTCATTGAACCAAATCTTCTCAGCTACTTCATAATCAGAGAGAGTTTCTGCTATTGATTGCTGCACAGCTTCAATCCAGTCTTGTTTCTCTTTTTCAGTCTCGGCTGTAAAGCTGAAACAATTAACGTTTCTGTGTTATCGATCTCCCTTGTAAAGGCCAATTAAGCAGTATGTTCAGTTTGCATATTCATTTCACTCACAAATTAAACAACAGCTGAAAAATATGCCTGCTAGGCAGTTCTGGGTTGTCTTTTCTGTTAAAAATCATTTAACTCAACAAATCGTGTTTTTTTCCTTTTAATTTTCCACATTGCTTATGTCTTTGTTTACGCATCTTGAACCAAAATTAACATACATATTTTCTAAAGAAAACATAAAATTTGCCCTGTTAGGTCACAAGTCTAAACAAGAGGCTATGTTTCCTAAGCAATGGTTATGTAATCATCAATAAGAGTTTATTGGCAGAGTTTCAGGGCTACTGGAATATTTTGCCAAACAAGTATGCCATGATAGTCTGAAGCTATGTTATCAACAACACCCACCAGAAATTGTGACTTTTCTTTCAAACTTAAGAATAGATTCTCTTTTTTTTTTTTTTTTTTTTTTTTTAATTAGAAGAATGCCCAGATGGTTCTAAGAAACTGGGAAATCAAAAAAGTTTTAAGTGGTTACCATTCTAACAGTTTTCTAACACATTTTTAGCCATGTTCTGATTTATTCTGAATCTTAATGTTTACTGGGAGCTCAAGTGAACTAATAAAAACATTAAACAGCAGTTCATTCCTTCAAGAAATATTTACTGAGCCCCTACAATGTGTAAAGGAACGTGCTACAGTGCTACATACTCGGTCAATGACCCACAAAACTGATTCATATTAAAATTTTCTTTTGTAAAGAGGAAAATGCTTTGAAATATAATGAAAATCACAGCTAACATATTCTAAATAATCCATAAAAATAAATGGCCTACATGAATTATACTTTTTAAAGCTCTTTAGGATTCCATCACTCTTAGTGGTTTCTGGTTCTACTAGAAATTTGTCACAGACAATAGATTAATATCTATATTTTTAGTTTTGGCTAGAATCTGCAAATGTAAAAATAAAGTTTGTTATTTTTATGCAATCATTTCTTTCTCAAAATTTGAGGCAATGGATATAGTTTAACAGGCAAAATGAGTAACACACTTGATAGTATCTTTGAAATTCCTAATTGTTAGTCCTTTAAAGGCCTAGAACAATCACCTCTGACTTGCACACTACTCTGTGATGCGATTATTTATAACGAACTAATTAATATAGTTGAACTCAAAAGATGTTGACTTATGCCTCTTCTGTATACTAAAACTATGGAGTCATTTTAGTTTATTAAAACATATTAAGTACTTTAAATTATCTGTTTTATTGTCATAATGATACAGTTAGTAGAATACCATAATACAAGACACATAAAAAAATGCTAAAATATTTGGATCAATAGGTACTACGAGATTCATTAAATTTAGTATCATTTGAAGCTGGAGTCCCTAGAGGAAATCATATGGAACAAAAGTAATTAGGCATTGATTTTTAAATGAAGGATTGTATTTGATCAGGCTAAAAGAAGATAAATAGCAATACAACTTAAAGACAATGTAATATGTTTTTATTTCATTTCTTCTAAATGAGAAGGAAATTATCACATACTTGTTTTCAAAAAATTAACATACACCATGCCCAGTAAGAAAATTAAGTATTAAGAAATTACTCGGCCGGGCGTGGTGGCTCAAGCCTGTAATCCCAGCACTTTGGGAGGCCGAGACGGGCGGATCACGAGGTCAGGAGATCGAGACCATCCTGGCTAACACAGTGAAACCCCGTCTCTACTAAAAAATACAAAAAACTAGCCGGGCGTGGTGGCGGGCGCCTGTAGTCCCAGCTACTCAGGAGGCTGAGGCAGGAGAATGGTGTAAACCCGAGAGGCGGAGCTTGCAGTGAGCTGAGATCCGGCCACTGCACTCCAGCCTGGGCGACACAGCGAGACTCCGACTCAAAAAAAAAAAAAGAAATTACTCAAATTTCATGAAATAAATATTTTTGCATGTTTTGTGATTATTCAGGTCACTTTTACAAGGTGTTTTTATATAGTGGCTAATGAATTAGACAATATGGAAAAGTAGGAAGATAACTTTAAATGGCCTATAAGAGAAAAATCACCACGAACAACATAAAGGTGGATCACCCAAGCTTTCCTATAGTAGTACGAATCGAATACAAAATGTTTAAAAATAGCTTACCTGAAACTCCTATAGGGAGTGATTATTTCAAAAGACTGTTTCACAGTTCGGTCCACTTGTTTTACATTTGCTACATTCATAGGAATTATGGTAATACCAAGTCCACTCTTAAAATCCTAGTTTGGAGAAAAACATAAAAAACTATAAAGAAACAAAAAAAAGATTTTGAAAGTATAATTATATTTTCTAAATTCCAATAAATTCTACCAAATTTTACTACAAAATCTGTCTCACTTTAGGTAACCACTTTTAATACATACTAGCACTGGGCCATCTTAAGCTTTACAGCTGGCCTATTTATAGCATATGGGGTTTCTTTGACGTGAAAGATACATTGACTAGGCCACAGAAACTGAACTAGACATGCTTTGCTTTTGAAAGTAGGCACAATATTCACCTTTATCCATTCATTAAAGGAAGCTAAATACTAACTACCTCTTACTATATGCCAAGCAGCTTCCTAGGTGGAAATGATATTAGGAGGTTAGCATCATTACTAGTTATGTAAAAAGATGGGAAAACTGAGGCACAATGGAAGAAGGTTACATGGAAAGTGCAGCTACTTGTATGTGGTAGAAAAGATTTGGAGCTGAATCTGTTTGATTGCTCTTTCCTTGTTTTACTATCTTAAATTACCTCTGCTGTTTGTCATTATTTTTCTCTTCATTTACTCTCAAACAAAAGCATTACTTGTCTTATGAGGTATACAATCTTACCTCATTTCCAATATTTTATTGCTTTTATCTCCCTTCAGTCAGATTCCTAAAATTCCTCTAATGCTACTTTGGTATAAAAACTGCCATTTGTTCAAAATCTATAGTTACTACGTTCAACTTGTCTCATGAAAATTCAAAATTGTTCAAAAGGCTACAACAGACTCTGCATTCTAAAAGCACTAAAGTTTGCAATATATCATCTACCCATATGGATTTCAGAATGTGACTTATCAATTAAATAATCTCCACACTTTACAAAACAATATGTACATCAAAAAAAGAATGATCTATTTGAATAAATTCAGACTAAATGTGTTCTGAATTCCTAAATTATGACTAAAGAAAAGTAGCAATATTGAAGGCAAAATACAAAAAGAAAAAAATACTGGCCCATTTTCAGTAAGGACACTTGTTAGAGATTGTAAGAGAAGAAAGAAGCCACTCATCTGCCTCTTCTCTTTGTCTCTCCTGCTATAGACGCCAAAAATAAAAGAAGTATATTCTCCACTCCCCTATACTTAGAAGTGACCATGTGTTGTAGTTTCCTTCAATAAAATTTAAACAACTCCTGGTAGAATGGAGGGGGAGGGGCCGAACAGCCTTGGAAGAAGAAAGCCTTTCGGCCCTTGCCTTTCCATCTTCAGGGGAAGTAACTGCTAGAAGCACTGAAGCCATTTTAAAACTTCACAGTCCTAGAAAAGGGAAGACTGAGGACAAATTCTTAGGCTCTAAGGATGCCAAAGTGAGGACAAGAATAGGGAAAACCCTGTTCTCTGGTAGTACCAATCTCTTACTGCCTACACCATGGGATTTGTTAAAACAAATCTCCATCTAGTGAAGCTCTTCTTCAGGTTTTTGTCATTTAGTACTAATGTGTTCCCGACTTACAAAGTAAGTGGAAAAAAATCATTCTATAACAAATGCCCCCCAACTTGTAAAAGCATCCAGAGTTTCCAGATGCAAATTGTGGGAAAGCCTCTCTTACATTTTTAATATATAAGGTTTTTAGTTAGAATAAGGAAATGACTCATTTAGAAAACAAATCATCAACTGATTTTTTTTTTTTTTTTTTTTTTTTTTTTTCTGATGAAAGAACAAATGGCTCACTTTACTAGGGGAAACTAGCCAGAAACTGAAAATCAGTGATATAAAAGAAAATATGCAGAAAAATGCTGAGTGCTGTAAAATAATTAGAATGGGAGTGTCACACTTCCACTTTGTATACTAAGCCCACTTAATGAAAAATAGCACTTAACATGATCTCTATGGAAGGAAGAAAATCAAGCTTTTCTAATCAGCTGCATTTTAATAAGTTTCAGCCTATTGGCACAGGGTTATACTTGATTCTTAATTTTTTTAATTCCTCAATTATCCACAGCTATGCTCCTGCTGGATCACATACCCATTGGATAAACTCCCAATGCATGTGATTGGGAACTCAAGCTCTCTTTCACAAGTGAAGAAATTAAGTAAGGTAGGAGTAGCAAGATAAGATTTTTTTTTTTTTTTTTTTTTTTTTGAGGCGGAGTCTCGCTCTGTCGCCCAGGCTGGAGTGCAGTGGCCAGATCTCAGCTCACTGCAAGCTCCGCCTCCCGGGTTTACGCCATTCTCCTGCCTCAGCCTCCCAAGTAGCTGGGACTACAGGCGCCCGCCACCTCGCCCGGCTAGTTTTTGTATTTTTAGTAGAGATGTGGTTTCACCGTGTTAGCCAGGGTGGTCTCGATCTCCTGACCTCGTGATCCGCCCGTCTCGGCCTCCCAAAGTGCTGGGATTACAGGCTTGAGCCACCGCACCCGGCCGATAAGATATTTTTAAAACAGCTTTTCGATGGCTCACCTTGATACCTGAATAAACTTTAGAATAAATAAATAAACTCTAGAATAAATACTTGGACTGCACGTCCTGCAAACAATTCTCCATAATGAGGTATTTGACAAAAACTGTGTATCAGATCACTCCAGGTTATATTCTCTGATGGGGGCCTCGCCTGCAAGTCCTGTATGTTACTAAGGGCACACATAATACTCTGACCATCATACTAGCAGATAGTAAGAATGACATCCTTTTATGGAAACTGATGAGCCTCATCAAGGCTCCTGCATGAATAGATGCTGCTCATCTCCACAGCAAATCATAAAATGTCTACATGTAAAGCTGTACTTTCTGTTAAAATAAGGGAGTGCTAGCTGGTCAACACCCCAAATTTCTCCCAAACAAGGCAAAGATGAATTTTTTTTTTTTTTGAGACAGAGTCTTGCTCTGTTGCCCAGGCTAGAGTGCAATGGCACAATCTCAGCTCACTGCAACCTCAGCCTCCCAGGTTCAAGCGATTCCCCTGCCTTAGCGTCCCGAGTAGCTGGGACTACAGGAATGTGCCACCACGCCCAGCTAACTTTTTTTGTATTTCAGTAGAGACGGGGTTTCACCATGTTGGCCAGTATGGTCTCGATTTCCTGACCTCCTGATCTGCCCACCTTGGCCTCCCAAAGTGCTGGGATTACAGGCGTGAGCCACCGCACCACCTACTTAACAGCTGCTTGCCATGGCCATATGGTTTTGAGTAATTAGAGTATCTACAGAACTGACCAGCATAAACTGACTGTAAAATATACATTAGAGTAACAAAGTAAATGTTAGTGCTCTTGAGAGCTATCATATATGAAACAACTGCATTTTCTGTTAAAAGTTGTGGACATTAATTAAGCCATCATTTTCACAGTATTTAGACAGTATTTAGAACATGTTTAGAATACTTCTCATCCCTAGATACTCATAAAAATTACCTATGGTGATCTCTCCCTCCCACCAAGAGACCCTGATTCCATGAATCTGGTGGCAGAACCTAAGAATGTTTAATTTCCAAAAACAAAAGTACAACCTCACGGCTTTTATATGTGGCCAATGACAAGAAACACTGATTTAGATAGCAGAACCATTATGCAACTAGTTTAGACAGTATAAGTACGCAATATGTAACTGTCAAGACATAAATACTCCTCGCTTTGACCAGGCACTGTGGCTCACACCTTAATCCCAACACTTTGGGAGGCCCAGGTAAGAGGATTGCTTGAGGCCAGGAGTTCAAGACCAGCCTGAGCAACATAGTGACACCCTGTCCCTACAAACGAAAACCAAAAAGACTCAATTTTATCTGCTTCTGTAGAATACATGCAATCAGAATATACAAAAACCATTTGAAATAATTAAGACTATCAATCTGAAATAAGCAGGCCAGAACAGGATGACATATTGGATTGTTGAGATCCTATTTGTGCTGGGTGGCAACCCCTCTGTTAATGTCCAGAGGTGTTAAAAGCATCCGTCTTCATTAAGCATATAGCATGGACTCTGTAATTGGTTTAATATCTATTTGTGCATGCTATGAAGTTTACAAACAGCTATGAACTCTTGTTTGATTTCCTAGTTCTGTGAAGTTAGCAGAGCAGATACAGTCATTTGTTAATGGGAAAATAGTCTTGGCAAAGCAAAGCAGTACTTAGTAAGTACCTAGTTGTGCCAGAAACTGTGCTTAGTCCTTGGGCTGCACAAAAGCATAAGTCTGGGTATCTGCCTTAGGGAAGTTTTTGGTGTAAAAATGAGATAACAGAAAAATGCAAAAATGCAGTGTTATTAAAAAACAAACAAACAAACAAAAAAGCCTGGTGGTAGGCATACTGAATCCAACCCACAAGAGAGAGTTATCTTCCTAACAGGCCTTCCAAAGGTTGTGACATTTGACTGGCCAAAGGACAAAACCCAGACCAGACCAGGTTTCTTATTCAGGTATTCCTCTCTCGCTTGTTCACTTATTTGCAAAATAGGGATAACAGTAGTACCTACAGCATCACTTTCGTGAGGGTTAAATTAATGCAATAAAAATGCTTAAAAGAATGCCTGGAACGCAGTAAGTGCTACACAGGACTAGCTAACTTTTGTTATTATTATTTTTATTTTATACCTTTTGAATTTGAAGCCAACTGAACATAGTATCTATTTAAAACTTAATTACAAAAAAATATGTCCTGTCCAAAAATAACTAGCAGGCATAAATTTTTAAAAATGGAATGCAATGTGAATGGTAAAAGTTCAACTAAATTAAAAATAAATTGCCCATTAACAACAATCTGATTGTGAGCTTTATTCTTATCAAGAAAAATAGGCATGAGCCAGGGATAAGCCAAACTATCAACTTTTAAAATGCTATAAACTGGATTGAAAAAAACAGTAGCACAAAAATTCAGTGGGTAGAGTTTTAGTATTATAGAAAGTAGAAGGCTGAAAATAGATTCTGAAGTAAGCAATATTTTAAATTGAATTTGCTGTGATAGAATGTAGGATGTCAAGAATCATGAATCCCACTAAAGTAACAATGGCTAGGTTTGGCTTCGCAGATCTGGCCACTGCTAGGGTGGTACAATGGCCAGGTGAGCCCTGCAGGTCAGACCTAGGGAGAATCGAAGCTGAGCCAATTACTGGCTGCTTGATCATTGGCAAGTTATTTAGTTTATGTAGACCTCAGTTTCCTCATTTATGAAAATAGTCAGGTCTACCTTACATTATATTATTATAAGAGTAAATAAAGCAACATAAATTAAGGGTCTGATACACCCACTTAATTCTTTCTTTTGAGGGTTCTAAAAGCAGAATTGATCTTCAATATAAATATTTCCATTTTTTAATAATTACAGAAAGTATTCATACCAATGATTCCATATTAAACATTCAGATAGAATTAATGGTAAATACCAAGATACTGAAATAGGTTATTCATATGAATTTGTGGCAACACAACCTGGCAAAAACTACGTTTTTAAAACTACACAGTGAAAGAGCAAAATACAAAACTGACTCCTAAACAGAAAAATAAGGAAGGGTTTGTTAACCCCAAATCTGCTGAAATTTCAAACCTATTTTTGGAATTACTGGATGCCAGGTTTCCATGCCAGGAATTTAAGAACTCGGTGCTTAAACATTTGTTGAAAACAGATGTGGCATTGTATGACACTGGCACCAGCTTTCCTGGGAAACACCAGATGCAGAGTTTGGCCAGATACAGAACCCAGAGAATCTGAGGCCACCACCTCCATCCTGCTGCTCCTTTCTGTGCCACACAACCCGTCGCCCTATGAGGTCTATTTAAATTCTATTAGAGTTTCACTCCCATGCCAGAACACCAGGGAACATTATGTTGGGGGGAATGAGGGAGGATGAGTCTCTTGTTATACCCTGATTTGAAAATGTTTAATCAAGTGAGTTTATGTAGTTAAAACCTCAATGCTACAATTATCATCAAATGGATACCAAACCCACCAAGTAAGACATCTGGTTTTAATGAATTCATTAATATTAACATGATATTTAAAAAAGTATCAAGAGAAGAAGGGAGACTGGCTGACAGGACAACAGAACAAATGGAAACCAACGCCAGTTGTCTTAAATCTTCCTCATGTCCACTTGCAGAGATTCCTTTCAACTAGCAATACCACTTATTTAAGAATTCACATATTTAAATATATGTCCATATTTGATTACCTTATTTAAACTTTAAAAAATTCTGACTTACACACTATACCTCTATCATTTCAGGATAAATAATTTACAAAATAATGTTTGTTCCAGAATAGAGAAGCTCTATTAGCTTTGAACTGATTTAAAAACACTTTAGTTACAGAAACAAAATTTCTACAAAACAAAAACTGACAAATGAAAAGCAAAATAGTTCAGAAAAAAATTGTAGAAAATACGAAGATTCATGTCTCTCTTATATAAAGAGCATAAAGGAATTAGCAAGAAAGCCATAAGATCCCTATAAATAAATGGACAAAGAAGATGAAGAGACAATTTGAGAAAAAATCATTTTAAAAGAGAATTGGAGGAAAAAAAAAAAAACTCTCCTGTCAAAAAAAACAGTTATAAATGATCATTAATTTAACAAGTTCACCCTACCTATGTTTACTGAGTGCTAGCTTATTGCCTGAGGATATAGCAGTGAATAAAGTAAATATTCACACTGTCGATTTGGGAATATAAAAATGATAAATCTCACACTTTTCAGGTTATAATGTAACTGGATGCCTATCACATAGCTGTAGCATTTTCAATGTAAACTACTCTTGAGGAAGGGGTCATAGGAATTCTTGCCCATAATAATAATAATCATCATCATCAGAAAGGAAGTCAAGGCTACATATTGAATGTTACCAGAAACCTCATTGATTTATTTAACACTATGTGTTACCCCAACAGGAAGGCCCAGAAAGCAGAGATCTTGTAGGTTACCACTGTACCCGTCATGTCTAGAGCAGTGCCCAGAAATGAGAAAATGCCCCTACATGTGTCACGTGGATGAATGAATCCAGAAACATGGTCACTATAGTGTAACCTATACAAACCCAATTACACAGCTCATTTTATACAATGCTGAAATAATAATATGAAAAAAATTGTCATATTATAACACATTGCAGGCATCCAAAACATAAGCAGAGATAAGGAATGGGAGAAAATGTGCAAAAATTAAAGCAGAAAGCAGTTGTGAAATGGTGCTAAATATTTAAGGGATTACATTTAATTTATGTGATATTAGCACCCCACTGTTTTGCAGCATGGTAATTGGGTAAAGAATCTGAGTGTCAGTTTCTACTATGCCATTTTCCACCCTAACAAATATTTTTACAAATCTTTTCATAGTTATTTCCACTTCATCTTAAAGTCTAAAGATAGGCTTTAAGTTGTTTTAAAGAAAACAACTGAGAGCAGTGTTTTACAATGTGTGCTTTTTGGCTCATCCATTACAGAATCACCTGTGGTGCTTTTTGTGAATTCAGATTCTACAACCCATTTCCAGAAATTGTGAATTAACAAATCTGAAACGAGCTCAGAAATCTTGAATTTTAACTTGCAACTTAAGTAATGGCCTTAGAGATAGTAAGTCATCTCCCTTCCTCACATGATGCCATTTAAACCTAAAGAGACTAACTTAATTACCTGAGCCAATTAATAGTAGAACAAGAATAAAAACCCATAACTGCAACCTCCCAGTCCAATCTTCTTTGCAATAAATGAGATTCCTCTTTAATAACTCCTCAACATTTGCTGTAATAGCTACCCTTCTACCTCTAGCCACTCTCTGTTTACTCTCTCTGGAATAACTGCCAAAGTAAATTAGTAAAACTATGTATAAATTAGAGGCAAGAAAAATAAAAATAGTTCCTATGTTAGGGTGGTATAGGTCAATTTCTTTTTTTTATTCTATTCGTGCTATTATGTGGGCGATAAATCCCATTTTAAAATAAAAACAATTAAGCCTTGTTGCATGTCACTAAATTAAATCCAACACAAATTATGATACAGAGGTTCAAATCTAACATCACTTACATTTTTATGATAAATATATTCATTTCACCATCTTTAAAAAAATACACAAGATTACTGTGTGTGTGTGTCTGTATAAAACTTTTCGAAGTTGAATCAAACCACCTTAGGATTGTTTAGTGCTTTTCCTAAAACACAGGTTGTTGCCCTCACTGGCAGAAAGCCCTCTGACCCATTACTCAGCATATCACCAGGTTTTTCACATGTGCTCCATCAAGGGAGAAAACCAATGGGCAACTTTCCTCTGGGGAAAAAGATATATACCAGGATGCAAAAACAGATGAAAAGGGAATGGTATGCCAGGGTCTGAATGTGGACGGCCTTCCTTATTGGTTCATTCTTGAGTCAACTAGTTCTTTAAGACTGACTAAAGACCAAGTCCCTTAAGACCTGAATCCATGTGATATGATGCAATTAAACACACACACATATATACAAATAGTATACATTTAAAGATGTGTGTGTGCATATATATATATATGTTAATGCATAGAAAAGACCTTGTATACAAGCATAAAAAAATGTTTACTTATCAAAAGATGGAGAGGGGTTGAGCCTTAATGCTTTAATTTTTAAGGAGAATATACTCATTACTCATGTACATGGAAATGCTTCTAATGCACTGACTTCATTAGATGCCCTTTTTTTGCACCTCTCTGTAACTCCTGTACAACCTATTACTGCACTGACCTCACCATCCATCATATGTTCTGGTCTTGACTTTTCCTCTTGGAAGACAAGACTTGTGTCCTTCTTCTCAGTAAACCCATCATTTTTAGTGTGCCTGACATGGTATACAATGTTTATTGAAGGCATACCCTGAAACTCCTGGACAACTAAATTATTCAGTGAAAGAATCCTTAGGCTATTTCTAAAAGTTCCCAAGTCCGAAAATTTCTCTTCAACCTAGACTTTAAAAAGGCAGTTTGTAGAGCGGTTAAGAAGGTAGACTTAGAGTTATACAGCTCCAGTTTTAAACTCAACCCTGCATTATAAACTGTAATTCCTAGACTTATTACTTAATCCTCATTTTCCTCATCTACAAAACATAGACAAAAAATGTCTTCCTCCTACATTTGTGGTGAAGATTAAAAGGAAATGTCTACAAATTAATTACCATTGTACGTGGTACTCAGCAAATAGTATTCATTACGCTTTTCACACTCAATTCCTAATACTAAAGCAATAATTTCATGTACATTTTCACTAATCAAAAAGTGTTAATAAAACTTTTTAAATATCTATCGTATTCCTAGAGAATAACAGAAACTCAGACAGTTTAATGTGAGCAATGAAATTAATCATATGAACTCTATGCAAGTCTATCAAATCTTGCTATCAGGTCTATGCAAGTGTAAACTGAATACCTCAATTAATTTGGAAGAGTAACTTCCATACTGATACATGCAAATTATGCATTTTTAACCTCCATTCCAATAAGAAAAGTTGCAATCATCTTATTTTGTAGACTGAAATGTTCATATTCAATTTGTACACATTATTAAGCTATTCTTGAGAAACATACTAACTATCCACATTATTAATAAGCCGAGAGTGCTCGATGATGCCTTCAACTGTTAATTGGCTAAGATATCTTATCCTCCAAAATATTCAATGCGTAAGTTCACACTAAAGTTCAGAGGATGCCTATAGTTAATTGTTCTGAAACTATTTGTTTTGATATTCCTATTTTTCTTATAAAAATAGTCAGCATTTATATTCCAACTTACTATAACCCATAATAAGGTATCATAAAATGAGTTCATCTTAGGTCAGCTAACTAAAGTGCACAGTTCAACTCCACAATTATTAAGCATCTAATATATTCTAGGCTGAAAGGTTTTAAAAGGAGTTATTCCAACAAAAAGGGTAAATAATTATATATTATACATATTAAAAACATATACATATTAAAAACAAGGAATGTTAGAAGAAAGTCTACGGAATGAAATGAGGCTAACAGGATTTGTTAAAATTTTAGTTTACCATCAGACTCATCAAAACATTTAAATACTCTATTGAGTCCTTTGATATTAATCAAATTTAGTAAACCAATAATTTGAATTGATTTTATTTATGTAGATGTGATATGTGTGTATAGGTAGATGTATGTATGTATGTGCACTTGAATTTGTACTTATATGGAGGTGTGTGTGTATATATATCTCTCACATACATCTGCTCAAAATAAAACAGACCAATATTCTGAAAACTCAAGCAAATATGTTACCTGTGTTTACCCTACAATTATCTATCAAAAATAAAAGGGTGCAGAATGGGTCTATTTCATCACCAGCTGTACTGGTTCATTGGTCCTTAATTGTTCTCTCATGTAGTTGTATAATGTTATTTCAACCGAATAATATTTTTCAAAACTTATTTTCAATAATTTTACTTCCTAAATACCATAAAAGGTGATGTCCAGTTTCAAGTTTGATATAGATACTTTCTTGCTGGTGGAGACACCAAGAAAATGCAACAAAATCACTATTTCTTCGGTATATTTAGTGGAGTACACAATGCCAAAACAAGACTCTATAAGTAAAATCACTAATAATTCTTCTAAACAAAACATAGTTGTTACTACAATAAAATAGCAGCAATTTGCAATGACTATAACAGAGCTCACCTGTTCGTTTTTGCAAAGCCACACACTGTTTCCACTTAACACAGTAAAAATTTTTGCCTTATAGCCTCTCAGTTCAAGATATCCACATTTCTCAGGTGTAACAACGCCTTGAGACTGTGAGGTAAGGGATTGTGATTTCAGTGCATTTAATAGTATGCTGATCCAGTCATTTCTCTCCTCTGAAAATAAAGACAGGAGAAAATACATAAATCCATATATAAGTTACATAGATATAGAAACGTCAAGAAGAAATCCACGCTCTTTGCAACACATAAGTGACAGATTCTTTCCACAACTACAATCTAAATGTTACTGTAAACAGACCAATGACTCAATTCTTTGAGGGAAAAGGAGTAACACTATCGAGTTTTCGTGAAATGAGTTTCATTGGCTTTACCTGAGAGTTTATTAGAAGTGCAAAATCTCAGGCCCTACTCCAGACCTGATGAATCACAGGCTGTATTTTCAAAAGAACTACAGATGCTCCTTATCCCTTTTAATATCTGAGAAGCCCTCTTTTAGATCATTCATTAGATTAGATTTTCTTTTAATAGAAGAATGTGATATTGCTATCCAATAATTAACAGCTTTTATGTTTCAAGTCACTTACTCAAAGACCCCCAAAATCCTATTTTCAAACAATCATTTGGAACCCACTCTAGAGTATGCCTGCTTCAGTGTCACTTTCCCATCCCACTCTCAACACAGTAATTAACAATAGCATTTCACCTGGCAAATTAAAATTTGGTTCTCCTACTCCTTCCACAAAAGCTAAGCGACCTTCAATTATGAACAATGCATTGTGTTACAGGCATAGGAATTCGATCTAGTCCCCAAAGAGCAATTAAAGCTATAAGTCAAGCAAGATTTGAACACATAATGGAACACAGTAGTATAAATGTCATATAAATGGTATCAAATAATATATGAGTCAATTGAGATAAGTGATTTGCTGAAGGTCATATAGCAAGTTAGCTTTAAAATAAGCAGAATCAAATGTTTTAACTCTCGAACAACTTTTCTTGGAACCATGGGGGTAAAAAAGAGGTACATGTAGTAGATCTTGAGAATGAAGAGCAATTCAAAAGACAAAACTGGAATTTGGAAGAGGGAAGATAATAGGATTCTGAGCAGAGGTTACTATAAGAACAAAGGCAGAAAAACCAACATCCATTCAGGGATAATTTATCAATGAATATATTTACAATTCTGAACTCACATGGAAATAATGGGAATATGACCAGAGAATTCATACTGCCTGTTTAGGAATGTTGTCTTTATTACAAAGGAAAACCATTTCAGCATTCTTAGCAATAAAAAGACATTATGATAACACCGACAATGACAGGTAGACCACACTGGAAGCCTGAAGTTCAGGAACCAGGCAACGGAGACTTAAAATACTGTGAAAATGGAAACAAAATGACTTACAAGGAATTAAGGCATTTAGGACAGTGGAAAAAATTAGTTGTATAAACATGATGGGTGTTGATAAGAAAAACAAATTACTTAGAATGAAAGGTAACATGGCATCAGAAATTGGCCAGGCAAAGGAGAATCCAATTAGTTAACAGAACAACCTCAGGTTTTCAGTGCCGTGCCATGAGCATCCAGGCAGACTGATAGCACTATGTGAACAACAGTAACCCGTACTTGAGAAGACCCATGGAAATGAATAAACATGAAGTGTAAAAGGGGAAGAAACTGGCAAACCTTGAGGTACAACTATATCTATAAGGCTGGAAATTGGGCTATCAGAACATAGGGAGAAGTAGTTGTCAAAGCAAAAGGAAATAAAGCAAAACATACTGAATCACAGGTAGTAAAAGCTTTCACAGGATGAAGGAAGAAGAGAAAGCAGAGCCCAGTTTGGGAAATGGGACAGTTTCTCAGATCCTTCTCAGACAGGTCTGCCCAGTGACTTAATTGTGGATTGAAATAAGTCACCATATTAAACTTACTCATATTTAAACATGAATCCAAAGTTATTTCATAATGAGTCTTACTTTTTCAATTATAATTGTTCTTGTTCACCTTCAAAACTAATAAAAACAGTTGATTGTGTCTTTAATGACCAAAGTCAAAATGTTTATTTATAAACGTATTTAATAGTGCGTTATTGCAGGTGTCACATAATCTTCCAGGAATTGGTGCTTGATAGCTGGGTGTGGTGTCCCACACCTGTAATTCCAGCACTCTGGGAAGCTAAGAGGGGAGGATCATTTGAGGTCAGGAGCTCAAGACCAGTCTGGCCAACATGGTGAAACCCAGTCTACACTAACAACACACACAGAAAATTAGCTGGGCATGGTGGCAGGTGCCTGTAAGCCAAGCAACTCGGGACACTGAGGCATGAGAATTGCTTGAGCCTAGAAGACTAAGGTTGCAGTAAGCCCAGATCGTGCCACTGCACTCCAGCCTGGGCAACAAGAGCGAAACTTCGTCTGAAAAAAAAAAAAAAAAAAAAAAAGAGTTCCTGCTTGTTGCAATATATCAGGATGAAATATTTATCAAATGTCCCTAGTATTGTTATACATCCTAAACTAAAAGACATTAAAATATTCAAGTAGCTAAGTCAATGTCAATATGCAGCAGCTATTCTACATTTTTCCATCTGCATAAACAGATCCAGATTGCACTACAATAACTTATTACATTTTCAGTTACAGCAACAGACCTTCCACTTAACTTGGTTATTACTTGTGATCATTAGTTTCACGCAAGATACTCCTGCCGAGTAAATGGTACATAATGGTTGTTTGTTTGTTTCTTTATTTGTGCTAATCCATATAAACCACTGTGTTTGAAATGTAGGTCATAATTTAATGAGTTGGGCCTAAGTGTCTATGGCTTTTAGATTACTGCTAGCATATATTTCAGTTTCTCAGGAATTAATTTAAAACTGGCAATTGCACCTGTTGGAATTAAGCTTACTTTGCCTGAATTTCAACACATAGCCTAGAAGAATTATCTAGCTCCTGAGGGCCTCAGTTACTAAGAGGAAGTAAACAATCAAGACGAAGAACAGGAATTAATAGTAACATTCAGTTTATTCTGAATTACCCATGCCAATGGAAAGAAACAATGGAACAGATAATCCAAATACAACAAAATAGATTACAAGTGTCATCCGTATTCGGCCACACAATGTGTGCATCCTGAGATATGGGGGAATATGCTTTGATAAGTCACAACATTCCAAACCAAATAATGATTTCCTGTTGGACAAGAGCCTAGGGCAAACTTAGATACTGTGCTAGCTTTTGCTTGTTCTTCAAACCAAGATACTTCTTATTCTTTCCAATAACAAATATCTATTGAGTGTCTATCTTGATCTTAGCACTGTGCTAAGCACCATTTCTTCAGGAAACAAGCTCTGACCTAGATATGACTTGTCTCTAAGAATAGCATTCCAGGCTGGACAAAAAGAAAGGGAGGGGAGAAAACAAAGAATAAGTGTTGAAATTGCCATTTTTTTGTGTGATTCTGCTAGAATGTAAATAAAATACAATAGCAAATTCCTAAAACCTCAAATCAGTTCTTGATGGTTTGAGGAATGGCAGCTTAGAGCATAAGAACAAGAATAACAAAAAAAGAGGTTTAAGAAAAATTGAGACAATATTCTCTGGACTACTGGGTTTAGCAGTAGGCATACTCCTTAGTAACAAGGGATTGGTTACACTAGAGATCACTACATAAGGGCCATGCAAAACATCAACAACATTATCTAATGAAGTTTAGCTGGACCTTTACTTTTGATATGATAATATGATCTAACTAAAGTTCCCTCAATGAAATTCCTGATCAATATCAGAGAAAGAAGTAGTGCCTGCGCATAAGGATTGTTCTTCAAATTGATAACCACTCACTCGTACAAATATTCACTAAGCCTACTATGTTCCAAAACCTATTCTGAATACCAGGAATGGAACAGTGAACAAGACTGACCATGACCTTACTCTCCTGGAAGTTTACACGCTAGTGAAAGGAGGAAGGCAATATAAACTTAAATATACATTACAAAGTGGCAAGTGCAATTGGTGACATAAACACAAGATGAGGGGCCCAGGGAGTGTTATTTTGTACAGGATACATAAAAAGCCTCAGAAGAAGGGGATGGTTAACCAAAAACCTAAAGGAAGAGGAAGTAAAGAAGCAGGTCCCAGCTGAGGAGCAGGCAGAGGAAGAGCATTCCAGGATAAGGTGAACATGTAACAAGGCCCTGAGACAACAGCAGATTTGGTATATTCAAGGAACAAAAGGCCTCTGTAGGTGAACCAACCATAGTACAGGAGAAAGGGAACAGAAAAAGATAGGACAGAAAGACCAAGGCCAGATCATGCAGGGGTTTTTGGACATCATAAGTACTTTTTACTCTCAGTAAGATGCAGAAACCGGCTGTGCGCAGTGGCTCACTCCTGTAATCCCAGAACTTTGGAAGGCCAAGGCGGGCAGATCACAAGGTCAGGAGATGGAGACCATCCTGGCTAACATGGTGAAAATCTCATCTCTACTAAAAATACAAAAAATAGCTGGGCGTGGTGGCACACACCTGTAGTCCCAGCTACTCGGGAGGCTGAGGTAGAAGAATCACTTGAACCTGAGAGGTGGAGGTTGCAGTGAGCCACAATCGTACCACTGCACTCCAGCCTGTGGGACAAAGCAAGACTCCATTTCAAAGGGAGGAAAAAAAAAAAAAAGATGCAGAATCCATGGAGCATGTAAAGTGAACTGACATGATTTGACTTTCTTACTGAATAATTGCTCTGACAAGTACGGGAAAAATATGACAACAGTTGATCATGAGAGATGATTAAAACAATCCTGATAGCAGTGTAGTTGTTGAGAATTGGTCAGCATCTAAACACACTTTCAAAGTCAAACTGACAAGATTTGCTGATGGACTAGATGTGAAGTGAGAAGAAAAAGATTCAAGAATAACTCCACACTTCATGGCCTAAGCACCTGAGGCTTCTATTTGCTGAGATGAGGAAGATTACAAGGGAGAAAGTCTGGCTGAGCGGGTGGAAATGAGAATTTTGATACATTAAGTGTGAGGTGCTACTAGACAGCCATGTTGACATGTCAAGTAGGCTGCTGGATATGACCATGGAGTACAGGAACAGGTCAGAGACGGAGATACATATTTGACATCAGTCACCCTAAAACCAAGAGATTGCCTTCAAAACCAGACTTGAGGCCCCACAATTGAATATTTTAAACAGAATTTGGAGTCCTAGCAAGTTCCTAAAATACATTATGTCAGAAACTTCCAGAATATCATGAAGTCTTCAAAGGAAACACTTAGCAAATCATCATTAATGAGATTAAGGAGGGTGAGTAAGTAAAGGGATAGTAAATGTTTCATGCCTTGCTTATAAAAACATTGATGATTTCAAAAGAGGTAAGAGTCTGCTTGCCCAAAACAACTAAGGGGGGGGGGGGGCATTTATATGTTCTTCTAAAAAAATTTTTAATTAAAACAAAGACTTTTCCGTATCAGTATCAGAGCTGCCATTGGATGACTGTATGATGTTGTCTAAAAGCAGAATTGAGAGACACCCACAGGGTCTAGAATCTGCTAAGGTGGAGAGAAGCACAGGGCCTGCAAGTGAGCACCAGTTCTGAAAATGGCCTTGGAAAGGGAATGCCCGCTCAAAATTCTTAAGCTCTCTTCTAACCATGAGAAGTGTGCACTCAAAACATTGTGAGTGTTTTGAAGCATCATATCTCCACGTGTGACTACAGGTGCAAAGGAATACAGACTGATTGGAGAGATCAATAGCTGTTATGACCCACAGACCAATTCCAGTGACTCTGCTTCAGAACAACAGGAGTCAGACCAAATTTTGTACTTGGGGAAGGGTTCTTTTTAAATGTTATTATTTCAATAAAATTCACTTGCAACTAAGAGAAGAACAATATTTCATTAGGAAATTGGTGGTGGCGGGGGGGAGGGAATAGAAGCCTTAGAAAATTTGCAGGGAAAAGATTCCAAACTATATATGTTCCAAACTATAATCCTGTCTTAGTAACACCAGGGGGTGATGCAGCAGTTTAGATATAATAACACTGGTCAGGGAAAACAAAGAATAGCTATTGTAGACAGGTCAAAGCCTTTTCACTAAAAATAAAGAATCCGTATCTGTTAAGATGTCAAAACTTTTTCCTTTTTGTTCTAAACTTTGATTTTGCTTCTTCCCTCAATCAAAATAGACTTTAATTTAGCTTAAAGTTCATTAAGTCAAAGTCCTTAAGCCACTATAGTTGATCTACCAATTCCCACAAAATAAAAATAATCAACCATTTGTATACATGGAAGGAAAAAAGATAACTTAATAAAACATATTTAGTATACTGTTGAAAGTTCCATACTACATATAGATACACAAACATATACATATATATATATGTACACACACCTCTACACACATTTATTTTTAAAATCGTGAGTTGTTACTATGTAAAAATAACTTTCAATCAAAATAACTCATTCATTAATTCCATGTGTATAAAGTCTGTTTTCACTGAAGCAATATGTCTATGGTTTCAAAAATTAAAGACCTACAACTTATTTTAAAAACAACAAATTTATACTGAAGTTTTGAAATTTTTATACTGTCCTAAGTTTATATAATGAAGATGAACTATACACCACAGAAGGATTTATCTGTCAATTGTGAACATGCAACTTCTAAACATGTGTGGGTTGGTACACTCTACTTAAATAAAACGTGTCTGTTTAACTTAGTAAATATGGCTAAACAGATTTTCATACAAGTTGGAAGCTTTATTTAGTATGTCTATCTTAAAATGCAGGCTGTGTAGCAATGTGAAATTTATTTGGAGAGGCCAAGAGAAAGGTGATAAGCACCTCAAAAAAACAGGCAACTACCTTTCACGGTGGTGGAAACCAAACCATAAGGAAAGACTGCCAGGATAGTCATTCAAGAGAAGCAATGCCACGTGCTTCAAGAAATACAGTAAGAGAAAAACCGTGATTTCAAATGGAAGTCCCATATCAAGTATCACAACTGTGGAAAATTTTCTGAATTTCAGGCAGTAATTCACAAAAAGTGGCTCCTCATATATGCAGGTGATTCTAGGTAAAATCCTTGAGGGCAGGGGTTTGCAAACTTTTTCTTTGAAAAATCAAATAGTAAACATTTTAGGCTTTACTGGCCGCAGTCTGTGCCACAACTACTCAGTGATACCACTGAGTGAGAATGAATGAGAAATGACTGAATGACAATGGTTGTTATCTA
Organism: Rhinopithecus roxellana; assembly: GCF_007565055.1. Lineage (NCBI taxonomy): Eukaryota > Metazoa > Chordata > Mammalia > Primates > Cercopithecidae > Rhinopithecus > Rhinopithecus roxellana. The sequence continues at coordinate 139,409,004 of NC_044550.1, forward strand.
ACAAGACTTCATTTACAAAAACAGGCACTGAGCCAGGTTAAAGCTGCAGATCAGTTTGCTGACTCCTACTCTGGGACTCTAGCTTTAGTTCAACATTATTTTTAAATACCAAATAAGAAACTTTTTTTGTTACATCTATACAGTATGTACATAGATAGATATGTTTCACAACATAACACCTACTGTAAGCAATGCACTTTGATATTTATTATTTTCTGTTTGGGGTTTGTCTTTTGATTGAGGGAGAGTGTTTCTGGTGACATCATAAACCACTAAGTTGATCTCAGTAATCCACAGTTTGAACCACGCTGCTCCAGTGTGAAGGCCTGCTGGAATGTACCCATTTACTGAGTACCCCAAGAAACAATGGAAACGTTTTAGTGGTATATAATATTTACTGACTGCTTTTTATGTGTTATGCACTGACATACGTACCAGGAATCTAGCAGTTTAAAATAAAGAAAATGTTGCCCCATAATAGTTAACACTGTAGTCATTTCCAACTGGTGGTGAACACTCTTATCTGTAAAAATTGGATAACAATGGCCGGGCACAGTGGCTCATGCCTGTAATCCCAGCACTTTGGGGGGCCAAGACGGTCAGATCACCTGAGGTCGGGAATTCAAGACCAACCTGACCAACATGGTGAAACCCCGTCTCTACTAAATACAAAAAAAAATATTAACTGGGTGTGGTGATGCATGCCTGTAGTCTCAGGTACTTGAGAGGCTGAGACAAGAAAATCGCTTGAACCCACGAGACAGAGGTTGCAGTGAGCCAAGATTGCACCGTTGCACTCAAGCCTGGGCAACAAGCGTGAAACTCCATCTCAAAAAAAAAGGATAATAATTGTAATACTACCTACATTATAAGACTGTTGTGAAAATGTAGAATTAGCAAAGTGTCTGGTACCTATCAGGTATTCAGTCAATTTCCCATACCATTATTATTCAAATAATTAAAGCACAAAGAAGTACTTCTAAAAATCAGGTTGAATTATATATCTATTCCTAAATAAAAGTTGTCCATAAGTTAAAATCATAATTCTTAATGAGATGGTATTACCTAAATTAATAAAACTAGTAAATTTATAGTAATGACATATTACAATACTCAAATAAAATACACAACAGAGAACTTTTAACTTCTCTGGCTCCTCCCTCACCCTTATTCAAACAAAATTCAGAAAAGATTTCTCTATACACATGTAAACTCAATCCAGAAAACATGTGCCATCTTTGGGATCAGCTTTTACCATTAAGTGTCCCATAGATTATGTAGATGAAAAGAATTCAAGAAATATAAAAGATGCTCCTAAATCTACAATGGAATGATTACTGTGCCTGTGCAGTCAGCTAAAGCAGGGGTCCCCAAATCCCAGGCCATGGACTGGTACCATTACATGGTCTGTTAGGAACAGGGCCACACAGCAGGAGGTGAGCAGCAGGCAAGCCAGCGAAGCTTCATCTGCATCTACAGCCACTCCCCACCACTGGCATTACTGCCTGAGCTCCACCTCCTGTCAGATCACTGGTGGCATTAGATGCTCACAGGAGTACAAACTCTACCATAAAATACGCATGCAGGGAATCTAGGTTGTGTGTTCCTTATGAGAGTCTAATGCCTGATGATCTGTCACTGTCTCCCATCAGCCCTAGATGGGGCCATCTAGTGGCAAGAAAATAAGCTCAGACATCCCACTGATTCTACATCATGGTGAGTTGTATAAGTATTTCATTATATACAATGTAATAATAATAGAATTACAACACACAATAAATGCAATGTGCTTCAATCATCCAGGAACCATCTCCCCACAACCAGTTCATGGAAAAGCTGTCTTCCACGAAACCAGTCCCTGGTGCAAAAAGGTTGGGAGTCACTGAGCTAAAGCCTGCCATAAATGTCCATAAAACCAACTAATAGTTAGAAAAATTGTTTTTGCGTATCAAATAACCATTTTGCATTATTAAAACAACATCTCAAAGGCTAGCTCCACGAAAGCTGAGAATTTTGTCCACTTTTTTTCACAACTGTATACCCAGAACGTATGAGTCCTCAGCACACAATAGCTTCTCACTAAATATTTGTTGCATGAAAAAGAAAACAAATAACTTGTCAACTTATTTATGTTTTAACATTATGCATTTGAAAAATTAATTTTAAAATGTAAATTATCAAAAAGTAATATATTTAAAGGTTTCTTGACATTCCTAGTCTAACTGGTTTATTAATATGATTAGTCATAAATTAATGTAAGTATTTCATGGGGATAAAAAAATAATCTTACCTTCTTTTTCTACTCTAAAAACAAAAGTTCTTTGTGTTGTAACAACTTCAAATTTGTTGTCTCCTTGAACTCGTACTGTTGATATAGCAGAAAGGGGAATTATTCCTTTTGAATACATCTCCTGTATTGGTCAGAAAAAAAAAGAAGACATATGAAAATGAAATTCTCTTGATCTTATCAAAAAGGAATGGCACACTATTTACAACTGCTTCTCTTTTATAATTTCAATCCAAATTTTTTAAATGACATACAAATAATACGTCCACTCATACTCTCAAGTAATATCTAAGAAAAGAAACTATTAAATGCCCCCTTCTTTGAAGTGAGATGTCTTTTCAACTTTCTCTTCATCTGGAATTAAAAGAGAAAGAATCAAATACAAGCAATCCTACTAGACTAGCAATACAGAGTTCCAAAAACCAGCAGCATGTTCTTTAAAACCATCTGCTCAATATGATTTTATGGTGTTTGCAGGCATCTGCTGGCCACAACAGGTACTGTAACTGAACCATTTTAAAACAAGTCTGTCACATATTCGGAACCAAAATATATCTTAAACACATACTGGATTTTCTAAATTAACCACGTTACTCAAAGCTCTGACGATGAGCATCTCAACCTCACACTGAATCATTTTAATGTTTACTCTCCAACGAAAAAAGAATAAAAAAGACAGATTTGTCTGTTTCCAAACAGCATATAAGTATTACAAATTTTGTTTTAAAAAAAGGTCATTCTTAGGACTTTGATAACTTTTTATCCATCTTCATTTTCCTGGACCCTCTAAAATCATGTCGTGATAACTACTGCACATCAACTCTTGATATTTTCTGGGTCTCGTGTTGGAAAGAAAATTCAGAGTGCTTATACTTTCAAGGAGCCTCAAAATGAAAAGCCAGCTAATGCAATGAGAGAAGAGTTTAAAACTGAGTAAAAACTAAGGGATATAAAAGTACAAAGATGGAAAATCTCAATTCTGCTTAAAGGCTGTGAGGGATATCTTTACAAACATGGTGGTATTTAACCCTGACTTTTAAAAAAACCTTAATTTTAAGCAGATAGACAAGTGTGTGGGAGGCATTCTGGTCAAAAAGACCGAATAATGGAGGCGTAAAGCAGAGAAATAAGAGAACAACAATGTAGAGTCAAAAGACAGGAGACTGATAACGCATACCAAGGCCACATTATAGAAGGTCTGGAATATTAGAAGAGTTTGGATACATCCTCAAGGGATTTCTTTTTCTCTTCCCTTCCATAGCATTATCCTTGGAACCCACACTTTTGAGCAGGTCCCAGATATAACTGTTTCAGAAAAAAAGCAAACCATTCCATGCAGGAAGCAAGTATTAAATTTAATATTTCTCCTAGCCATAAACTCCTGCCTTAGCAATTGGTAAGGGACAGTCATCATTAGCATCATGGAATTCTACCAGAAGGATATCCTCTTCTGCTATTTAAGGAGATACACTATATCATCATGGCATTATCTCTGAGTATTTTTTAAAGTTTCTTCTCCTTCACTAGCTCTGTTACAGTCTCCCATCCCTGACTTTATTTATCCATCAAAATCCTATCCATTCTTTAATGTAACCTTAAATACGAATGCAATGAAGGCTCTCCTATGTCCTCCCACGCAGCCAAAACTGAGTATGGTATATGAGCTATGATTCAGGAAGATGAATGGGCAACCTTATACAGAAAAGACAGAAGGATGTCAAGAAATAAGCACTTAGTAAACAACTTATTTCTTCTCCTTTTTACTTTATCTTACTTTATCCCTATAAAAATCCCTTTCCACTATTTTTTAAAATTTTTTAAATTAACACATAATTGTTCATATTTATGGGATACATGGTGACGTTATGATACAGTGATGTCATAATACATATAAAGTGTAATGATCAGATCAGGTAATGGGCATATCCACCATGTCAAATATTCATCATCTCTCTGTGTTGGAAACATTCAATATCCTCCTTATGGCTATTTGAAACTATATTAAATTAGTGTTAACTACAGTTATCCTACAGTGCTATAGAACACTAGGACTTATTCCTCCTCTCTAGCTGTAAGTTTCTGCCCTTTACAAATCTCTCCCTATGCCCTCCTTCTTCCTACCCTTCACAGCTTCTAGTATCCTCTGTACTACTTTTTACTTTGGTAAGATTCACTTTGAAAAAAGCTTCCTCATGAGTGAGAATATATACTGTTTAACTTTCTGTTCCTGGTTTATTTAGCTTAATATAATGTCTTCCAGCTCTACCAACTTTATTCAGAGTAATCTAAAATTTCTCTCTTCCTTTCTTACCTATTAATTTCACTCAATTTCACTGCCATATTTCAAGTGATCAATAGTTTATGTAACTATCTCATACGTACCACAAACTTTAAAACTGAATTTACTTTCATCTGAAGACTTACGCTCTCTTTATACCTGTCCATTAAAATATCAACTCTTCTAGTCCATCTGAAATAGAATGATGTCATCTTTGACCTTTGCTGGTTCCTTTGCACCCACATAACTTGCATTCTCCCCACATCTAGAATCAACTTCCTCCCCACCACTCACCAACTCTGAATTACTGTCACATTGGTTTTCTTGAGGTTTCCTGAATATATCACATTTCTACCCAAGCCAGTGCCTTTGCATACACTGTTTGCTCTGCAAGGAATTGTTTTCACACCCATCTGCACATACTTACTGCCTCCTCCTCCTTCATATTTCAGCATAAATATATCCTCCTGAAGAAAGCCTCACTGACCAGCACAATCTCTCAGGCCCCTCATCCTCGCAGATAACCCTAATTTAAGCTAACAACAACTTGAATTTTTCCTTTATAAAAATTATTCATTGTAATTTAAACGGTGACTTTATATTTACCCATGTGATCATTTGATTAATATAGTCTCCCCAAATAGGCTTCAGGTCATTTATCTATGTTCCTCACCACGTTTCATGTAGTTAATACTATAGAAATATTTTCTGAATGGCTCATTTTTAATATTTCTTGAAATTCATTTCTTATCACTTCTGCCGAGCCTCCACTGAGCCTATACATTAGTCTACATGCTAATAAATTAACACCTGGCTTAGTGCAACAGTGTCCTGATTTGCCTCCCTACTTTCAGTTTGTTTTCCTTCTGAATTTTCCTGCATATTATTTTTCAAATGTCATATGTTGGAGAAAATAAAGAAAAGACTCATGGAGGTGAATAACAAGATGGGTTTGATGTTTGCACAGAATGTTGATGGATGGCAATGGCTAGGGAGTCTCAGACGGAAGAACAAAAACACAAGGGGAACATGTAGGAAAAGACATACTCCAGTTTCCCATAGTGTATACTCAGTCACTGTTTAAAAAGATCATTAGGCAGAGACAGATGACATGATTGGCTTAACAAAGGAAACCCTACAAACACAAGTAGGTTAAAATGGCAATACAAGGCCAAAACTAGACCAATAAGTGCTCTAGAAACTCAAAAGAGGAAGATAACATCTTTCCATTGTCGGTCAACCTAAGGAGGTAGGAAAAGGCACAGCATCTTTGGGGACAGTGTAAAAGCCCCTCTCCTCTAAGTCTGTAGTGGCTGAGACCAGACAGCAGGAATGAGAATGCCTAAAAACATTTACAGTTTATCCCCTACATGATCTGTTTCCAAATTTTAGTTTGCATAAGAATTAAAGGAACTTATAACAATATTCCTCTAGTGAGATAATTAACTATTTGTTGAGGAAAATGTTAACATTAACCCATTTTGTCACTAGAAATAAGTCAAGTAGCACTGTACTGAAAGAAACAGGGAGCAAAAAAAGATTATCTTTCCAACAGATCCCGTTAAAGAGAAAACAATTCCTTAATAAATAACCTACACACCTATAACAATGATACATTTAACAAGCAAATATTTCTGGTAGAATAATATAAAAATATAATTCCCCAGAGGTGATCAAAATATACTTAACAAGCAAAATACTATGTCACTATAACCATAGAAAGTTGTAGTTTATCTAATGGCTCATTTAAAATCTGAGATCCCAAGAAAAATCTTGTAATTTTTAACATCGTAGCACTGATTTTTATATTTGTCTTGCAACAGTACAAGATAAAGACAATAAAAAAAAATACTCAAATGACAACAATGCTCACAATGCCTGTGTTTTTCAGAGTATAAAATTTTCCTTAAGGAAAGAAATTGTAAAGCATCCCTTGAGCCTGTAACACACAGACATCTAGGTCAAGTTTGTCATCTTGAGACAATGAAACGATCACAGGGCAATTCTGCCCACAGCTGGGTGAAAATGGGGGTGAGTTCGATTTCTTTACAGGGGATAAAATACCAGAGCTATTTGGATCATGCCATTTTCTGTGATATAATGAGGAAGTCCTTACAGAGACATGATTGGTGGCCTCAAGGAAAGTGGAAGAAACCTAGGGAATGTGTAACTCTGCACACTACCTCCCAAAGGCCCAACCACATGCTCCTCAAGTGCCCATTTAAACATTAAAAGAACTGTGATCAGTTCACACAGCTGTTAACACTGGGTCACCCAGCCACGATAGCGGCGATGGCTACACCTATGCATCCCTTTTGCTAGAAGAGTTACAACAGAAACTATGCCTCCTCTTAGGAAACACCGAATCCAGTGTTTCTGTTTTTTTGCCAAAATGAAACCAACCATCTAGACAATAAATGGATGAAATGTCAAAGAAAATAACAACTTAAACTTTTTAATATTAAGCTAAATGATTTGCAATATCTCATTTTTATATGAACTTTTTAATCTCAATTTCAAACCAAGCTGCATCATTTTCATTGCATCAATAACTACAAACGTGAGAGGTCCTCATCTCTTCACTGCAGTTGAGATGAGCTTTAAAAGAACAAACTGAGAGAAAGAGAGAAAAATAGTCCAGTTTGACACAGTTACTAGAAATTATCTCAAATGAAAATAATGGTATCACCAGCAACAGTCTTATGGCATGGAAGCCTGTCTCACTCCTGAGTAGTTTTCCTCCTCATTTCAATCAAACCAGAAAAGGTTACAGGTGATAGAGAAAACCAGCAGTGAGATTCTGTCAGCTATACAGACTACCTTCTACTCACCCTAGGGAACAAATTGTCTTAACATTCAAATGTACAAGCAAACTAGAAAAAAAAAAAAAGCTAAAACACAAAATAGCTTTTAAGGCTGGTCACGGTAGCTCATGTCTGTAATCCCAGCACTTTGGGAGGCCAAGGCGGCAGATAACTTGAGATCAGAAGTTCGAGACCAGCCTGGACAACATGGTGAAACCTTGTCTCTACTAAAATTACAAAATTAGCCAGGCACAGTGGTGTGCACCTGTGATACCAGCTACTTGGGAGGTTGAGGCAGGAGAATCACTGGAACCCAGGAGGCAGAGGCTGCAGTGAGGCAAGATCGTGTCACTATGCTCCAGCCTGGGCGACACAGCAAGACTTTGTCTCAAAAAAAAAAAAAAAAAAAAAAAAAAAAGAAAACCACAACAGCTTTTCAAAAATACTCATCCAACCATCTTGCAAACCTCCAAGAGGTGTGTTTATACCCATTTGATGCTCTGAGTCACTGCAAAGTGAAACCAAACAATTAACACCTCTCTATATCTTCCATAATTCTCAGCCATAGAGCATGCAGTGTGTGTTATGTTGCACTATGTGTTACCGTCTGTCTAAAAGCATATATTCTTCTGTCCTGCAGCAATAAAGAAGCAATATGTAAGAAGATGCCTAAATTTCTATTAGAACCATAGGTATTGCCAATATTAGGGGGTGAAAATATCTAAATAATGAGAAAATAATGTTAGATTAAGAGCTACAAAAAAAAGAGCACGTGGTTAAAACTTAAAATTAGTGTGTTAAGAGAAAGTACATACTTAAGACAAAAATCATCTGTTTTTAATTAACTAAGCATATGGTACGATATTTATTAGTTGCAACTTCAAATTCTTTTCATGTTGAGAATCCACCTCCTATTCTTAAAAAACAAACTGCTTGCTTACTTTACTGAAGGACATCTAGTATGCACAAAAAAACAATTTTTGGAAACTGTAAAATGTATTTACCTTCTCATTATTGTAGTAAGAAATGCTAAGGCCATCAAATTTCACCCATCTCTTCTGAAACATGCGTTTTCTGCAAAACGTATGAAATTGTTATTTTACATTCAAGTACTATGAACTTAGATTGTTAAATACATGTGTAATGTAACCGTGTAAATATATTATCATTTATTGTTAAACAGCATAGACACCAATAGATTATGATAATATACAGTTTTGGCCATGGCACATACCATAATAGTACTTTCTAATCAGTTGACCTAGGATTTTTTTTTAATGACACAATTAACAGTGTTGTCGCACACATTTGTAAGGCTGAGTGCAAAATAAAATATGGTCAGAAACACTATCACTAAATCCATTTCTAATAATAAAGATAATCCTTTCATCAAAATAATATAAGCTTTCATCCCTCATTAAGCTTATATATCTATTTTATGTTCCCTTCACTTTTGTTTTAGGGCATAAATATCTTACTAAAATAACAAGGCTTTGTCAATTGGATTTACACGGAAAACATATTTAATTTTGATTGAATAAGCTGAAGAAGACCTGAACAAATATACAGATCATTTATAAGCATTCAAAATTCAGTGAAACATTATTTTTAAATGATCATATGAAAGGCAAAGGTAGTTTAAAATGGCTACTGACATGAAAAACAAAAGCAAAATAATATAATCACAGGTTTCAGACTTAAAAGAAAAAAGAAACTATTTTTCTGACTATATAAGGAAGAAAGTGAAGAACTGTTTTTACTTAGGATTGCTTTTTATTTTTATTTTATATTCTCCTTCCCTGAAGGCAGATAATCGTAGGTACTTTTGGTCTTTAACACAGAAAACACATGAAAATGAACTTCCTATTTTTAAAAAATATTATTTCTAAACAAACATCAACCCTGTCTACCTTGTGCTTTTGCAATTTTCTAAAATGTTTAAAACAAGGAGTTGGCATAACTTTCCTTGGCTCTCAGAAGACTTAACAAAAAAAGAACTTCAGGAAGTGTAGAGAGCTTGTCTCTGAGCTGGTTCCCCAGCCACACATCTATTATGCAAGTGAAACACAGCAAGCCTCCCAAATTAATCGTTAGCAAATATGTTCTGCATAAGATAAAATTACACCAAATCGGATCAAATACAAAAAAAAGTTTTTGAGATTCTTCAGTGCAGACATTTTCACATATAAGCATTGAACTAATTATGATGTAATAAGAACATGTAAAGGTCTTAAAAGCATGTAACCACTTCATATTTAACTCTAATAACAGAAAAATAAAACAAAATAAAAATTTCGGCCAGGGGTGGTGGCTCATGCTTATAATCCCATCACTTTGAGAAGCTGAGGTGGGTGGATCACTGGGCAACATGGCGAAACCCTGTCTCTACAAAATATATTTAAAAAAAAAATAGCCAGGCACGGTGGCGCACACCTGTTGTCCAAGCTATTCGGGAGGCTGCAGTGAAAGGATCACTTGAGCCCAGGAGGTTGAAGCTGCAGTAAGTTATGACTGCACCACTATACTCCAGCCTGGGAGACACAGTGAGAGCCCTATCTCAAAAAAAAAAAAAAAAAAAAAAAAAAATTACTTTAAAAGCATGTTACCACAACTGACCACCCAGCCCTCTTTCCATCATATTTTTCATCTTTCAGCTTCTTTTTAACTTTTCTTGGCCTGTCTTGCAATGGGTTTTCCTCACTTTGCAACATCCAACAGTGTTAGAGGTATCTAGCTTTCACTTTCTCCAGCAACCCAGGGTTCCTTAAATTATCAGCATTAAACGTTAAAAGATAAAGATACATTAAGCAAACACATAATAATTATACACTGGATAAATTAGTCACTTTTTGCTCATTTCATGTTTCTCTCTTCCACACTTAAAGGCAGAAAAATACATACCTTCTAACCCAATCCAAACAGTAATTCAGTAAATCAAGATTTTGTTTTGGGACACAACCCACTTCACACTGTGAATAACAGTAAGCTAGAGCTCAACTACACATATAATCTTCCATTTTAAGATAAAAATAATTAACATCTGTGGGGGATAGAGGCCTTACGGCCTCCCATTACCCCACTATTCCCTTTGCTTACTCCTTATCTTACAGTTACATCTAAATCAACTACAAAGAAATCCTTCCCCAATGACCCGATCCAAAGTGGATAACAAAGTTATTCTCTCTCACAATACCCTCTACTTTTCCTCACAGCACTTAACACAACCTCTAATTTTATATATTTGTTTATTTGCTTAATGTTTGTCTCCCACACCAGGTCTTATGCTTTACAAGGGCAATATTTATTTCCTTCCATATGATCAGCAAGTAGCGCAGAGAGGAAAATGGTACTGAAAAAGAATTTGCTGAAGGAATGAGTGGCATGATTAAAAGCACAGTCCTTCTGGCACCATGTGCGGGATGATAGATAAATAAAATCTCAAATGATCAGCACTCATATAATCAGCATCTTTTAAAAGAAAAGTTGAGGGAATGCAAGAAACTTTAGAACACTCAGAATTAAATTCAAAGTTTTGAAACCTGCCAAAACATCAAGTGTAAAAGGTTTACAACCTATTTTCACATTTCTTACTTAAGATTAACTGCAGCCACTCCAACTCATAAAATTTCTTAGAATTCCATCACCATCTTGATAGACAGTTTGTGGTCTGAGGCATCATCCAGGAACTTAATATTTGTGTCCACAGAAAAAGGGAAAGAGGGAGGGCAGATAACTTAGTATTTGTTAGGTTTACGGATCAGTCAAAGATGCAGCATCTGACTAGCAACATCTCCCCTCTCAGGCGCTCATAATGCAAAAGACACACCCTACTACTGGGCTCTCTGAGGAAAACCTCAGCCTCTGAGAGAATCAGCTCCTAAGATATTCTCCCAATTATTTTAATTTTTCTCAATTGCCAGGTGACTATTTGATGTCTTCATCTATTTTTAACTCAATAGTTTTAAAGATTATTAAATCTCTTTAACATTCTATGAAGGGACAGGTAAATAAGACAAATCCCAGCCGACAGTGAAATGGAATGAGAAGCCACAGGGTGTAGCAGATGAAAGAACAACCGTCCTACAGGTGGAGAAAGCTATTCTGCACTTCTACCATTGAAAGTTGGCTTCTGCGGTCATCCATTCATCCAGTCAGCCATCAAAATCTGCGGGTACATACTCTGTGGACACCACTCTCTGGCCACACTGCCTCTCTTCTCCATACTCTTTCTTGCCTCATGGCCTTCCCATATGCCATTGTCTCTGCTTGGAATGCTGCCTGCCTGCTTCTAACATGGCTGGCTCCTGCTTATTCTTGAGAGTTCACCTTTAATGTCTTTCCCATCAAGTGACCATTTCTGACTATGCACAGATCATTCAGGTCTCTCTGTTCTCTTGCTCCATTTCTTTGCTTAATTATACTAAACAGAACGTGTAATTTTATATTTGTTTTTGCTTCATATATCACCCACACTAAATTTCTTTTTCCCGAGCCTTTTCTTTTTGCAAAATATGCATTTTATTGATACATGTTAATTGACATATTTAAGAGGTAAATGTGGCATTTTGATATATGTATACAATGTGTAATGATCAATCAGGGTAAATATATCCATCACATCCAACAGATGTTGAGATTCTTGAGTACAGAATCCATTTCTGTTTTGTTCATCAAGATAAAACCAGTAACTATCATAGTTTCTCACATACAAGACATACCTAATATTTAGTGAAGAAACAAATGAATGTATTTTTCACTGAAAGATATTTACTTGAATTTCAATTGTATAAATACAGAAATAAACACTACTGAAAAACTTCATCCTTAATTTTATTTTTGCAAATATTAAAAACCAGATTTTTATATGACAAAATAAACACTTTTTTGTAAAACTACTGTTGCAGGATCCTCGGGGTGTTGCTTTTCTGGTCAGAAGCCTCTGTGGCTGGCAGTGCCTTTGCCTGAGTTCTGCTCTAGCCCACTGGGCTTGTTTCACCCATTCGGGGTGAGCAGGCTGTGCTCGGCTCATGCTACCGGCCTGGATCCCATGACTGCCAACGGCGAGCCAGGTGTGGAGCAGTGAGGGGTGTGTGAGCAAGCGAGCATGGGGTCCAGCCACTGCACACAGTGAGGCACGCTGGCTGCTGCAGCGGGGCAGCCAGCACCAGGTGTCTGCACAGGCGCCGGCTCTCTGCAAGGCTGCAGCCGGACCGGGCACACCACAAGCAGCTTCCACGGCTGCCACCAGGAAACATGGTGGTGGCTGGAAGCTTGAGACTACAGGAACCTAAGAGGTCCAAAGAGGGAGTCACAGCCCTGCCTCGGGGCGCTTCCAGGTCTCAGTTCCCTGAAGGGCCGCAGCTCTTCTCTCCTTGTTTTCACGCATAACACGGTGAGAAGGCAAAGTGTTTCGGTCCTGTTTGTGTTAGCTCTTTCAGCCCCGGCGTCTCTCAGGTCCCAAGTTCTTGTCCCGTGTCCAGGAAGAATCAGGTATACACACAAATGGAGGGTGAGCAAGGGGAAGAGGAGCTTTATTGAGTGACAGAATAGCTCAGAGCAGGTCCTGGGTGGGGAGCTCCTCTCTGCAGTGAGGTCATCTGATGTCTGCAGCTCTCAGCAGAGAGTAGGCCCCGGAGTGGGTAGCTCCTCCCTGTAGCTGGTCGTCCTGATGTCTGCGCAGCTCTGGTTGATCTGGGGGCTTTTATGCGCCTCACGGGAGGAAGTGCACACCAACTGGTCCATGGGCGGCCATAGGCAGGCCCAGAAAAGGCACCACAAGTTCCTACTGTGGTCCGCAGGACTAGTCGGCCCCCAACTTTCAGGCCCTCCCTGGCCTGAAGGTGGGGCTTCACCGAGGACCTGCTCCCTTCTGCCCATGGTCCAGCTTCATCTCCTGCTGTTCACAGCGCCCAGGCTGTTCATGCCAAGAGGTGTCTGCAGGCCAGTGCTGAGTTGCCCTCAGTGCTCCCTCAGCTTTCCTCCCTCCCATGCTCATCAGGACCCAAAGGCCAGAGGAGGGCCGAGGCAGCAGGGAGCTGGGTATCAGCACTTCCGCAAGAGTGCACACATCCAGATGGGCTGTGACAGCACCTGGCCCCGGCCCCAATCTTGCTCTGAGATAGGAGCGGACACCGGGAGCAGGGAGAGGCCAGGCAGTAGGAGCAGACACCTTTGAGCTTGCGGGGGTAGGGGGACTCTTCTGGTCCCCAAGAGTGCAAAGATGCCTGGCTCTGCAGCCTTGGCTTGGGCAGCGGCTGCTGCAACCAGGAACACAGGGCTCCTGACTGCTCCCAGCCTCCACCAAGAACACAGGAAGGCCTGAACGCACAGCAACGACTTGGACATCTGTAGCTACACCCAGGAGAGAAGGACTGCTGTCTGCTCCACGGAGTGGGAGGCCTGGGTCCCACAGCCACAACTTGGCAGCTGCAATTGCACCCGAGGAGCTCCCGCTCTACCAGCTCGGAAGGGGCGGGGCTCCCACTTGTCCTTGGCTCACGCCATCTCTGTGGAGTATGCAGCCCTGGCCGCACCTCTCTGCTGCAGCCAGTTTGATGGCAGCAGTGGCTCCAGATTGGTTGCCACTGCCATCACTACCTTATTAAAAAATAAATAAATAAATAAATAAATAAATAAATAAATAAATAAAGCCTACAGAAAGCTTGAAAAGTTCACCATTAATTTCCATGTAATTTCAAAATACATTTTGGAATTAAAAAAACATTTTTGAGATGGAGTTTTGCTCTGTCACCCAGGATGGAGTGCAGTGGCACAATCTCTGCACACTGCAACCTCCACCTCCCAGTGATTCTTCTTCAAGTGATTTTTCTGCCTCAGCCTCCTGAGTAGCTGGGACTACAGGCACACACCACCACACCTGGCTAATTTTTGTATTTTTAGTACAGACAGGGTTTCACCATATTGAACAGGCTGGTCTGGAACTCTTGACCTCATGATCCACCCACCTGGGCCTCACAAAGTGCTGGGATTACAGGCATAAGCAACCACGCCTGGCTGAATTAAAAACTTTTTAACCAACATCTCACCATTAACCCCATCTCTCAGTCCCTATTAATCACCATTCTACTCTGTTTCTATGAGTTTATTTTTTTTTTTTAGATTCCACATATACATAGATCCCACATAAAGGATACAAACTTTCATTTAGAAGAAGAATAAATTCTGGAGATGTAATATATAGCATGGTGACTATAGCTAATAATAACATACTGTACACCTGAAATTTGCTAAGACTGTACATCTTAAGTGTTCTTACCACACACACACACACACACATAAAACTCTGTTAGGTGACAGTTATATCATTAGCTTGTGTTAACCATTTCACAATATATAGGGATATCAAATTATCACACTGTATACCTTAAACAAATAAGATCGTTGATAATTACATCTCAATAAAGCTGGAAACAAAAAGAAAAATTTAAATATGGTTATTTAAAATGTGTGCATTTGATACTTTCCTATTTAAAAATGTAAAATAACCAATTCATTTTTAAACTAAATTCATATAAACACTGAATAAACTATTTTCCTCATTAAAACTATCAACATTCAATTAGCTGTTTTCCACATGTGAATTTCAATACTGAATTCTAATAATTAGTTAAAGATAAAACTTCACACTTAGATCTTTTCTCAGCACTATTCCTATTTTTTTTTGTTTTTGAGACAGAATTTTGCTCTTGTTGCCTAGGCTGGAGTTCAACGGTGCGATCTCGGCTCACCACAACCTCCGCCTCCTAGGTTCATGCCATTCTCCTGCCTCAGCCTCTTGAGTAGCTGAGATTACAGGCATGTGCCACCATTCCTGGCTAATTTTGTATTTTTAGTAGAGACCGAGTTCTCCATGTTGGTCAGGATGGTCTCGAACTCCTGACCTCAGGTGATTCGCCCGTCTCGCCCTTCCAAAGTGCTGGGATTACAGGTGTGATCCCAGCCTTCCTTTTTCTAGCAAATGGAAACTTAAATTAATTCATATTGGTAAACCTTACAAATTAATCAAAATTTCAACTAAATAATAAAATGAAAATCTTGAGAAGTCCCGTGCTTCTAACTGCCAATGTAAAATTAAATTAATAAATATCTATGATTTCTAAATGTTTAAGAATTATCTTTTCTGTGCAAAAGTTCAATACTCCTCTCATGTGTTTCTAAACATATATTCACTATCTGGCAATTAATTTCATTGTAATGACATATAATTAATATATACACTGTAAGAATTTGCTAAAGTACTTCGAAAGTTAATTTCAATTACTAGCTTAATTTGCTTCATAAATTTCAAAAAACAGAAAAAGATAACGTATACAAGACAATGCCATCTTAGTCTATGTTCCAGCTACCACACAATACAAATTAGATCTGAAATAATGACACATTATTGCACAGAAAATAGATTTAAAGTTGCAGTCAATAGAGAAGTTATTTGTTACTACACTTGGTAATAAAAATAGCAAACACATAGTCATTTGTTTCAGGCATTGTGTAGAGCCACATACAAATATTAACTCATCCTCCAGACAACTATGTGAGACAGGTAACATTATTACATCCATTTCAGAGATGAAGGCACAGAGGCAGTGGTTGGTTAAATAATTTGCCCAAGTCATACAACTAATAAAGAACATATCTGGGAGTGTCTTCCCAATGACTGCTCTTAACTGCTACACAAAACAGACATCAGTACATTTTATAGCAAGGTACCCAGGACATCCCTTTAGGTAGTAATAACATTTGACCTCTACATTTTATATGTAACTTCAATCTTGCAAAGTGCTTCAGAATTCCTTCAGGAAAAAAGGTAAAGCCGACATGAAACACATTAGCCTGAGTTTTATCTTATTTTGTTTTTAGGGTTCTGAAGGGAAACATTTCTTTAAGAAGCTTTTTTCAAATAATTTATAAGGCTTGTGCAGTATTATTGAACAGATTTCTATAAACTCTTCCCTTGAGCTCTGGTAGGGCAGGTGGTGTAAAGTTTCAAATGCTTTCATGAAAACAGCTTCACCATCTGGTATCAGTTTTTGTTGTCTCAAAATGTGTTTCTTAAAAATTATTTTTTAACAACACTGTATACACACACAATTAAATCTCTATTTATGAAGTACTCACACAGAGGCACTCCTGTTTAATTTCATTCCTAAGTGCCAGCAGAGTATTTTTTCTTTTTTAATATTACATCTTTATGCTTAAAAAACAAATCCTAGTATCTAACAAGCATGCTAACCAATGATACCAATCTAAGGTGAGACAGGCTACCAAATTGTCACCTTTAAAAATCACACAATTGGAAAGAATATCAAAGATATTAGGTCAAATGTATGGCTTTTATTAATCATGTCATTTAAGGTAATGGAAAACATACTTCTCAAGTATTCTAAACAATCTCAAAGGAAAAAGTATCATCACCATGCTGTTCCAGATTCATCTGCCTTGTTTATACAGCCCTAAAGAATCACAGCATATTTTATGTTATTCCTTCCTCTAACCCTAACGAGATCCAATATTTTCTAGGACTACCATCTCTATAAGTATATATTTTTATTTATCTAATTACTCATTTTTATTCAGCTAATTATTTGTTGATCCAATTACTCTTTTAAGAAGCAGAAGACTTTTAAATGATGCAGTAACAAAGTATTTTAGAGAGAGAAGGATGCAAGGAATTACTAAAATATTTCTATAAAATGCCAGCACTCTCTATTCTAAAGAACACGTTCTCACTTTTAAGCAAACCGAAATAACAATTTCCAAGATTATATGAACCAAATGAACTGGGGCCAAAAAATGAAAATAAAACAAAAAAAGTATCTTCAATCTCAGCTTCCATCTCTGCTATATCTACATCTTAAAATGAGAAAAAAAAAAAAAAAAAAAAGGTACTCAACATAAAATTCCAGGGGCTAAAAAGATTCTTGGAAGTCAATGATAAAGCCTGAATTTTAGTGTGCAACTACTAATTTTAAACATATCTACAAAGAGCTTAGTGCTTTCATAAAGTGGTGTATAAAAAGCTACATTAAAAGATTCACACTTCTTCATTTTATGGAGTCATATCATACAAAATACATCATGAACCAGTTTCCAGTTAAAAATATCAGTTAAAAGCTTGCATTTACTTCTACTCCTCCCCAGACCTCACTAAAAGACATCAAAGGATTAAGAAACAAATAAAAATAAATATATGCCTACAAACCAACACTGACTAGAGAAGTCAAGGACAGTAACAATAGCTAGAAATCTGGAAACAGAAGGAGAGATAAAAACTGATCGCTAAGTCAGCATTAGATTGAATTAAGAGGAAAACACATTTACTCTTGCATTACCTCTGACAATCTCAGGAAATAGAGGTACCAAGTAACTCTGGAAGTGACTATGAAAGTGAGGGTGAGGCGCTGATAGTGGATAAGTTGAAAGGCAGTTTAAGATGTAGACTTGCACTCCAACATCACAGAATCCTTCTCCCCCACTTTGCACTGTTGGAAAACTGTCTCTCTGCCTTCACTCAACATAATAGTGTAGTTTTATTCAATGGACAGAATAAAACAGGAGGTTTTGGGGCTAGGAGACTCAGGCATAGCTATACTAAAGTAGAGGAATCAAATAAAAGTCTACATCATAACTACCAATACTCAAAGTCCACTTTCCCTCATGAGCCAACTGAAAACTGGTTACCAGGCTGGGCACAGTGGCTCACGCTGTAATCCCAGCATTTTGGGAGGCCGAGGTGGGTAGGTCACCTGAGGTCAGGAGATCAAGATCAGCCTGAGCAACAGGGAGAAACTCCATCTCTACTAAAAATACAAAAATTAGCCGGGCATGGTGGTGTGTGTCTGTAATCCAGCTACTTGGGAGGCTGAGGCAGGAGAATTACTTGAACCTGGGAGGCGGAGGTTGCAGTGAGCCAAGATCATGCCACTGTACTCCATCCTGGGTGACAGGGCAACACTCCGTCTCCAAAAAAAAAAAACTGGTTACCAGGCCTATAACGCTCAGGAAGAAGATTCACTTAAAAGATACTAGCATGAGGCTTCTGTATGTAAACATATTACTAAAAAACCTACCATGATCGTCTTACAAGAAACAAATAGCAAGGACCATCAGAGCCTACAGTGCTTCTAATCAGTTTTGCAATATTTCACTCTAAAATGACAGCTCAAGATTAACATGACATTTGAGAAAAATATCACTAAGGTAAAAGATAGAGACAAAATCACCCCTCCAAAAAGTTAAAAGAAATAGACTCTATAGGAAAGCTTCAAAAAAAAGTATTAATATCTTCAGAGAAGTAAAAGGATTTATTTGTGAAAAAGTAACACTATGCCATAAAAAGAACAGTCAAAAGAAAATGTTTTGTGTGTTACACTATAACAACAAAACAAAAACTGGGTTAGAAAACACAACTGAAGAAACTTCCTAGTGAGTGGAAAGGGAAAATTGAAAAACTAGATATTTATCAGGGTTTCAGGGCAAGAGGTCCAACACCAAACTACCAGGAATTCTAGAAAGAAAAAAAAAGTTATTGAAGAATAAAACAAGAAAATCTCCAAGAACTGATAAATAGGCTATGTATAAAGAATCAAAAATGAGATTTCTCAATACTACCTCTAGATTACTAGGAATCTCGAATATAAATTGCTGATCTGGAGAAGTATTCTTTCCGGTTAAGATTTCTAAAACAGGGGGCGGAGCAAGATGGCCGAATAGGAACAGCTCCAGTCTCCAACTCCCAGCGCGAGCAACACAGAAGACCGGTGATTTCTGCATCTTCAACTGAGGTACTGGGGTCATCTCACTAGGGAGTGCCGGACAATCGGCGCTGGTCAGTTGCTGCAGCCTGACCAGCAAGAGCTGAAGCAGGGCGAGGCATCGCCTCACCTGGGAAGCGCAAGGGGGAAGGGTATCCCTTTTCCTAGCCAGGGGAACTGAGACACACAACACCTGGAAAATTGGGTAACTCCCACCCCAATACCGCGCTCTAAGCAAACGGGCACACCAAAAGAATACATCCCTCACCTGGCCGGGAGGGTCCCACGCCCACGGAGCCGCCCTCATTGTTAACACAG
Organism: Rhinopithecus roxellana; assembly: GCF_007565055.1. Lineage (NCBI taxonomy): Eukaryota > Metazoa > Chordata > Mammalia > Primates > Cercopithecidae > Rhinopithecus > Rhinopithecus roxellana. The sequence continues at coordinate 139,428,462 of NC_044550.1, forward strand.
CAGTCTGCGGCGATCTAACCGCAAGGCAGCAGCGAGGCTGGGGGAGGGGCACCCGCCATTGCTGAGGCTTAAGTAGGTAAACAAAGCTGCTGGGAAGCTCGAACTGGGTGGAGCTCACAGCAGCTCAAGGAAACCTGCCTGTCTCTATAGACTCCACCTCTGGGGCAGGGCTCAGCTAAAAAAACAACAGGGGAAGCAGCAGAGGCCTGAGCAGACGCGAACGACTCTGTCTGACAGGTACACTTGCTGTTCAGCAATATTCTATCTTCTGCAACCTCTGCTGCTGATACCCAGGCAAACAGGGTCTGGAGTGGACCTCAAGCAATCTCCAACAGACCTATAGCTGAGGGTCCTGACTGTCAGAAGGAAAACTATCAAACAGGAAGGACACCTATACCAAAACCCCATCAGTACGTCACCATCATCAAAGAACAGAGACAGATAAAACCACAAAGATGGGGAAAAAGCAGGGCAGAAAAGCTGGAAATTCAAAAAATAAGAGCGCATCTCCCCCTGCAAAGGAGCGCAGCCCATCGCCAGCAACGGATCGAAGCTGGTCAGAGAATGACTTTGACGAGATGAGAGAAGAAGGCTTCAGTCCATCAAACTTCTCAGAGCTAAAGGAGGAATTACGTACCCAGCGAAAAGAAACTAAAAATCTTGAAAAAAGAGTGGAAGAATTGACAGCTAGACTAATTAATGCAGAGAAGGTCATAAACGAAATGACAGAGATGAAAACCATGACACGAGAAATACGTGACAAATGCACAAGCTTCAGTAACCGACTCGATCAACTGGAAGAAAGAGTATCAGCGATTGAGGATCAAATGAATGAAATGAAGCGAGAAGGGAAACCAAAAGAAAAAAGAAGAAAAAGAAATGAACAAAGCCTACAAGAAGTATGGGATTATGTAAAAAGACCAAATCTATGTCTGATTGGGGTGCCTGAAAGGGAGGGCGGAAATGGAACCAAGTTGGAAAACACTCTTCAGGACATCATCCAGGAGAACTTCACCAACCTAGTAGGGCAGGCCAACATTCAAATTCAGGAAATACAGAGAACGCCACAAAGATACTCCTCCAGAAGAGCAACTCCAAGACACATAATTGCCAGATTCACCAAAGTTGAAATGAAGGAAAAAATCTTCAGGGCAGCCAGAGAGAAAGGTCGGGTTACCCACAAAGGGAAGCCCATCAGACTAACAGCAGATCTCTCGGCAGAAACTCTACAAGCCAGAAGAGAGTGGGGGCCAATATTCAACGTTCTTAAAGAAAAGAATTTTAAACCCAGAATTTCATATCCAGCCAAACTAAGTTTCATCAGTGAAGGAGAAATAAAATCCTTTACAGATAAGCAAATGCTTAGAGATTTTGTCACCACCAGGCCTGCCTTACAAGAGACCCTGAAGGAAGCCCTAAACATGGAAAGGAACAACCGGTACCAGCCATTGCAAAAACATGCCAAAATGTAAAGACCATCGAGGCTAGGAAGAAACTACATCAACTAACGAGCAATATAACCAGTTAATATCATAATGGCAGGATCAAGTTCACACATAACAATATTAACCTTAAATGTTAATGGACTAAATGCTCCAATTAAAAGACACAGACTGGCAAACTGGATAAAGAGTCAAGACCCATCAGTCTGCTGTATTCAGGAGACCCATCTCACATGCAGAGACATACATAGGCTCAAAATAAAGGGATGGAGGAAGATCTACCAAGCAAATGGAGAACAAAAAAAAGCAGGGGTTGCAATCCTAGTCTCTGACAAAACAGACTTTAAACCATCAAAGATCAAAAGAGACAAAGAAGGCCATTACATAATGGTAAAGGGATCAATTCAACAGGAAGAGCTAACTATCCTAAATATATATGCACCCAATACAGGAGCACCCAGATTCATAAAGCAAGTCCTTAGAGACTTACAAAGGGACTTAGACTCCCATACAATAATAATGGGAGACTTCAACACTCCACTGTCAACATTAGACAGATCAACGAGACAGAAAGTTAACAAGGATATCCAGGAATTGAACTCATCTCTGCACCAAGCGGACCTAATAGACATCTATAGAACTCTCCACCCCAAATCAACAGAATATACATTCTTCTCAGCACCACATCACACTTATTCCAAAATTGACCACATAATTGGAAGTAAAGCACTCCTCAGCAAAGGTACAAGAACAGAAATTATAACAAACTGTCTCTCAGACCACAGTGCAATCAAACTAGAATTCAGGACTAAGAAACTCAATCAAAACTGTTCAACTACATGGAAACTGAACAACCTGCTCCTGAATGACTACTGGGTACATAACGAAATGAAAGCAGAAATAATGATGTTCTTTGAAACCAATGAGAACAAAGATGCAACATACCAGAATCTCTGGGACACATTTAAAGCAGTGTGTAGAGGGAAATTTATAGCACTAAATGCCCACAAGAGAAAGCAGGAAAGATCTAAAATTGACACTCTAACATCACAATTAAAAGAACTAGAGAGGCAAGAGCAAGCACATTCAAAAGCTAGCAGAAGGCAGGAAATAACTAAGATCAGAGCCGAACTGAAGGAGATAGAGACACAAAAAACCCTCCAAAAAATCAATGAATCCAGGAGTTGGTTTTTTGAAAAGATCAACAAAATTGACAGACCGCTAGCAAGACTAATAAAGAAGAAAAGAGAGAGGAATCAAATAGACGCAATAAAAAATGATAAAGGGGCTATCACCACCGACCCCACTGAAATACAAACTACCATCAGAGAATACTATAAACACCTCTATGCAAATCAACTAGAAAATCTAGAAGAAATGGATAATTTCCTGGACACTTACACTCTCCCAAGACTAAACCAGGAAGAAGTTGAATCCCTGAATAGACCAATAGCAGGCTCTGAAATTGAGGCAACAATTAATAGCCTACCCACCAAAAAAAGTCCAGGACCAGATGGATTCACAGCTGAATTCTACCAGAGGTACAAGGAGGAGCTGGTACCATTCCTTCTGAAACTATTCCAATCAATAGAAAAAGAGGGAATCCTCCCTAATTCATTTTATGAGGCCAACATCATCCTGATACCAAAGCCTGGGAGAGTCACAACAAAAAAAGAGAATTTTAGACCAATATCCCTGATGAACATCGATGCAAAAATCCTCAATAAAATATTGGCAAACCGGATTCAGCAGCACATCAAAAAGCTTATCCACCATGATCAAGTGGGCTTCATCCCTGGGATGCAAGGCTGGTTCAACATTCGCAAATCAGTAAACATAATCCAGCATATAAACAGAACCAAAGTCAAGAACCACATGATTATCTCAACAGATGCAGAAAAGGCTTTTGACAAAATTCAACAGCCCTTCATGCTAAAAACGCTCAATAAATTCGGTATTGATGGAACGTACCTCAAAATAATAAGAGCTATTTATGACAAACCCACAGTTAATATCATACTGAATGGGCAAAAACTGGAAAAATTCCCTTTGAAAACTGGCACAAGACAGGGATGCCCTCTCTCACCACTCCTATTCAACATAGTCTTGGAAGTTCTGGCTAGGGCAATCAGGCAAGAGAAAGAAATCAAGGGTATCCAGTTAGGAAAAGAAGAAGTCAAATTGTCCCTGTTTGCAGATGACATGATTGTATATTTAGAAAACCCCATCGTCTCAGCCCAAAATCTCCTTAAGCTGATAAGCAACTTCAGCAAAGTCTCAGGATACAAAATTAATGTGCAAAAATCACAAGCATTCTTATACACCAGTAACAGACAAGCAGAGAGCCAAATCAGGAATGAACTTCCATTCACAATTGCTTCAAAGAGAGTAAAATACCTAGGAATCCAACTTACAAGGGATGTCAAGGACCTCTTCAAGGAGAACTACAAACCACTGCTCAGTGAAATCAAAGAGGACACAAACAAATGGAAGAACATACCATGCTCATGGATAGGAAGAATCAATATCGTGAAAATGGCCATACTGCCCAAGGTTATTTATAGATTCAATGCCATCCCCATCAAGCTACCAATGAGTTTCTTCACAGAATTGGAAAAAACTGCTTTAAAGTTCATATGGAACCAAAAAAGAGCCCGCATTGCCAAGATAATCCTAAGTCAAAAGGACAAAGCTGGAGGCATCACGCTACCTGACTTCAAACTATACTACAAGGCTACAGTAACCAAAACAGCATGGTACTGGTACCAAAACAGAGATATAGACCAATGGAACAGAACAGAGTCCTCAGAAATAATACCACACATCTACAGCCATCTGATCTTTGACAAACCTGAGAAAAACAAGAAATGGGGAAAGGATTCCCTATTTAATAAATGGTGCTGGGAAAATTGGCTAGCCATAAGTAGAAAGCTGAAACTGGATCCTTTCCTTACGCCTTATATGAAGATTAATTCAAGATGGATTAGAGACTTAAATGTTAGACTTAATACCATAAAAACCCTAGAAGAAAATCTAGGTAGTACCATTCAGGACATAGGCATGGGCAAGGACTTCATGTCTAAAACACCAAAAGCAACGGCAGCAAAAGCCAAAATTGACAAATGGGATCTAATTAAACTAAAGAGCTTCTGCACAGCAAAAGAAACTACCATCAGAGTGAACAGGCAACCTACAGAATGGGAGAAAATTTTTGCAATCTACTCATCTGACAAAGGGCTAATAGCCAGAATCTACAAAGAACTCAAACAAATATACAAGAAAAAAACAAACAACCCCATCAAAAAGTGGGGAAAGGATATGAACAGACATTTCTCAAAAGAAGACATTCATACAGCCAACAGACACATGAAAAAATGCTCATCATCACTCGCCATCAGAGAAATGCAAATCAAAACCACAATGAGATACCATCTCACACCAGCTAGAATGGCAATCATTAAAAAATCAGGAAACAACAGGTGTTGGAGAGGATGTGGAGAAATAGGAACACTTTTACACTGTTGGTGGGATTGTAAACTAGTTCAACCATTATGGAAAACAGTATGGCAATTCCTCAAGGATCTAGAACTAGATGTACCATATGACCCAGCCATCCCACTACTGGGTATATACCCAAAGGATTATAAATTATTCTACTACAAAGACACATGCACACGTATGTTTATTGCAGCACTATTCACAATAGCAAAGACTTGGAATCAACGGAAATGTCCATCTGTGACAGACTGGATTAAGAAAATGTGGCACATATACACCATGGAATACTATGCAGCCATAAAAAAGGATGAGTTTGCGTCCTTTGTAGGGACATGGATGCAGCTGGAAACCATCATTCTTAGCAAACTATCACAAGAACAGAAAACCAAATACCGCATGTTCTCACTCATAGGTGGGAACTGAACAATGAGATCACTTGGACTCGGGAAGGGGAACATCACACACCGGGGCCTATCATTGGGAGGGGAGAGGGGGGAGGGATTGCATTGGGGAGTTATACATGATATAAATGATGACTTGATGGGTGCTGACGAGTTGATGGGTGCAGCACACCAACATGGCACAAATATACATATGTAACAAACCTGCACGTTATGCACATGTACCCTAGAACTTAAAGTATAATAAAAAATAAAACATAAAAAAAAGATTTATAAAACATAATAAATCAACAATAACAATGTTTAGTGGGGAGAAAAAGACATTTTCAAGCATGGAAGGTCTGAAAACATTGACTCCCTATCCACCTTTTCTCAGGAAGCTTCAAAGAGTTGTACTTTATCTAAAGAAAAGATGGAGAGACAAAAACACTAGAGAGAGGAATAGAGAATCCCAAAGATGATACAAGGGAATTCCAAGATGCTAGTGTGCACTCAGCCTGGGGAACAACCAGCCCAAACTAAAGTTTTCTTAGCGGGCAGTCGGATGATGAAATTGATAGGTATATTTATTTTGGTTACTTCAGAGATTCATATTTTGAGGAAGAATTTTCAGATGAAGGAATACACATATTAAAAATAAAGCAAACAGGCCAGACACGGTGGCTCACGCCTGTAATACCAGCACTATGGGAGGCCGAGGAGGGTAGATCACGAGGTCAGGAGTTCAAGACCAACCTGGCCAAGATGGTAAAACCCCGACTCTACTAAAAATACAAAAATTAGCCAGGCATGGTGGTGGGTGCCTGTAATCCCAGCTACTTGGGAGGCTGTGGCAGAGAACTGCTTGAACCCGACAGGTGAAGTTTGCAGTGAGCCAAGATCACGCCACTTTACTCCAGCCTGGGCAACAGAGTGAGACTCAGTCTCAAAAAAAAAAAAAAAAAAAAAAAAAAAAAAAAAAAAAAAAAAGGTAAGCAAAAGAAAAAATCAACAATTATTAATTCAACAAAAATTAAACATTGTCAACGAAAAAAATTATTCATACTATGCTACATTGCTCAAAAATGAGTAGCCTTTACAGTTATAATATAAAACACAGTTACAGATATCTAAATATCTTATGTAACTATTTTAAAAGGATAATAGGAATTGTGTCTAGGAGGGAAAGAGGAAACAGTGGTTAAAATGAATAAATATGATCTTCCATGGTGGTACATCAACAGCTAATCCCTAACACTGAACAGTTAAAAAAAAAAGTATAAAAATAATAAGACATACAAAACAAATGCTAAAAGTAACTATAAAAGAGTTGAAAGGGGCTGCCCCTTATGAAGAGGTTGGAGGGAGGAAATGTCACCTTTTTTTTTTTTTATTATAACGCCTTTCCTTTATTGCTCCATTAATACATATGTAATAATGTTCTTACCAGTACATTTCACTATATCCCTTCAAACAACCTCTCCGTTATGTCACTATCAGAAACTGACAAATGGACTATTAATAGTTCGATAGAAATATGTTTAGTATCATACCCCGGGTCACAGAGTTTAAAATATCAAGGTACTAATATATTCTGGAAATACCTACTTAAAACTGAATTTTTTTTTTATTATACTTTAAGTTCTAGGGTACATGTGCACAACATGCAGGTTTGTTACATATGTATACATGTGCCATGTTGGTGTGCTGCACCCATTAACTCGTCATTTACATTAGGTATATCTCCTAATGCTATCCCTTGCCCCTGCCCCACAATAGGACCCGGTGTGTGATGTTCCCCTTCCTGTATTCAAGTGATCTCATTGTTCAATTCCTACCTATAAGTGAGAACACGCAGTATTTGGTTTTCTGTTCTTGCGATAGTTTGCTGAGAATGATGGTTTCCAGCTGCATCCATGTCCTTTTATTTAAATAAGCTATGTACTACTTTCTGACACATAAACTATGTGCTTGTATAACAATCAAACATTGAATTCTGAAAGTTCAGTGTGAACACATGATCTGTTTACCTTGTACTTATCAAAGTATGAACTGACTGGGACTCATAGTAACATTATTTAAGGTCCTCTGCAATAAAATGGTGTTCTGAAAGAAAAAGAAAATCGAGGTTTATTGAGCATCAGTTAAGAGTGAGGCCCAAAGTTACCTACTTTTCCAAATGATTTCACAGAAGTAGTCTTGACCTCATGCATTTACGTGAAAAATGGAGGTTCCAAGAAATGGAGTCACACAGCAAATGAATGATGTCTGTCTGATTCCAAACCCTATTCATTTCTCTGCAGCTAAGATGGCTGAAAGGAATTAACCAGGTAATATTATGGAGACTGAAACTAACTTTTTTCCTCCTCAAACTGCAACAATATTAAAGCTTTTTATTTCCTTGGCACAATGTTTACCAGTAGCAAGTGCTTTGAGAAACGGCCATCTAATTTTCAGATTAAAAAAGAAAACATACTTTTTATCAAGGATTTCGGATTCACTTTTAAGTTCAACAAGGTGACTGATATGTAACACCCTAGTCAAACATGGACTTGCCAACTTTCTGCTACACCTGCCTTTCACTGCATCCCCAAGAAAGTATACCAAGAGACCCAAGACACTCAAACACTTGTGTAGCCAGGTGGGAAATTCTTCCAATAAAGGAGCCTTGGAGATTGGATGATGACATGGAAACTGACAAAGGCACAAACAATATAAGCTCTGAATTCCTCCCAGGTCTTGGGCTATTGGCTTCTGGGAGCTCTGACTCCCAGTCACTGTCTGAGATCTAACCTTTTCTTGGTATTTGATCATTGGCTTTTTCACTTTCCCTAGTTATGTGTTCTCTGGACACGCTTTTCACTGGCAGTTTCTCTCTCCTGGTCCTAGAACCCAACTGTCCATCTTCAATAAAATAACTCCAACCTCCACCTGCTCACTATCTCAACCCTCAAGTACATCTAGATATCACCACTATCATTGCCTTTCCCTCTAGAGAGAAAAGCATTTTACTAAAAATGCCAGTTAAAATCTTATCCATTTTCCAAATGGCAATTCAACTGCTACCCTCTCCTTCCTGGAAGGCCTTTGGAGAAATGGCTTCTCAACCCTTGGTAACCTCAGGACTCTGTACATACCAATTATACTTTTGTCTTTGGGTTTGATTGCTATTCACATATACATTTCTTTTCTGCCTTACATGGAAGCTACAACAAGATCAGGAACACATCTTGCTCATCTGTGTCCTTCACCATCTCCAAGTGTTGACTTAACCTCACATGATCAACTGTAGCTGTCTCAGGCTCACACTGCCACATCAGTACTCCTCATGGCCAAAAAAAAAAAAAGTTAAATTTTAAAAAAGAGGAATTTCCCCAAGTAAGAAATAAAGTCCTAAAACATTTCAAGTAAAATAGAAATTCTTTAATACACACAGCAGTTTTTATAAAGATGCTCTGTGTGTCATGCTGAACACAGAAACATCTTTAGAAAATAGTATTGTAAAAATTCAAAAGGGTTTCTTTTGCATATATTCTTGGAGATGTTAATTTATGCATCTCCTAGAAGAGGCACAGCACATCCAACCATGTTCTCTTTTCTTTACAACAGCTTCAAACGTTTCTCTTCTGAGATGCATATTTGGGAAATGCTGGAATAAATTATATGCAGTCTTTCACATTTGCATCTATACAAATCTGCTGAAAAGCTTATTATTTACAGCTGAGAAAAAGTGAAGAAGATGATTTACTTTAATCCTCAAAACCAGTGAGAGGTTTTTAAAAGCAAGTATCACTTATTAAGCTTTTCATCTGCTTTGACCTATTCAAAATACAGCCCCCAAAATTCCACATTTTATTGTTTCTTTCACACAGTTTTTAAACCACTAGTTTTAGGGATATTATATTTAGGTCATTCAAGTATTTAAACAACTTTTCATATATTAAACCAGAAATGTTTCAGTATTTCTTTTGTTGTATGGTGTCATACAATTATATTCTTAACCATATATTGGGCAATGTTCACACACTAGGCATTGATTCAGAATTGGCATTTCCATTTCAAAAGTAAATAGATAACCATGTGAAATAAGTTCAGATTGTGAATGTGATTATTTTGTTTAATGACATTCATTAAACAAAAGACAGCTGTATACACTATTTGAAAAAGTATAAACTAGAATGTGTCTGTTAGTTTTTAAATTGTATTTTGACAATTGTATTTTGATAATTTACGTGCATGTCTTTAAGGGGGAAACAATTATGAAAAAAAAATAAAAATCACCAAGAGTCCACTACCCTGTTAATGTATAACAGCATTATCAATGGTTCTTGGAGATTTTCAGCCACAAATATGTTGTTGAGTTCAGCAGCTTATATTACAAAGTTCTTATAAATTGCTGTTTTAGAAAAATTAAAAGAAAATATGTCTAATGCTAGGTTTTTCACAGATTCATTCTACAACAAATACTAAGCATCTACCACGAGCTAGGCAGTGTTCTGCTAAGGCTATCACAGCACAAGAAAAGCAATGCAGATGCCTGTCCCCACGGAGCTTGTATGAAATAAATAAATCATCTGGCCTGTAAGCCCTGTAGAAGAAAGTAATTAAGGGAGTGGTGGGGTGGCAGGGGAGAGCAAGTTGTAGTATTAAATTTGGTGGCCAGGGCTTAAATGCAAAGGAGACATTATAGTATGAACTTGAGAGAAGTTCAAGCCATGTTACTCTTGAGGGAAGAGCATTTCGGGCAGAAAGAAATACAAATGCAGAGGCCTCTAAGGAGGACCTCCGCTTTTTATTACTTCTGTATTTTACTGGACCACAGCCTCATTCATTGGCTACATCTGCTTTTATGCTATAACTGCTGAGTTAAATAGTTGCAACAGAGACCATTTGACTATAAAGCTTAAACTATTTAATACCTGACCCTTTATGGAAAAAGTTTGTTGACACCTGCTATATGGAGTTCGGAATCCCATCTCAATCAGTGCTGTCTGGTTCAAAGAGACATGCGGCCATGAGTTAAACAAAGCTCAGCAACCACTGCGTAAGGAAGGGGTAGGCATCACTTTGTTTACTTTAATGAACATCTTAAACCCTCACAATAGCCTACAGAGTCTAATTAGGAAAGGAAAAATTCTGGATTCTACTTCTGATTTAATGAATGCATGCGTTTTGGCCAGCTACACATATTTCTTTCAAGTCATAGCAATATAATCATGTAGAAGAGTTTTAAAATTTCTTGGTGACATACAAAGCTCCTTGGTTTATTTTCTTATATCCATTTATCCTGGTATTTTGGATGGGGGGGCAGGGGTGAGCTTTAGGACAGAAAATGCAATTATTTCCCCCAAAATAGAAAAATATAAATCCAGAAAACTTACAGCATCTAACCTTAGGCAGGTTCAGAATAGAAATAATGGAAAGTCAAAGTTCTGAAAAAGAGAGACAGAATATATCCTAACTGTCCCAGAGGTGGCCAACAATGGTAAAACTTTCTCAATGTGCCTGCAGCATAAACAGACCAACCCTGTAAAGGGCGAGATCTCACCCGGGACACACAGGAAACCACAGCTGCTGGGGGCTTTGTACTCAAAGTCTGTTTCTTCTTCCAGTGATACTTTAAGAGAGCACTTGGACCTCCCTAAATACTTAGATTTCACAGAAATGAATTCAAGAATATTCAAGTTCACTGATTCATTCCACTAGTGTTCAGACCTGAGCAGTGATCCACACGTTTGACATCTGAATATGCACTTACCAATAACACTTAGGACTAAAAAGAAAAAGCAGAGGGTTTTGTCATCATAATGTAACCAGAAAGAAGTGACACAAGTAGCTGACAGTAAGAAGTACTCTGCTTTGGCTTATTCAAAATCAAATTTCCTAAAGGATGAAAATATATAAGGTACTAACATATAATTACTAACCATATAATTTTGGGGTGTTTTGCTATCTTTTGAAATGTAATTCCTGCTTCTACTAGTCATCTGATGCCGCTTCTGGCAGATTTTTTTTTCAATTAAAATTATTTTAGATCAAACCAATCCTTTCTAGAAATGACATACATTTCAGGAGAATAGGAGAGAAAAACAGCACACTGTAGGGACTCACCACATTAGCTACTGATACATGAAAGCTTTAATCTCAAAATCATTTAATAATTCAAGAAAAACATTTCAAGTAAATATTTCAAAAAGACATCTAAAAATCAGGATGCTAGAAAACAATTCTAATTAAATATAATCCTTCCCCAAAGACTTCTCAGTACTGTAAAATGCTTAAAGGACAAAAGTTTCTTTGTAAACATCTGCTGATAAATCCATTGAAAAGTGTAATATTCACGGAACTCTGACCTTCTTTGTAACATACAAAAATTAAAACAATATATCAATAACAGTGAAGACCTAAACCTAACAAAGATGTACTTTTCCCTAACTACAATAAGCCTTGTATTCTCAAACAGAACACTGTTATGATATGAGCAAAAGCCAAACAGTGTGGGCTGAGTAATACTAACTCAGTCTGTCTTGTTTTTCTTTGTTACATACTGGGACACAGATTAGCCCATTTTGATGCGAACTTAGAAGGTAACATTAAGAAATTAGATGTGAAGTCATAATTTTCTATTTTAATTTGCAATTCTGGACCTTAATGCAGCATTGCATTGCACATCTCTCTCCTTATGTCTAAAGAATAGCACTGGCAAAAGCGTGCTGAAAGTCCCTAAAAATGGCATCTCTGTGGATGTGTGTGTGTGTGGAGGTGGAGTGGGGGAACAGTATCCCAGAAGGTTTAGAAATGAATAAACTTCAAATTTTAAAAATATGCCACTTATGAAATAAATGAATACGTACATACCCTTGAGGAGAGAGTTTATCCAGCCATCCCGATTTAACCTTCTTTACAGATGCTCCATAAAAGCAGGCATAGGGAGATATTGCCTGTGAAGAAACAGCTGATGAATCAGCATTTCCACTTGTTGAGCTTAATGGATAACTGTGCCTATTAACGGAGTCCAAAGTCAATGCTTTTTGAATCCTAGATTTAGATGCCTTTGAATTTTTTCTTCTTAAACTCTGAAAGCATTCTTCTACTGTTGAGTATTCTGATTCAGAAGCAGTGTCTATCAAAAAATTGTTTTTGTCCTCTCGAGGTATCCAAATATCTTCCACCTTGTCCTCACTTATTTTCTCCTTTCTGTTATCATATATGCTAAATGGAAAAATGATGTAAACATTTCAAAGTGCTATATGTGATTTAAGACATCAGTGACATTTTGAAAATTTATAAATAACCAATAACAGAAACATAAGGCCAGGAAAATCCTAGAGTTTCAATCAACCCTATTGAAAATTATTTTAACTCTTCCAGAAAAACTAAGTAAAATTCTTTCAGTAACCTATGACATATGTGAATACTACTACAAGTTTTTTCTTAGGTATAATTTAATCTTATCCCTTTTATTTTGGACGGTTAGGTGCAGGTGCTAAGGATGGAGACTGGGTATATTCTTCACATCACAATTTAAACATCTTTAATAGCACAACTAAGTGGCCAGCCCAATGTCTCTGGGCAACATCATAGACCATTAACTCATCTATATGGAGATCTTATTTCCCACTTGTTTATCACTCTCTACTATCCTCTAATCAACTCCAAGGACCCCATGTTTCACCATAATGCAATAAAACAGAGAGTACGTCTGGCTGCTGAGAGCATCAGTATTATTTTGCAATGCTGATGAGGAAAAATATTGCAGCACACTGCTAGCTACAAAACAATAAAGGGTCAGTGTACATTCAGGAAGTAAAAGCTATGTAATGCAAAATATTTATTGGAATGCATTCATAATAGCTAGGCATATTTCTACAGATTCAAGGAATGACATAATAGATCAAATCATTAACGACAAAGGACATTTTTTGCTAATCAATGAAACAGATACGCCTGGGCTCAAATTACATCTTTCTGGATATAGCATTCTAAAAACGATTACTGCCTTAAGAATAATCTAGGCCAGGCGCGGTGGCTCAAGCCTGTAATCCCAGCACTTTGGGAGGCCGAGACGGGCGGATCACGAGGTCAGGAGATCGAGACCATCCTGGCTAACACTGTGAAACCCCATCTCTACTAAAAAATACAAAAAACTAGCCGGGCGAGGTGGCGGGCGCCTGTAGTCCCAGCTACTGGGGAGGCTGAGGCAGGAGAATGGCGTAAACCCGGGAGGCGGAGCTTGCAGTGAGCTGAGATCTGGCCACTGCACTCCAGCCTGGGCGACAGAGCGAGACTCCGTCTCAAAAAAAAAAAAAAAAAAAAGAATAATCTAGCCTGGCCCTTTCATATTTTGCATTATATTAGATTATGTCAAATGTTTACTGAAGCTGTTTAATTATTTAGCTTTAACTGAGGGAAACCTATAACAATGTTAGCCTTAGAAAATGAAAGACAAAAATAAAATGAATGTCCCTCTAACAGAGTTTCATTAAACTGTTGGCAATACAAAAGAGAAATGCTTTCGGGGATGAATACTCCATTTTCCATGATGTGATTATTATGCTTGTATCAAAATATGTTATGTACTCCAGAAATATATACATCTACTATGTAATCTCAAAAATTAAAAATTAAGAAAAAGAAAATGAAATATCAGGTAATGATCCAGTATGCCAAGTTCCAATAAAGCTGAGAGAAAAACAAAATTGAAGTTGCTGCATACAAATTCTAACTCCGTGTGTGATCCAAATAACTGGATAATTGCCATGCTTCTTGCCAGTGCTGAAACTCCAATAAAAATAATATATTACACTTGTAAAAGTCTGCAACTTGCATAGTGATGTTCTGTACTGCCCTTTGCTCCTTTTTATTAACATAACCTCTCATCGTTAATGTGCAATCACAGTCACTTGTATTGCTTTGGGGCGGGGGTGTGGTTTCCATTAGAAAAACACAAAATAATCTGCCACAGAATGCAACTATTTACTTGATTTATACAGCATAATTCAATTAATAAAATGGGTGCTGTTATGCTTACATTTAGAGAGGAAATTTTTGAACTTATCAACATAAACTATTTTCTCTGACACACAATATTATACTATGAATGAAAAGTCAACATTGTATAACAGTTTATTCTAAATAGTTAATCATCATCAATCATGATCTCATACCTTGATTTGATGATAAAAGAGTTCGCTGCAGTAGTTGCTTCCCCTTTGAGTGCTTCTTCCTGGGTCAAAAATTCATTCTTTATAGATCGCTTCTATTAAAAAAGCAAACAAACAAAAAACACATACTGTTTTGCTTTTTGGTTTGGGGATTTGTTTGTATGTGTAGCAATATTCTACAAAAATCCATAATATCTGAGTTTAACTAAATAAGTCTAATTACTTAGATCAATTTTCAGAAAAAAAAAGATAGTCTACATTAAACAGACTTTTGATTTTTTTTCACTATTTTATTCAAATGGTTAACTCATCAGTTCAAGTAAGAACAAAAGAAGATGCTAACCAAAAATAAAATTTATGTACTTTTATTTAATACATTTTTGTCTTCCAACTTCTCTTTTATCAAGACCAAGAAATAATGTAGCAAAAGAGCACAAGTAATAGAAAAGAATGAATGATACGCTAAATAATTAAAATATATACATAATTGGAAGCCTATGCACTTCAGAAGTCTGCACTTGGCTACAAGGCAAAGCAAAAATCTAGAGAGTGTTTAAGTTTTATAGAGTTTGTCTTTTGTTTAATTAACCCAATCTTGTGGCAAACTTTTAAAACTCACTATCCTGGATTCCCGAAGTCAAAATAAAAGTGTGTTTCTATAATGTATATTGAAAGATACAGATTTTACTACAGATTTTACCATAATTTTACTGAACAAAAATTTTGCTGACTGGAAATTTCACTCTTCAACATAATGTCATTCTTCAAATAGCTTGGAGAAAAATGAAGAGGTACAAATAGGCAGAAAAGCAAATAATTGATTATGGAAAACAATTAAAATGTATGGGACTAACCTTGGAATTTTCTAGTCTCTGGAAGAGAAAGGTCTCTCCATAAGGAAAGATGGAAGATGAATTCTCCTCATTTGAATCTTTTAGGGGAATTGTAGGATGAGAATGGAAAGATGTGAATAATATGAAATACTGTTTTTAAAAAAAGATTAAAAGCATGAGTTTTTTATGGCATTATCACAACACAAGCTTTATTCTGTAAGAGTCCAAATTATGCTAATTCTTATCCCTAAATCAATTCTCCTCATCGTCTTGATATAACACTCATGGTATCCACCATTTGCTTCACAAACATAACTCACTGCTCCTTAAATTGCAACCTGTCACATATGTCCTTGCCAACCTCTAGGATCCACATTAATATAACCAAATACATTGCCCATATACAAAAGAAATTGTCATGGTGCCATTTATAATGATAACTCCTAAATAAAGAAATACTCTAAACGCCAGAAAATTAAGCTTAGTTCTATAACTTACAATAAATAGTTATAAAAAGGTCACCAGCATAGTAGCTAGATATTACTTAAAATCCCAGAAGGCATTTAAAATAATTCCTCTAATGCCGTAGCTACTAATGCATCTGTAAATAAATTATTTGAAGAGAAGTTCCACCATCCTTGAATTATGCTAATCTACAAAAAATAATTCTCAATATTTGCATTTCTACTATGGCAAAAATTTCTCTTAAAGATTCAGTACCCAAGTGTTTGACATCTTATTGTCAAAAAGAATGTTCCCAAACTTGTATAATCAGAATTTTCAAAATGAAAGAAAAGCCTCTGTCACTGTTCAATTTGCCAGAGCAACAATGACAGCCCTTTCCAGTTACCATGGCAAAATCACTTTCCATACATGTATCTTTGTTCTGTAGCTCAGACTGCCAGAAATCATTTAATTTAGTTAAATGCCTGCAACTGTGGCTAATGATAAATGAAGCTTGCATAAAAAGAAAACTTTTTACATTAGCATGTACAAATTTCTAGGAGTCAGAGTGTATTTTATTGCCTTTTATTCAGTCCCCTTTAAAAGTGTCTGAGGTACTTTGAACGCTGGCAGACAGTTATTTCCATTGTTCCCTATACCACAGGTGGGCTGCCTTCTCAATCATGATTTTAACACAGTTAAGACTATCAAATGAGCTCTAATTTAAGGAGAAATTAAACACATTGACTCACTTTGCCATGCCACAGATTTATCAGTTGAGGTAGCAACATTTCTTCTTTCACGAAAATAGCTTAAAAAGCAAAGGAGAAAATATTTATGAGTGAAAATATTTAAGATATTTAGGAGTACAATTAAAATTATTAGAAAATATTATGAGAAAATATTTATGATTTATATTTAAGTGAAGGATTTATTAGAGAGATATACATTCTTTTGGGTAGAAAAAAAATATTCAGAAATTAATTCTGACTTGAAAAAAGATGAATGGCCAACTTCCACAATGTATTTTTCTATTTAGATTTTTAAAGAAAGAGATTTTCTTTGCAAAGGAAATTTTTTACCAGTGTTTGCTACTCACATCTATAATTCACAAAAGTAAGTAAACATATTTGTCCAATGCTAGTGTGCACATAAAGTAATTTCAAAACTGCTAGTCATATCTCTGAAAGAAAGAGATTTACTAACTAGATGTCAGTATTTGTGTAGCTTTTTGTCTTTGGCTTTATAATAGTCAAAAACATGCCTGGCTCTGTAGACACAATATGAAAATACACAAAAGATCTTCTTTCAAAGATTCTACAGTCTCGGGAGGAAGGTATCACAGGTAATTATTTAGAATACAACATGATAACAGCAATGGCAGAGGTAAACATCGGAGAAGCAGAGGCTGATGAAGGCCTTCTACAATATAACAGAGTTCTCTTTTCCATCTAAAAAAAGGAAAAATGAAAAAGAAGAACAAAACTGACAGATTTATACTATACAATTTCAATATTTAATCTAAAACTACAGTAAGCTAATAATCATTGTGCCATTGCTGAAAGTACAGACATATAAATCAATGGAATTGAATAGAAAGTCCACATATACAGTCCCACACATCTCTGGTCCATTGACTTAAGAAAAAAGTTCCGAAGAAATGCAGTGGAAAAAGAATAGCCCTTTCAACAAATGTTGCTGGAACTGGATATCTCAATGATTAAAAGAAGTAAATGTCAACTTTTACTTCACATCATGCACAAAAATTAACTCAAAGTAGAGTTGGGACCCAAATGTTTAATGCTACAACTCTAGAAATTCTGAAAAATATGAGAGAAAAATCATTGTAACATCTGAGTAGGCAAAGATTCCTTAAATAGAATAAAAAACTAAAACCCTAACAAACATTGAAATGTAGTCTTTACGAAAATTTAAAATTTATAATGTCATACACTAGTGACAAGTGATTTGCCCAAACCAAAAAAAAGGACTCTTACAATACAGTAATAAGAAATACACCTCGATTTTAAAATGGGTTAACCTGCCATGGTGGTGATCACCTCTGGTCCTAGCAACTCAGGAGGCTGAGGTGGGAGGACAGCTTGAGCTCAGGAGGTGGAGCCCTGCAGTGACCCATGATTGTGCCACTGCACTCCAGCCAGGGCAACAAAGCAAGACTTTGTCTCAAAAAAATAAAAACAAAGCACACATACAAGAACAAAAAGAACAGCATGAGAAATATGGAGAGACCCTGTCTCTACAAAAATAAGTAATAATAAATGCCATTTTTAAAGCTTGAGCATAGTGGTTCATGCCTGTTACCACAACATTTTGGGAGGCCAAGGTGGGCAGATTTCTTGAGCTCCGGAGTTTGAAACCAGCTTCTTGGGCAACATAATGAAACCCCATCTCCACAAAAAAAAAAAAACAAAAACGAAAATCAGCTGGGTGTGGTGGTGCATGCCTGTAGTACCAGATACTTGGGAGGCTAAGGTGGGACGATTACTTCAGCGCAGGAGGTTGAGGTTGCAGTGAGTCATGACTGCATCACTGCACTCCAGGCTGGGTAACAGAGTGAGACTCTGTCTCAGAAAATAAATAAAATAAACAAAATGGAAAAATGTAAATAGTTGTATCACAAAAAATATGAATGTGTGATACCACCACATACACATTAGAATAGCTAAATTATAGCCTGTAAATATCAAATGTTGGAGAATATGTGGAATAATCAGAACATTTAAATACTGCTGGCAGAAAATAAATAAATAAATAAATACTGCTGGCAGGAATGTAAAAGGGTGCATCCGTTTTGGAAAATTGCTTGTATTTTCTTATAAAAATAAACATTCACCAAACTTCAAAGCCCAGCTATTCCAATCCTACCAAAAATATTGAAAACAGATGTTCACAGAAAGACCTGTATACAAATGGTCACAGCAGCTTTATTTTCAATAATCAAAAACTTGAAAAAACCCAAATAGACATCAAGAAGTAAATGAACAAATAGTGGTGTATGGATCCAAGAGAATATCACCCAGCTGAAAGAAAAAAAACTACTAAAAAAACTAATTAAATAAATGTCAAAAATCATCATGCTGAGCAAAAGAAGACATAAGAAATACTCTCATTCATGGTTTAATGACAGGGATACATTCTGAGAAATAGGTTGTTAGGCAATTTCATCATTTGCAAACATCATGGAGTGTACTTACACAAACCTAGATGGTACAACCTACTTCACAGATAGGTTATATGGTATAGCCATTATATTCTTACAGGACCAATGCCATATCTGTGGTCCATCACTGACAAAAACATCATTGTGTGGTGCAGGACTGCATATTCTAACTTATTCTATATGAGCATGTGAAACAGGGATGGACTGTATAAGAAACTAAGAAACTCTTAGAAGTAACAGAACTGCTCTGTTTCTTGATCGTGGTAAAAATTTCATAGGTTTATGTATCTTTCACAACTCATCCAATTACATGCTTTAAGGGATTATAATTTATTATATATATTTTTTGACCTCAAAAGGAGTTGCTTCAGAATGAATTCAGCAGCCGAGCATGGTGGCTCACACCTTAATCCCAGCACTTTGGGAAGCCGAGGTGGGCAGATCACCGGAGGCCAGGAGTTTGAGACCAGCCTGTCCAACATGGATAAACCTCATCTCTACTAAAAATACAAATCTTAGCTGAGCATGGTGGCACGTGCCTGTGATCCCAGTTACTCAGGTGGCTGAGGCAGGAGAATCTCTTGAACCCAGGAGGCGGAGGGCGCAGTGAGCCAAGATAGCGCCACTGCACTCCAGCCTGGGTAGCAGAGTGAGACATCTCAAAAATAAATAAACAAATAAAATACAAAATACAAAAATAAAAATAAAAATGATTTTAGCAAACTTACTAATAGGGTTGATATATAAATATCAATTCTATCCCCAAATATCAGTAAACAAAATGAAACATTAAAATGGTGCCATATAGTATAAGGGCATTAAGAAACTACCAAAACCAAGAATTAAATCTAGCAAAACATTTGCAAGAACTCAATTAGAAAACATTACCGAGAAAATTAGAAAAAAATCTAATTAAAAATATATGAAATACTAGATATTGCAAAGATGACAATACCCCCTATATTAATCTGTAGAGTCAACGCAACTCTAATCAAAAGAGTTACAAGGAGGGACGCATGTGGGATTTAACAAACTGATTCTAAAATACATGTGAAAAAGAAAGGACCAATAATGACACATTTTTAAAGAGTACAGTGAGAAGACATACTCTACCAGGTTTCATGATTTATTATATAGCTGTAGTAATTAAAACACTATATTACTGATAAAAAGGATAACAGGCTATTGAACTAGAATTAAGAACCCACTTAAAGAGACCCAGTTACATGGATGGAGCTGGAGGTCATTTTCCTTAGCCAACCAATGCAGGAACAGAAAACTGAATAGCACATGTTCTCACTTGTAAGTAAGAGCTAAATGATGAGAACATATGAGCACAAAAGAGGGAACAACAGACACTGTGGCCTACTAGAAGAGGGGAAGTGAGAAGAAGGAGAGGATCAGAAAAAATAACTATTGGGTACTAGGCTTAGCAGCTGTGACGCAAGTTTACTTATATAACAACCCAGCACATGTACCCTGAAACTAAAATAATTAAAAAAAAAAAAAACAAAAAAAAAAAAACCCCACAGAGATCCAATTGCATTTAAGTCAAAGAGGTCAATTTGTAGCAATGAAGAAAGTATGGTCTTTTGAAAGACTAGATCACCTGTACATCTATATGGAAGCAAACGAAAATTTACTCCTACCTCAGACAATACACAGAAATCATTTCAAGATAGGTTATAAATCCCAGTATAATAGGTCAAACAATACAGCTAGAAGATAAAAATAGAAGATTTTCATGTGTCCTAAGACATAAAAGTTTTAATTCTAAAGGAAAGTATGGGTAAATCTGAGTAAATTAAAATGAAGAACTCTTATTCATTAAAGAGTCACAATTAAGGAACACAAAAACAATATGCAGAGGCAGAAGATATACTGTATAAGGGGTTTATACCCACAGTTTGTCAGTAACTCTTAAGAATAAATAACACTTAAGAAACACACAAAAAAATGCAATTTAAAACAACCAAAACCAAAATAGGTGAAAGATCTGAAAAGGCATCACACCAAAGATACAAACGTAGCAAAAGGTCAATAAACAAGGGCATAAGGTGTTCAATCTCATTAGTTATCACAAAATGCAAATGTAAACCACAATAAAATAACACTACACATGTATCTATACAGCTAACCAAAAAAAAAAAAAAAAAAAGAAAAAACCACAAATGTTGAGGGTATGAAACAAGGGGAATGCACATACACTGTTGATGGTAATGCAAATTCATACAACTAGTTTATAACAACCATTTTGCATTATCTACAAAAATGGAAAATATACAAATCCCATGACACAGCAATCCTACTCCTAGGTCTGTACTCAACAGCCATGCATACAAGTATGCCTCAAGAGTAACCACCCAAATATACGTCAATGGGTAAATGGATAAACAAATTGGAGATTCACACAAAGAAACACTATTCAACAATAAGAACAATCTGACATGCAACAACACAGACACATCTCAAAAACATCATACTGAATAAAGACGTCAGATATGAAAGATGACCTGCTGTGTGATTCCATTTATATAAAATTCCCAAATAGGCAAAACTAACTAATAGTGAAATCTACAGGTGCCTGATTCAGGAAGTTGGGAATTTACTGCAAATGGTCACAAGAGAATTTTAGGAAAAGTGGGGATGAGTGATGGAAATTTCTAAATCTTAATTGTTATAGTGGTCACATAAGCATGTATATACTGAAAATTAGTCTATTTTATACGCAAATTATGTCTAAGTTGATTTATATGTGTATATACATATTTATATAATATAAATATATTTATATAATATAAATAAACCTACAAATAAATATACACACAGAATATTGGATAAGGAAGAAAATATGAAATATCTAACAAAATTAAGAATGGATATTATAGCATATTCACACAATAAAATACTATACTGCAGTAAAAATGAACAAACTATAACCACAGACACAAACATGAATGATTCTCAAAGTTAAGCAAAATGAGCTAGACTAAAAATATACTCACTATAAGACTGCAATTTGTTTAAGATCACAAAGTGGGCAAAGCTATAATGTTTGGGTCATACCTAAAATGTAAAACTTTTTTAAAAAGCATCCTTTATTTGTTCTTTATCTCCATATTCTTGATACTTTTATAAAGCCGTAATTGTTTCCTGACATTTGTGTACTACTAACGCAAGTACTTACTACTGATTTGAACCCTTGAGTGGAGCAGTACTCAAATTTTGTACGTCTTTGGTAACTTGCACTAGTAATTAATATTGCTACTTCTTACTGAGCATTTACAATATGCAAGATAGGTCTCAGGTTTTTACATATAAGCACGTGTGTGTGTGTGTGTGTGTGTGTGTGTGTGTGTGTGTGTGTATAGTCATCCCCTGCACAACGTTTTGATCAATGACAGACTGCACATATGACAGTAATCCAATAAGAACATGAGAATGAGAAATTCCTATTGCCTAGTGACATTGTAGCCATTGCAACACCACAGTACAACACGTTATTCATGTTTGTGGTGATGATGCTGGTGCAAGCAAATCCACCGCACTGCCAGTCATATAAAAGTATAGTGCACACAATTCTGCACAGTACATAATACTTGATAGTAAGTGATTTTACTGGTTCATATATTTACTATACTTTTTATTTTATTTTAGAGTATACTCCTCCCACTTTTTTTTTTTTTTAAAGATAACTGTAAAATAGCCTCGGTCAGGTCCTTCAAGTGGTATTCCAGGAGAAGGCACTGTTATCATAGGTGATGGCAGCTCCATGCATGTAACTGTCCCTGAAGAACTTCCAGAAGATGGGAACGCTGAAGAGTTGTAAATTTTATACTTTTTTAAAATTAATTAAACATAGAAAAATGCTTATAGAATGAGGATATAAAGAATATTTTTGTGCAGCTGTACAACGTGTGTTTTAAGCTAAGTGCCATTACAAGAAGTAGGAAGCTTGAAAAGTTAAATACAATTAAAAAGTTATACTAAGCTAAAGTTAATTTATCATTGAAGAAAAAAAGATTGTTATGAATCTAGTGTAGCCTAAGGGTACAGGGTCTATAAAGTCTACAGTGGTGTAATGTCCTAGGCTTCACCTTCACTCACCTCTCACTGACTCACCCACGGTAAGTGCCCTATACAAGTGTACTGTTTTTTATTTTAACACCATATTTTTCCTATACCTTTTCTATGTTTAGATTTGTTTAAATTCACAAATATCTACCATTGTCTTACAATTTTAATTCAATACAGTAACATGTTGTACAGGTTTGTAGCTAAGAAGAGTAGGCTCTACCATATAGCCTAGGTGTGCAATAGGCTATATACCATCTAGGTTTGTGTAAGTACATTCTGTGATGCCCAAATAAGGACATAAGCACCTAATGACATATTTCTCAGAATGTGTGCCCATTGTCAAAGATTCATGCATGTGTACACACAAACATATAGCATACAGACAAAAAGAATAAAACAACAAGAAATAAGATTATTATCTGCATGTAGGTAAAATTGGCACAGAAAAGGGTTAGGTCACTTACTCAAGTTCACACAGCTCATAAGTAACTAATCTGAGATTCAAACACAGGCAGTCTTGTTCCTTACCCAGGACCTAAGCCACAATGCTTAACTTAAATTTAAAAAAAAAAAAAAAAGATTTTGAATATTGCAAGTATACCCATTAGTAGAATTTTAAAGCAATATTTTGTTGGTTTTACCAATAAATAAAATGTGAAGAAAAAAGTTTTTGATAATTTGTATTGATTGCCTCATTTAATATCTACCTACAAGGGATTACCAAATCTATCCACCAAGTTCAGTTGAACCGCTAGAAATGAAAAATTAGCAAAAATATAGGAAGTAAGTTGTTCTGAAAACTCTTGAGTATCAACTTACATTTTCATTTATCTACTAATAAATTATCACAACCTTTCTTATATTCTAACACCTATTATGCCCAAAGCAAAAAGCAAGTGGCTTTATTTATCTACAGCTCACATTAATTCCTTGTATCAGCCTTATGAGGTAGGACTTGGTGTCCTAATCCTACCAATAAAGGCGGGAAATTCTCCTAGCTCAAGTCCCACAGCTAAGAAGTAGGAATCCAAGATTCAAGATCAATTTTGTCTTTCTTTTCTACTATTTTACCACCAGCTATCCTGAAAACTGCTTTTAACTTTGAAATATAAAGCACGTTGATTTGTGAAAATTAAAAACCGAACCACAGTCATCATCCTCTCTTGTTCTTATACTTTTATGATGTTAACCTAGTTACTTAAAAGTTCTGAACCTGCTTTCTACATTTATTGAAGGGGGAAAAATCCAGGGCTTGCTGCCTAGGAATATTATGATGATTAATGAGATGATGCTTTTAAAGAGCATAAGGCAGGGGCCTACATAATATAAAAACTCAGCAAAAAATGTTATTTTTATTACAGAAAACAATTGTTGGTCCTCCTGGTAAACCTAATGTGTGCATTTGTTTCTTAAAGTCCTCAAAATGAACACTTTATATGTGTAATAGTGAAAAAAGTGTCAACAACCTAGGAGAATAAATTGTGTTTTTAAAATCAAATATTATACAACAGTTATTATATAAAATACATATATTGATGTGAACAAATCACAAAAATATTAAGTGAGACACCAAACTATAAAAGAATATCATTTTCATTAATCAAAAACATCTACAGCAATGCTATTGCATCTGTAGTAAAAGTACAAAAGCATGCATGAGTAGGATAAACACCAGTTTCAGAATATTTGTTACTTCTGGGCACAAAGGAAGGAGGCAGAAGAGTTAGCTGAATTTATTATTTCTCAATAAACTCAAGTCTGGGTCCACTATGGCAAGATATTATTTTTTAATCTAGATGCTATTATACGATAACATGATAGTTTGCATACTCTTATGCATGTTTGAAATTTTTCAATTTATAAATAACTTTGTCTTAATATTTTTGTTGTGGTTTTCAAACCATTTTTTTAACTATTTTTTTTTATTATTATACTTTAAGTTCTAGAGTACATGTGCCCAACGTGCAGGTTTGTTACATATGTATACATGTGCCATCTTGGTGTGCTGCACCCATTAACTCGTCATCCACATTAGGTATATCTCCTAATGCTATTCCTCCCCCTACCCCCCTCCCCACAATAGGACCCAGTGTGTGATGTTCCCCTTCCTGTGTCCAAGTGATCTCATTGGTGGGAAATAAACCATTTTTTAAATATGACTCATACTAGAGTTTCTGACCAGGAAGCCAGAATTACTAGCTTACCTCCAAACACTGAGAAGGTACCTCCTTCTTCCTCATAAATTCCCTGAAAGTCATAACCTCATCTTCATCTTTGTATCGCACCCCTTTACCCCTTCCCCTCAGTGCTCTGGAATAACAAGCTAACCCTTGTTGAAAAAATGCCCCAAGCATCATAAACATATCCAGGTAATACATGTCATTGTTGAAGGGCTCAGAAATCATCTCATATGTAAATAAGCTTGAGAAATAAAGCATGTATATTTACAGATTGATTTGTGGAGTTTCAAAAAAGGGAAATTTTAAAATAAAGCTTTATTTTAGTAAGCTAAAACTTATGTTCAAATGGAAATAATGCTTGAAAACCCCAAATAATAATAAAATATAAAAATAAAACCCAAATCAAAAATATCAATGATTCTGATTCACATTAACTTGGCAAATGTTTCATTAATATTTTCCCTATGTCAATTTTATTATTTGTAAAACCCTAAATCTGGAAATACAGGAAACCTGCAGATGTTCAATTGTGATGGACTAACAGTCCTTGCCTGTGGAATGCAGTATGTTTGTAAGCCCTTTGAAAATACCTGAATTCTGCTACTTAAATAGAGAATTAACAAATTTCTATGCAAGTAAAGAAAAACTACTGTTGTGAATAAAATTGTATCCCCACCCCACAAAATTCATATCTTCAAACTCTAACCCATAACATGACTGTACTTAAATTAGGTAAGGAATTAAAGTTAAATGCAGTCATAAGGGTGGGGCCGTGTTCCAATAGAATTGGTAGCCTTCTAAAAACAGAAACCAGAGATGGCTCGCTCTTGCTCAGCCCAGGAACAAAGCTCACATAAGCAGACATCAAGAAGGCCACCATCTGATAGCTAGTAGAGAGCCATCACCAAAACCAAAGGATGCTAACACTTTGATTTCAGACTTTTAGTATCCAGAACGATAAGAAACATTTCTATTGGTTAAACTACCCAGTCTACGGTATTTCGTCATGGTAGCCAGAGAGACAAAGACAACTATCATTGGTATCAGAATTAAAATGGTTTGTTTAAAGAACCTGAATATAAAAGAAGAGAAAGTAATGAATAACTCTGATTATAAAAGTGAGCGTTCAGCATACCTACAGGTTTTATTTTTAAAAATATTTTTAATCACTAAAGTTGCCCAGAAAAGCAGTGACATAAAGGTAAATGTCAAAGATATCCCCTTATGAGCTGTACTTACTTACTCCTTAGACAACGCAGCCAAATAAAAAAAATAATTACATGCCATATGTGGATCATCATTTCACAGAATGTTAAATATAATTTTTTAAAAAAAGGAAGGAGCTGGTGCTGGAGCCTAGTCCTGATCTAGCTCTCAAGAGATAGTTCAAAAGATATCTCCTTCCTTATCACCTTCACTTAGAGGCCTTGCTAGTCCCTGGGAGCCCTCCAGGCAGAAAGCAGATCCAAGAACTTCATGTCTAAAACACCAAAAGCAATGGCAACAAAAGCCAAAATTGACAAATGAGATCTAATTAAACTAAAGAGCTTCTGCACATCAAAAGAAACTACCATCAGAGTGAACAGGCAACCTATAGAATGGGAGAAAATTTTTGCAATCTACTCATCTGACAAAGGGCTAATATCCAGAACCTACAAACAACTCAAACAAATTTACAAGAAAAAAACAAACCACCCCATCAAAAAGTGGGCAGAGGATATGAACAGACATTTCTCAAAAGAAGACATTCATACAGCCAACAGACACATGAAAAAATGCTCGTCATCACTGGCCATCAGAGAAATGCAAATCAAAACCACAATGAGATACCATCTCACATCAGTTAGAATGGCAATCATTAAAAGTCAGGAAACAACAGGTGCTGGAGAGGATGTGGAGAAATAAGAACACTTTTACACTGTTGTTGGGATTGTAAACTAGTTCAACCATTGTGGAAAACAGTATGGCGATTTCTCAAGGATCTAGAACTAGAAATATCATATGACCCAGCCATCCTATTACTGGGTATATACCCAAAGGATTATAAATCATGCTGCTATAAAGACACATGCACACGTATGTTTACTGTGGCACTATTCACAATAGCAAAGTCTTGGAATCAACCCAAATGTCCATCAGTGACAGATGGGATTAAGAAAATGTGGCACATATACACCATGGAATACTATGCAGTCATAGAAAGGATGAGTTTGTGTCCTTTGTAGGGACATGAGTGCAGCTGGAAACCATTATTCTCAGCAAACTTTCACAAGAACAGAAAACCAAACACCGCATGTTCTCACTCATAGGTGGGAATTGAATAATGCGATCACTTGGACATGGGAAGGGGAACATCACACACCGGCCTGTTATGGGGAGGGGGGAAGGGATAGTGATGGCATTGGGAGTTATACCTGATGTAAATGACGAGTTGATGGGTGCTGATGAGTTGATGGGTGCAGCACATCAACATGGCACATGTATACATTTGTAACAAACCTGCACGTTGTGCACATGTACCCTAGAACTTAAAGTATAATAAAAAAAAGTGAAAATAATAATAATAAGAAGAAGATTAAAAAAAAAAAAAGACAACCGGAGGTTATTGTCCAGGCCAGCTCTCCAGATAAAAGGAGCAGGCAGGAATTCAGGGAAGAACCCAAGTCTGCAACAAAGACAAAAAATTTGATAGAGCATTAATTATATCAGATTATGTTGAGAGGAAGGAGGCAGGAGGGCACGTGTCCGGGAAGAGAAAAACAAAGAGCCCTATGTCAGGAAAACACTTCAAAGTCGACATCCATATTCCTTTGAACAGCTGTATGAAATGTTTAGTAATTCCTTTAAAAACACAGGCCATAAAGAAATATTTTCATTTGGTATATCAAGGAATGCACTAAATATCATTTGCAGGTGTTATCACTTGACCAAAGAGAAATTCACATTACATAACCCATAGTTTTATTTAAAAAGTCATATTACAACACTTGAAAATCATGGAATTACTATTTGCAACATAGGAAAGGAGTACTAGGAAAAACAAACAGTGAACTCTGAAAATAATTTATTTGCTCATTTTATGATCTGAGCACCAGAAAAGCATTGTTGCTATTAAGTACCACAATCAAAGAAAAGAAAGGTTAGAATAGGTAATCTGGCCTAAAAATCACATGGAAAAAAAAAAGTGCTATGATATAGTTAGTACTAAATTATTTACTACTAATTTTAATGTTGTTTCCACTCTCAAAGACTCAGTCACAAATTGAGTAACGAGCTTTTCATATGATACAAAGTTACATTTATAATGGAAGAAGTTGAAAATATACCACTCTGGCATACTGACTATTTTGAATAAAGGGCATTTAATTCAAGTACTGGAAAACAACAGGTGTAAAAAGAGAACTCTGATCTTCCAGCCTCCTTAAAAGCAGAAGATGAAATTCCCCTGAAAGAAATTAACATCCTGTCCTCAAGGACAGGAAGGCTGAGGCCAAAGAATTCTGTACAGACCTTGTTAAATAACGTATCTTTTAAGCCTCCCCACATAATTTAGTCGGTTTTTCACAACTTAGTTCTCTTTTTGTAATTCATTATTTAAGCATTTCACTCTAACTGCTTATTTGGGTCTTCATCTCTTTATGAGGATTCTCGAGCCATGTAGTACTCGTATTACTTGTATGAAATAAATGTGTATGCTTTTCTCCCGTTAATCTGTTTTATATCCATTTAATTCTCAGGCCCAGCTGGGACCCTAAGAAGAAAGAGGTGGAATTTTGCTGCCCCTATACAACTAAATGAGTATCAAGATTCCCTGTAAAATTCATGAAAATTAGCATGGGCTGTTTGAAACTTAAATCAAATGCTTCTTATGTGAGATGATCCTTTACAGCTACCAAAGGGATTCAATTCTGGCAAAGATGCAGCTTTAATGTGTGTACACATAGTAAACTTTCTGGCATGTCAAAAGCATCTGCCATCTGAAGACTTGTCATTTTTCATTCACTTTCTTTTAATTATTCAAAATTAGCAAACTATTTTAAAGCTAAAGTGTCAAACAAAATGAGTGTCCTTTACAATCCCAATAAATAATCCAATTCTTATAAAGGCAATCAACATTTTCAACAATATTTACTCAATGAGGGGTTAAGGAAGTGGGATCTGGAGTCAGATGTACTGGTAGGAAATCCTAGTTCACTATGTGAATGTGAACTTGGAGAAATTAACCCAAGCCTCAGTTACCTCATAAGTAAAATGGGGTGAACATTTCCTACTCCATGTTCACAGAGACCCTATCAGGGCCACTGTGAACATTAGATAACCCCTGCAAAATTATAAACCAAACTAGTGTTTAATAGATGACACTAGTTGTTTAATAAATGTGTTTAATACATGACACTATATTGATTTTCTAGTAAATACCAGACTTTGCCACTGGTACTAGGGATGTCAAGATAAAGACAAATTAATTAGAGCCTCTGCCATCAAAAGGTTTATGCTCTAATAGGAGATACTTATATTAACAGAGTCTTGTAAATGGTCATGTTTTCTCTCACAAATACTAAATTGCCACCTTTTCTCTTGCAAATACTATTTGCACTGCAATTACCAAAGGTACCTAAGGCCAAGAGAATCAGAGGCAGCCACAGATTCAAAGGGAGTAGGGGGAACAGCAGGCATGGGGAGAAAAGAGGAATCCTGCTGAAACTCCAGCCTGGAGCCTGTGCAGGAAGTGTGTAAAGCATTTAGTGCCACTACAGTAACAGTCAAACTTGAACAGCCTCGTGTCTCAGCAGAGAGACAAGTGTTAACTTTTAATGGGAAAAGCAATATCCTACTCCAACCCTAGAGAAAACCACAACTATTTTAGGTATAACTTTGAGATTCACAAATTCTGAAAGCTAAAGCTGATGACCTCTTTTGCTACAAATTACCTCCTCCCAAACTGTTGAGGTAATCCTCCTGTTACTTCAGGATACCAATGACTTACTACCTGGGTAGAAGAACCACATTGGTAAAGCCCCTCTTTTGGGTCCCAGAGGTCTCATCTCTAGTGAGCCTAGCTTCATACTGAGCTGTCTGTCACCATCTTTTTACATGTGACTTCTACACGAGACTGCAAGTCACCGTATTCCTCTTTGCATCCTTCCTACCAAGCAGTGACTAAACACCAAGTTCAATAGATGTGTGTTGAATTATTACTTGGTGCCAAGCATTGTGCCAGGCAGCAGAGATACAAACATTAAAAACATGTTCTTTGTCAAAGAACAAATCATCTAATGGGGAGACAGAGTCAACATTTCAAATATGAGAACTGCACTAATGGAAAGACTACAATACTAGGTGTTGGGAATTGGTATGGAAAGGAATATCCAGATAGAATTAAGGGAAGGGATGTTCCCCCAATTAAATAGGGAAAAGCTAAAGAGTCCCAGGCATTATAAACTGGAAACAGACTCTGGGAAATAATGTACAATGAGAGGAGGAACATTTTTAAAAGAAAATGTTGCTTGAATAGGTAAATGAATATAGTCAAATTTAGAAAGGAACACTGAAAATATAACTGTTAAAAATCACTAAATTCCCTCAAATTTAATGCTTAGAGCTTATTGTAAAGATTCTTACCTCCCAGAAATTCCTTTTGTTGACCCTGGAATCTCTGGTACAGGCCGATGTCTTAGCAGAAAAGATCGAGATGGTCTTGAAACCAACTTGCTACGACTTCTCATAGGTGCTAGGATTGGTGATGATGGAACATACAAGTCATTTACAATCATTTCTCCTTGAAACTTAAAGAATGGGGATGGTGGTGATCCGTCTAATAAACCATTTGTTCCATTTCCAGAATTCGTTTCTGATGTTGAACAGCCAACAGAAGAAAGGCATTCAGAGTCTGCATTAGGGAGCTTACTGAGATTTTCTGAGATCAATTTAACTTTTTCTGTTTGTTGTTCTTCAATTATGTGATCCATAGTCTTCTTTGTAATCAAAGACTCCATTTTAATATTTTCACTACCAAATAAAGAATCATTCAAAGAACCCAAATTCAGGTGTGGTTCTTCTGCAGTGGGGAAGTCGCGTTTAGGAGGAGACAGCTTATTATCTGATTGAGGATACTGGCTTCTTTCCACACTTGCATCGTCTTCAAGTTTTTTTGTAACAGTCTCCAACTGCGGTGGGCTAGGTGTCTGAACACTACTAGAACTAGAAAGTTCCATGCAGATATTCTGATCAGAAGATGGAACACTGTGATCCTTTGAAGGGTCATCATTCTTCTTTGCTTTATGAACATTTGCATATATTGGAAAATCTTGCATTTTTGACAAGATTATCTGTAACTGTTTAAGTATCCTCCTACGGTGACCTGTAGGTGATATTCCAATTTTCTGTAGCAGGCTGTCATTTATTGCTGCACAGTCCTTCACAGTAGTAAAACCACACTCATGGAAATGTAAGAGATACTGCTCCAAATTAATGCTCATTAGGAAATCTTTTATATCCACATTTACTTCACTGACTGAGGACATAATGGTGGCTTCATTACTAAGTTGAGTTACAAAAAGTGGCACGATGAGATACACACACAAGAAGATGCACTTCTCTGCTGGCTTTTCCTCTATCAATTGTGACAGAAAAGTTTCTTAAAATGTTATTTTCTTCACAGTGACTGCTTTATGTGCTTAAGCCTAGAAAAAAAAATAAAAATGATTAGGCTATTTTAATTATTAAAATCTACTTTTATACACTTTCTCTGAAGAAACAACAGAAATTAGGACACTAACTTTCACTCTGCATTTGGAATCTTTGTGCATTGCTTTGCATGCCCTAGAAAACCAGTTTCTCTGTATGTGAGGGTACAGGACAGAAATGCTATGACAGCATCAAACTATGACTTTCACAAAGGTGAAAAAAAATGACACTGACAGACGTACCGAATAAACATATATCAAAAGCTTTATTCAACTTCTTAATTAAAAATGAGGGAACCAGTAAGTCAGTAAGATTGGATCCAATAGCATTTGTGGAAAAGATTTATATAGTCCATCAGAAAAGGTTTTTTTAAAGTATTAGGATAGCTAGGTTAGATAAAAAACTGTTTAATGTCCTACAGGATAATAAGCCATAACATTTGGGGTTATCTTTTCTACTGGACAAAAATCTATAAGCATACAGGTAACTTCTCAGTGTCTATGTGCTACTCAAATAATAAATAGCCAAGTCAAGCACAGGAATTAAAATTGGGATTAAAATATCTCTAAGGTGGTCTTGTTAAACAATATTCCTGCAAAGGCACTGAAAGAATGTTCTTTTGACTTTCAAGTTTTATGCAATTTTCTTAACAGTAACTGACTATAAACAACTTTCCCTTTCACTGCACTTTCTTTCAAATACTTAAAAAGCAGTCAGAACATATTTCTCAGTTCAATAATTTTCATTTCATAAAAGCAGGCAGCATTATATGTAAACAATAGTGATATACAAGATATGACATTGAATAATCAGCTAATTCTTAAATACATTAGACAACAGAAAATATGCTAATATAAAAGGACAAGGTAAAGGTTTAAGGGTCATGTGTCCTCCAAAGTACACAGCAGATTCATAAAAGTTTATTTTTCTCCCAAACAACATAATTAAACGTTTTTTAAAAGTCCATTTTTCCAGATGCTAATTATACAGGTGTGTTCAGTTTATGAAAATGCATATGTGCAAGTTTCTGTACACTGTGTGTCAACAAAAAAGTACAGAGCAGGCATGACACATATATACTGAAGTAATAAAATGAGACACACCCAAACAAGGAAAATTTCCCTGAGCAGATTTTGATGCAGGACTGAAAAACCCCTTGAAATAGCTCTACAAAAGGCATATCTTGGACTCTGCATATGCTACATGCCAAGTGCCCATAAGCTACTGCTTCAACTATTTTAAAATATCAGCAAGCAGTAACAAACAGGTATAGGATAAAAGGGAAAGCATATATCTTCTTCAGGACACACTGCAGGAGCAGAGAAATAAAAATACAAAATAAATGATGAAAGGCAGGAAATCCCTTTGTCAATAAGACATCCCAGAGTAACACCTAAAATGCTTAAATGTCACACACAAAGAAGTTACACCTCAGCCAGGTGTGGTGGCTCACACCTGTAACCCCAGCACTTTGGGAGGCCAAAGTGGGCAGATCAATTGAGGTCAGGAGATCAAGACCATCCTGGCCAACATGGTGAAACCTTGTCTCTACTAAAAATACAAAAATTAACTGTGTGTGGGGGTGCACGCCTGTAATCCCAGCTACTCGGGAGGCAGAGGCAGGAGAATCACTCGAACTTGGGAGGCAGAGATTGCAGTAAGCTGAGATGGTGCCACTGCACTCCAGCCTGGCGACAGAGCGAGACTCCATCTTAAAGATAGATAGATAGATAGATAGATAGATAGATAGATAGATAGATAGATAGATAGATAGATAGATAGATAGATAGATTTGAAAAAAGAAAAGTTACACCTCAACACTACACACAAATTCAATTCTCAGATAAGCCACTTTTATTCTACACAATTATTTTGCAACAAATGTATTGTCTATTTTTACTAGCATTATCACAGGATGGAAATAATTACTACCAATGGAACAATAAGTGGACATAATGTATTCACCCACTTTAGAATTTATAAACATGATAAATTGGCCAATAACTTGAGAGTATTAGAAGCATTTTCCTTCTGAAGTAGAATAAATTATAAAAAGTCACAGTTTTGCTTACCAGTGTCCACAAAAACGTTAATAGGAGAAAAACAATTTCAATAAAATACATACACACATACACATCAAGAAACCTCCTGACCCATCCCTACCCCAAATCTAAAACCTAGACTGCATTCCCAAGTCCACCTTTGTATTATCCACCACATTTAAGGAAGCAGGTGAGCTCCCGATTTTACTCCTTGCTACTGACAGAATTATGTCCTCTCAAAATTCATATCTTGAAGCCCTAACCTTTACTGTGACTGTACTTGGAGACAGGGCCTCCAAGGAGGGAATTAAGGTTAAGTGAGGTCATCAGGATGGGACCTTGATAAGACAGCACTAGTTTCTTATAAGAGACACCAGCGAGTTTTCTTTCCCTCAGGTCCCAGAGCCCTCTATGTAAGGACATAGGGAAAAGGCGGCTATCTAAGCCAGGAAGAGGAATCTCACTAGGAAAATTATCAGCTGGCAAATGGATCTTGGACTTCTCAACCTCTAGAGCTGTGAGAAAATAAATGTATGTGGTTTAAGCTACATGGTCTGTGGTATTTTGTCATAGCAGCTGAGCTGACTAATACACTTACTCCATCCTTACTGCTTTTGTCATGGTTCCAAACCTCATGACATCTTTTGCCTGGATTATTGCAATGGTCTCTGAACAAATCTCTCAGCCCAGTCTCCATGCATCAGTCAATGAACTATCAAATACACAAACTCGGTATGTAACTCCACATGCTCAACCAGATAAAGTCTATGCTGATATTGCTTATAGTGCCAAATCACATTTTTGTCTCTAGCAATAATAATAGCAGGTGCTATTGATGTAAACAGCAATTATATGTCAGACACCATGCTCATATTTCCTGTGACACAGGAATTCCTCTGTATCAACTACAAGCTCATATTCAACCCTTTCAAACATTCTGCCAATATCCTTCATTCACTTTAGTCCATTCTTGTCAATTATTTCCCTGAGGCAACAAGCTGTTTAGCAGCTCCATGCCTTTTTGCATACACTCTATCTGTTTTCTTAAGCACCATTTAAAATTATAAATAGGCAGGTATTACCTCCTCTGTGAAGGCTTCTTATCAACCCCTCAAAAGAGAATGAATCATTCCTTCCTTAACATACATTTATAATTTCTATACTAGAGCTTTGCAAAGCACTTGGAACATGTTTAAGAGATGTGAGAGAGGCTGATAAAAATGGCAGAAGAGATTGAGAACCCTACTGTATTCGTTTTTTGGTATATATGTGTGTACTTTCATTTTAATACACAGCCCTTTCCTTTCTTTGGCAGATACATATATACTTCCTAGGTGGTCAAATCAAATAAAGATATACCAAAAGCTCTACCCAAAACCATCTCTCTCTATCACTCAACATGCTGAATACAGTTAATGAATCTGTTTCCTTTTCATGCCATGAAAAAGGCTCCCTCCCACAGCCCTAAAATCCTCTCTGCACGTTAATGTCAACTCTGTCCTCCAAATTGCCTGACATTTTAACTGTGTGAACACCCAAGAGTGTTCACAGATTCAGTTCTTTCCTTAGATGCTCTAGCCCCAAGCACATCATTAGATACACAGAGATAATCATGCCTAACTATAAAATTTCAGTATGTGAAAGCTCCTTAATACGAAATTGAGGCTCTCCATGTTTTGACCTTCAATTGCAGTCTATGGCATGTATGCCACACTCTAGATCAGTGACCCTCCAGGTACTGATCTGTGGATCTTCTGTACATCAACAACTGCTGTGGGTCCTAGGAGTCTACACTTGTTACATCCTCCAATTATAACTGGGATGTGTGAAAAAAATGTGGTAATTACAGTTCTAAGTTCTTGAGGCTTCCCAGACATGCTTTACACCAGCCCACCTGAGCCTAAGCTCATCACTATCCTCCTCTTGGATAAAATCCCCCATCTAACATTCTGCACATAAGTTTGCAGTAAGACTAAATTAAAATCCCACCTCCTCCACTTTCTAGCAGTGTAAATATAGGCCCGTGCCTATGTCAATGTCTCCATTTCCTTTCCCATAAAATGGAAATACTCCAGAGTACCAAGCATTGGTGAAGATTAAATGAGATAATCCATCATAAGTGACTCGCACATAGTGCCTAGCATGTACTGATGCTTAGTAAACATTCACTTCGTTGCTGTAATTATTTTCACCACTATAGTCATTGTGTCCCCACAGCTAAATTTTCTGTTCTCTGAGGTCTAAAACACTTTCCTTCACAAGAGTTCTAGTGAACAAGAAATGCATTCTTCTCCGTATTCCTACACTATTTACTTCTTAGAGTGTTGTCGCAGTTCGTTCAGACTGATTTAACAAAATACGAATGCTCTTGGACTTACAATGAAGTTACATCCCAATAAACCCATTGTATACTGCAAATATTATAAGCTGAAAACGTGTGGCTGAGAGGGAGCCAGGCTTGCTGCCACTGCCCAGCATCACTAGAGAAGTGTGGTTTCTCCCAAATGCATATCACATTCACTCCATCATAAAGTCGAAAAATCCCAAGTCAAACCATAATAAGTTGGGGAACATCTGTACCTTAGACTGGATAATTAATAAACAACAAAAATGCATTACTCAGAGTTCTGGAGGATGGGAAGTCCAAGGTCAAGGCGCCTGCAGACATCATAGATAATGCCTTCTATGTGTCCTCATGTGGCAGAAGGTCAAGGGGCAAACAAACAAGCTCCCTCAGGCCTCTCTTCTGAGAAGACTAATTCCATTCAGGACAGCTCTGGCCTCATGACCTAATAACCTCCCCCAAGCCCCACCTCTTAATACCATTCTCTTGAGCAGTCAGGTTTCAACACACAAATCAGGCCACATACATTGAGATCATAGCAAGTGTTTAACTATATTCTGCTGTTCCACAGACAGTGTAATATCAATGCCAAGACTCTGAATCCAGACAACTTGTGTTGAATTCCAATTCCTACACTTACTAGCTTTACTATCTTGTGTATTTAACTTCTCTGTGCTTTAGTTTCTTAGTCAAAAATAATGGGAGTAATATTAGTACCTACTTCATAGGGTTACTGTGAAAATTACATGAGTTAATATATACACAGCACTTATAACAACAACTGGACATTACAAATTCTAAGTAAGTGTTGCCATTATCACTATTATTTTATTATAATAAACTCTGCCAACAGGACAAACCCATATAAGCTGCACAATGAATGTCAGATTACTTGCTTATAAACATGGTGCATCATGTATACACAGTACATGTTTAGAGAATGTATAAATAGTTGGTGTTACAGACATGGCTGTGCATCTCCCCATGCTATCTCAAACCAATTCCACGAGGCGATGAAAGGGAAGTAACATTCAGGAGCACTTGTTACATGCCCAGCTTACCATATCACTCAATGAACAGCACCTTGTTACTTTACTGTGCTATGCCTTTAAACTATATCCTGAATTCAGTAACACTATCTATCTCCCCTGCTCACATTCCAGCCTAAGCCACCATCATCTCTCTCTTAGACCACTGCAATAGCCTCTTAGACTGATATTCCTGATTCTGTCCTGGCTCCCTCTCCCCAACACAGTAGATTCTCACTACAGGAGCCAGAATGATTAATGTCATAAGAAAAGTCACACCATATCACTCCCTATGACTTCCAAACTTAATCTTCCCTGACTTTTACCCTCCATCACTTGACAGCCTCAGAGCCAGCCTCCTTTCTGTTCCTTCCTCAGACCTTACCTCTTGATCTTGTCTCTTTCTAACCTTCTTCTCCAGCATACACCCATGTCTCCAGTCACTCCATCACTTTGGTATGTCTCTGCTCAAATGCACCCTCTTCAGAGAGGTGGTCCCTCCCTAATCTATGCTATACAAGCATGCCTTGTGACTCACCATCCCTTATCCTTGCTTTATCTGTCTCCATGGCATCTACTACTGCTGATATCTGTTGACTGTTCCAAGAAGGCAGGGATCTTGTCTACTGTTCACTGCTCAGCTCAATAAATGTTTGCTGAATAACTTCTTCCTTGCTTTGTGATGAGGAGTGGAAGGTGCACATTGTTTTAAAATGTTGTCTATTTAAGTAATCAAACTAGTATGGAGCATATTGATTTCAAGCACAGATTTCTCCAATTCATCTAACCTTAACAGAGGTCCTCAAATCAGGAGTTGAGTGTGAGGGGTCGGCCAGGAGGTATCAGTTAGAAACATCCTAAACCATCTGTGGGACTTTTAAAAACTCATGGGTTGGGCCAGGCTGGGTGAGGTGGCTCATGCCTGTAATTGCAGCACTTTGGGAGGCAGAGGTGGGCGGATTGCTAGAGCCCAGGATTTCCAGAACAGCCTGGGTGACATGGCGAAACTGTCTCTAACCAAAATATACAAACATTAGCTGGGTGTGGTGGTGCACACCTGTAGTCCCAGCTACTCAGAAGGTTGAGGTTGGAGGATGGCTTGAGCTCAGGAGGAGGAGGTTTCAGTGAGCTGAGATTGCACCACTCATCTCCAGTCTGGGCAACAGAGGCAGACCCTGTCTCAACTAATAGTAATAGTAATAGTAATAATAATAATAACAATAATAGGTTGGACAAGCTTCCCCCTCCTAATGTCTTGAATAAGGAAAGTCACTACAGTAAGCCCCTCCCAAACTCCCTCCCCATCACCCATTACCAGTAGAGCTTTGTCATCAATCTCCTAGTTGAACAAGGAAAGCAAAACACTGAAAACCAAGGGTTACTTCATTAAACCATGATGTCATTCAGACAACTTCTAGAATCACCTTTGCCTGACTATATGTGACAGGATGGAAAACAGCACAGTACAATTGTATCAGTCATATGATCAATCCATTAAAACAAAAAGGGAGCATATCACTGAAAAATCAGAAACACATTCTTAGCAAAGTTAGAAACTTTGTGAGAAAATGGGCTTAATAGTAGTCAGAGGATCAATATAGATTTACAAATTAGGCTGCTAAATGAATAATGAAACTTTTCAACATTTTCAATACAAGTCTTACAAATTCCAATAACAATGAGAGCTGGTTGTATTCCAGAACAGTGGTTCCCAATGGATTGGAACTATATCCCTTGATTAGATTCAGAGATATGTGAGAAAATGCTTTCACTGGTCTTAATGACTAAGTGATGCCAGTAGACAGAAAAAGTGTGACATTCTGCGATAATACCCAAGTAAAAAATTCAATTATGATTTTTACTCCTTCAACTCTCTATAATTAATCAGTTCCCAGTATGGCACCCAATACTACAGATGATAAAAAAGAAAAGTGTCCCTGCCTTCAAGTGTCCCTGTAATACACCACTTCAGTTTGATGTGTGTCCATGTACGTGTCTAAACCTAGAAGTCTACATATATTTACATTTAAGTGTCCAAGAGTTAAGAGGCAATGACAAATTAAGGGAGAACATTTTTGTAACTGCTATATAAAGCAGTGGTAATATAGAATTGAGTTTATCAAAATTTATTGTTGCATCTGTAATTGTAGAAAGGTAGCTCATGCAGGACTACAGTACAGCTGATATAATGCAACAATATGAAGCCAAAATCAAATAACAAATTATTATTTGCTAATAAATTTATTGTGGAGAAATCACTAATTCCTTGGAAAATTGGAAGTCTCCATATGGACAACATGCTGAACTAACTAGTTGAGGGTACAGGTCTTCTAGAAGTCCAACTGATATGGATTGGGTGTTTTGTCCCCTCCAAATTTCACATGGAAATGTGACCTCTGATATTGGAGGCAGGTCTAGGAGGGGACCCTCTCAGTGAGAGGTCATGGGGGTGGATCCCTGATGAATGGTTTGTGTGGTCTTTATGGTAATGAGTGAGTTCTCTATGAGTTCATGCAAGATCTACTTGTTCAAAAGAGCCTGGCACCCCCTCCTTCTCTTGTTCCTTCCTGGCATCTGATATGCTAGCTTCCCCTTTGCCTTCCACTATGACTGTAAGCTTCCTGAGGCCTCACGATAAGCTGAGTGGATGCCAGTTCCATACTTGTGCAGCCTACAGAACTGTGAGCCAAATAAATCTGTTTTCTTTATAAATTACCCAGTCTCAGGTATTCCTTTATAGCAATACAAATGGACTAATACACCACCTTTGCTTCAGTACAAAATACAGAAATAGGTTATTGTGTTATTTGCACATTGAGCAAACTACTATCAAGATAATCACTTCAGGTACTGACAAAAACATGTTCAATTTGACTCTTCCCCAGAACCATGTAGAAGAGGAAGTATTTTAGAGAAAATATGCTTATGGTTGCATTCTTTCCTCTGTCCCACAGTATAGAGCAGACTGCAAAAGGATGAAGGTCAGGCCTACTAACTTATTTTTCTAGTCTGAGTGCTTAGCCCCCAGAAAAAGTATAAAACTGGTCATTTGGTATCTGTCTCCTCCACCATCCATTCACCTACATTAGTGTGGCAACATCAGCCCCATTAAACCCCTTACAGGAAGCCCAGTTCCCTCAATGTGGTCATCTCTTTTAATTGAGGTCACTCACGGGCTCTTACCTCCTCTGCCCCTGTTCTCTACCTCAACCACTACTCCTTTCCCATCCAACAAAACACATCCATCTTCTTTCGTTCTCCCTCAGAATTGCATTGCTAATAATAATAGCCAATAGTTGTGGAGTATTTGCAAACCATTTGTGTAGGATCTCATTTACTCCTCACAGCTTCAGGGAGGAAAATCCCATGCTGAATGTCACGCAATAGATAAACAGTGGAAACACTAATTTAAGTGTTTCTGAGAGTCAGACTCCACAACTTGTGCTGTAAACTGTAATGCCTCATAGTAGATATAAAATTGATTTAATAGTAAAGAGGTAGCAAAGACTTAATAGTCTCCCTCTCCTTTGTCTAGCTATTCATAAGTGCTTATATTCACACTAGGGAAATGCTGTTTAAATATACCATATCTTGCAAATTCAAGTTGTATACGCCATTTAAGTTTGATGTGTCCATGTACGTGGCTAAACCTGGAAGCCTACATTCATTTACATTTAATTGCCTGAGAGTTACAGCCAATGACAAATTAAGGGAGAACATCTTTGTAATTGCTATATAAAGCAATGGTAATGTAGAATTTCATCTATTAAAATCTATTTTGCATCTATCACTGCAGAAAGACAGCTAACACAGGACTATAGTACAATTGATAGAGTGCAACAATATGAAGCCAAAATCAAATAACCAAATATGACCAAAAGAAGTAGTCACTGCCCACATGAAGTCAATGGTTATTGTAAAAAAAAAAAAAAAAAAAAAAAAAAATACAAATACAAATCTGCTTGAGAAGAAAATAAAGTATTAAAGCCAGGCATGGTGGCTCACGCCTGTAACCCCAGCACACTTTGGGAGGCCCAGACGGGTGGATTACCTGAGGTCAGGAGTTTGAGACCAGCCTGGCCAACATGGTAAAATCCCATCTCTACTAAAAACACAAAAGTTAGCTGGACATGGTGGAACACGCCTGTAATCCCAGCTACTTAGGAGGCTGAGGCATGAGAATCGCTTGAACCCAGGGGGCGGAGGTTGCAGTGAGCCAATATCACGCCACTACAGGGACAGAGCAAGATGTTGTCACAAGAAAAAAAAAGGAGAAGAAGAAGAAAGAAGAAGAAAAAAGAAGAAAGAAGAAGAAAGTATTAATACAAAAAAGATACCTGACTATGGTCTTAAAGGTTTAATATTAAATGTAGTGCAAAAGTAGATAAGGAGTGGAAGCAACCCAGATGTCTATGAATGGATGAATGGATAAAGAAAGTGTAGTATATATACAAAATGAAATACTAAGAAGCCTTAAAAAGGAGTGAAATACTGTCATATGCTACAATATAGATGAACCCTGAGGGTCATTATGCTAAGTGAAAAACCAGTCATAAAACAGACAAATATATGATTCCACTTACATTAGGTATCTACCATAGTCAAATTCATAGAAAGTAGAACCGTGGCTACCAGAGAGGGAAAGAGAGGTAAGGAGTTGTTTAACAAGCATAGAGTT
Source organism: Rhinopithecus roxellana (assembly GCF_007565055.1). Lineage (NCBI taxonomy): Eukaryota > Metazoa > Chordata > Mammalia > Primates > Cercopithecidae > Rhinopithecus > Rhinopithecus roxellana. The sequence continues at coordinate 139,470,440 of NC_044550.1, forward strand.
TCAGTTCTACCAACTGGAAATGGTCTGGAGATCTGTTTCCCAGCAATGTAAATATACTTAGCGTTACTCAACTACACACTTAAAAATCATTAAGATGGTAAATTTTATAGTATGTGTTCTTTTTACCCAGTAAAAAAGGAGATCAGAAGACAGACCAGAAGATTTGGGCCAGCGTCTCAACTCTTATTCAAACTGAAATCCCTGTACATCCTTGGACTTTTTTGCTCTCGTTTGGGAGCCAATTCAAGCCTTCCAAGTGTGGTAACACCACACTCATGAGGCTTCCCTGCCTATCCCATCCCTCCTCAATCCCTTATTAGTTCCGCCCAGGCAGTAAGGATATGCCGAATTCCAGTCCAGGCTTCCCCACTTTTTAACTATGTATCTTGATTAAGTTATTTAACTTTCTGAAGCTTGTTTTTCTCATTATAAAACAAGGGTAATATACCCCATATTGTGTAGTATTTCTATTAGAATTAAACAAGTCAAATATTTAAGATATATAAGACTATCTGACATGAGTTACAACTGCACCATAAATGTTGGCTATTATTAATTTACCCATTGTATACAATATTGCCTTTGATCATATTCATACCACTCTATTGCACTCGGTTTGAATGGAATTCTTCTGTCTGTGTAGTAATACTACATTCCTTTAAATTATCACTGTAAATCATTCTTCTAATAAATCCACAATGCACCTAACACAGCAGTTAACATAGTTTTATTAATGTAGTAATGTATAGATGTAGTTAGAGTTGTAAGAATTATGACAATTTCACCTGAAGACTTAACACCTGGGACACAAAGCACAGCGATTTACCAGGGATTCCAGCTGTGCCATGTGCTACCTGTGTGGCCTTGGGAGAATTCCTCTCTTTTCCTGAGCCTCACTGTTGTCATTTGTAAGCAGGGAAAGTAATAGTGCCTACCTCACGGGGCTATTTTGAGGATGAAATGAGCCCATATGCATTAAGATCTTAGAACAGTGCCTGGTAAGCAACAAGCATTTAATTAGTGTCTTCTGGATAAATAATAATGGAAATTTTAGCTGAAAATAGGTAGGCTCTGAGCAAAATCATTTCGTAGCTTGGATCAAGGAGTAAGGATTTTCTAAGCTGTGTTTTAATTATTTTACTTATAGTGCAATCTGAAAAACACAACAAAAAAAAAAAACTAAAACTTAACATTAATTTCCATCCAGTGAAAACCACAAGTGCTAATTCCTTTACTTAGTAAAACAACATATTAGTAGCACAGGAGATACCTAGGTTTAGGTGTTCTGGATAATATCACAAAAGTTAAATGCCTGATAATCTCCTTAACTTCTGTAAGTCTTTTGTCTTTCAAGCTGTCCATCCAGATTTTAAGTTAATTCATTAGGATTTGAGAATTTTTTTTAAAAAATTCTAATGGAGAGATCCCTAAGGTAGAACCATAATTCTTGGGATATCGGAGGATGATTTATTCTTCCAGAGTTTCTACAAAAGCAGAATTTTAAAACTTTTGTATAAATGTATACTCCACCATTTTTCTCAATGTATGTCATATTTTTAGACAAACAACCAGATGTTTCAGAATAGCCTACTGTGAGTGTTTCCTCTCTTTGCATTTATAAATAGTACCCTGACCTCTTTTCCAACTGAGTTTGAGGGTTTATTCCTATTGGTTTAGCAACTGTCAAAGTTTCTTTTTCTTATAAAAACAAAGTATTTCAGAAAATGTCTCCTACCTTACTCGTCCATTTTTTCTTACATGTATTCATTCAATATACATTAAGCAAGGCAACTCACTCCAAGATAAGGCAGGGAGATATTTGGCGTTCAAGATAACAGCATCTACTATCTGATTTGACAACAGTGCTAAGGGCTAAAAAGAAAGTGAAGATACAGTCTTCCTTCCAATAGTTTACAATCTAAAAGGGTAGATTAGACATGACTATAAGAAAAGAAAAATGGCATATATATGAACAATCAGTTCATTACTACTCAGTAAGTGCCAATAAAGAATACCAAAAACACCACAAAAAACAACCTTTTGCAAAGAATTTGATATATTCCAAAAAAGCACTTAAATTGTCATAGTGAGAAAAATCCAATTTTATGACCTTAATTTCCACATGGTTTTATATTTTAGCATTGTTTTAAATACATAGAGAAGTGGCCCCATCATCCTTCATGAGTTCTCAGGAACTCTAAAAAAACCCTCAAATCTCCCCCCCAAAATGACTACTTCAACCCAAATGAGGCCTCCTTTGTTTTCTCTGCAGCATGGGTAAATAAGTAAGCTTGTGCCGAACAGAAACTGAAACAAAATTTCACAGGACAACTTTCTAACTAGAAGGGATCACGTGAGGAGAATACCATTGAGTACTGTTTCATTTAAAGACAGAAACAAGTGAGCAAAATGGTTTAACTACCATTACATATTTAATCTGGCCAATACTTAGAAGTAATAACTAATATGATAAATTACAAGGTCCAGAACTTTGCAGAAAAGATTAAGACAGCCTCTCATAGCCTCTAATCTTACATCCACCGTATGTGGTCAAAGCTAAGACATATTTCCCAGATTATTAAGAAGTTCTCTACCTAATTAATATTTCACCAAGAATTCCCAAAATTCTTACAACATAGCATGTGCAAAGATTGTATCCAAGAAATGTATCAATAAATAAATGAAGGCAGGTGGAAATGTGTGCTAAAAGAAAACTATTAAAGCAATGACTATCATTTATACTTAGCGTTTGTATAGTCACTTTCACCAAACTTTCTCCCAGCTGCAGGGAGGTAGGTTAGAAAGTAACAAAACAAAACAATAACAACAACAACAACAAAAAACCTTCTCATATACCATGAAGTCTATAGCTCAGAATCCTAACTAGACTTTAAACACCTCATAGTTTCAATGCATTAATGTAAAAGTTCTTCAGAAAACTGTAATTCATTATAATCTGAGTTCTATACTTACCCACAGTATCCAAGAATAGTTGGATCTGATAAGTATTATTGCATACCCATGAGCCTTACACTGCAAGAAGCTTGCAGTGACATTAGAAAAACAAGAATTTGTTTTTAAATGTACCATCAGCTTCTCCTTTTACAGATAAGCCACATAAAATCTGACAGGTTTACAGAGGAAGGAAAAAATACAAACACATGCACACCCATATAAATAAGTTTTAACAAGCTCTGTCACCCTCTAGGTATATTTTAATTTAAATAAATCTCTGAGTACTGACAAATCTATATAAAACCCTCTTCGTGTTAGGAACCACCTTAAATGTGTATGTGTTAAATATGTTTGGAAAGAAGCCAGGAAGATATTTGCACTTAACCCTAGCCTAGTTCCATGACCCACTTTTTTTTCTTCTTTAAACGTTGTTGGACAAAGAATATCGTGAGCATTTTCTCTCAGTATTTCTCCTGTAAATGTATGGAAGTCATCAATAAGAGTTTAAAGGTATTTCTCTTTTTTCCTTAAAAAAGTTAGCTTCCTTTTTAAACACCCATAACTTCGTCTTCCAATTACTTATGGGCAAAGTTCCATGAGCCCGTGGGGGTGTAGAGTGCTTTTTAAGTGCAGGAAAATCAATACTCAGCTTGTAAGTACAATACTATTATTGGCAATAACAATGACATCCTATTAAATGTACTTTTAAAAATAGCTTATTTTCAATACACTTCTTGTTTAAAAAAAAAAAAAGAAAAGAGAAGAAAAGAAAAGAATTTGTTATCAGGATACCTATCTTACAAGAGCCTAAGATGTCATTATTCCACACAAACTAGTTTATTTTCTTGTATTTTCCTCTGATTATCAAAGGCTATATAATTCCACGAACCCTTTCCCCAAATCAAAATAACTCTAGATCACCTCAAGGTGGGAGAAGTGTTTAAGAAAACAAGCCAGAATGAGAGAAAATAAAACTTACTTTATTAAATAGGATGGTCACCACTTCTCCCAAGGGAACTGTCTCCATAAGTAAACAAGAAAGATCAATCTGGTAAACTCACTGCATACAGGTTTCCGTGTAAGGTATCGGGTTCAGGCAGGTGGAGGCCAAATGATCGTAATTAAAGTTAATTAACAGGCCAGTCGTCTTAACGTGGATAACAAGCAGGGTGCGGGGCAGCACAGACACCCAGGCAAAGTCATGATCTCTACCGAGTAAATAATTTGGTGCCTGAAACTCACTACAGCTTCTTCTTCTTTGGAGGTGGGGGAGAGGAATGGAGGGAATGTCTAGCTGTCTACCCGGATCGTCACCCTCCCGGGTCAAATCCCAGAAGTGGAGTTCTTGGATCACTTACCGGCTTCTGGTTTTCCTTTCAGACGCCCACACGCGAAATCCAAGGGGCGGACACCAGCGCCCAGCACTTTGCGCTCAGGAAATTTACCCGGTGAAGTGTCGAAAAGCCCCAACCCCTTCAGACAGGGTCCTCCCACCCCGGCGCTGGCCATCCCGGCCCAGCCCTCCCGAGGCCCTGGGTACTCGCCTTGCGCGCGGGTCGCGGAGTTCTAAAAGCGAGGTGAGGCGGTGCTGGGAAGCCCAGCGCCAGCGTCTCTCCTAGCCTTGGGCGCTCAGTCCTCGCCACTCTGCCGGAGGCGCCAGGCCTCCTCCTTCCCGGTCCCCGCCGGCTGTCCGCAGCCGCCTCTGCTGCCTGGCGGCTGCCGCACGGGCGGCGCTGTTAGTGGGGCCGGCGCGTCGCGGCCGCGGCACCTGGAGGCGGGGAGCGCGGAGAGCGCGGGCCGCGGACCCGCGCTCAGCTCCGGAAACGCCGAGCCCGGCGCCCGCGCCTTGCTCAGGTGCTCCAGCGCCTCGCCTCGGCAGTCGCTTCCTCTCGGCCCGCGGGGGCGGGGAGCAGGCGACCCGCGCGGGGGAAGCCGGAGCTCAACGGCGGGGGCGGCCCAGCCGGCCGCCCTGGTTCCGCAGCATAGTTGGGCGACTGACTCAGACCGCCGCGATTTGGCCGCGCCTGGCACCCTCGCCACCTGGCGCACCTTGGCCCGGAGGCGCCAGACCCCGCTGGGGAAGCTGCGGGGGCGCGTCCTGGAGCCCAGAGCGACAAGGGCATTACCCACCTTCCCGGGACGGAGATGCCCAGGACCTTGTGTTGGCTCCTCCTGGCCAGTGGGTTTGTCTGTGCGTACTCATGGGGGGTTGAATGTCAAATGGGCGGAACCTCGCCACGACTGATTATTAGTATTACTCTTCCAAGTACTTAAAGTGTTATCTCAGCGTTTCCCAAACTGAAGACTCATCTAGGGCACTAATTTCCCCAGGCTGCTTCTATGTAAATTTGTTCCTTCTTGCACCTGTGATGGTTAGATCCCAGAGGGCCATTTCCCCTTTGACTTGGACTCTGACAAAGGAGGCAGCGAACGAAAATAGGGGATCCCAAGGAACCCTTGTAGACCTCCAAATACCTAAGCGTCTGTAAAACCCAGTTGTTTGCGAGTGAGTTCACAAACCAACTACTTTTTTTTTTTTTTTTTTTTTTTTTTTTTTGAAACAGGGTCTCACTTTGTCACCCAGGCTGGAGTGTAGTGGTGCAGTCTCGGCTCATTGGGCCCCCTCCTCTGCGTCCAAGCTATCCTCCCACATCAGCCTTCCAAGCAGCTGGGATTACAGAGGCGCACCATCAGCCAAGGTAATATATATATATATAGTGTTTTTGGTATAGACTGGGTTTCGCCTTGTTACCCAGGCTGGTCTCAAACTCCTGACCTCAAGTGATCCACCTGCCTCGGCCTCCCAAAGTGCTGGGATTACAGACCTGAGACACTGCCCCCTACCAGCCTTTTTTTTTTTTTTTTTTTTTTTTTTTTTTTTTAAGTAAATAAACGTCTCCCACAGACTACCTGAAATTCTCTTCATTAAAAGGTGAAATGTATTTATCTTTCGCCTGTTCCTGTTGATGGAAGTGCAGCAATTAAGGAAAGTGCAGACCTTCTTATGAAAATGAGATAATTGGTGAAGTGCCGAAAGAGAGGGGCTTCCCAGGAACCTGGGCCCTCAGGATTCTTCACTCATCACCTTCACCCACACTACCTGCCCAAAAGCACCGTCTTTCCCTGGGGAGACTCTGAAGCAGCTCTGTCTTGCTAGAGATACCAAATATCCAGTTCCTTTTGAACTTAATACCTCATAGCCGACCTCATTTCCACCAGGAAAGTTTTATTGACATTTTCCAAACCACGGAAACTATTCCTTTGGATTTCTATAGCATTTATAGGAGGAATTTTATTTATGTGGCTCTTTTCTGTCTTCATTTTGGGGGGTGGGGGTGTGTGTTTTCTTTTCCCCTTTTCCCTCTCCAAATTCTCACATACTTCTCATTTATCTCTTTTTTGTTTTTGTTTTCAACTGAGTACCGCCGTGTCGCCCACGCTGGAGCGTGGAGAACTGTGGTGCTATCTCAGCTCACTGCAGCCTCCGCCTTTTGGGTTCAAGCCATTCTCCCGCCTCAGCCTCCTGAGTAGCTAGGATTACAGCCATGCACCACCACGCCCAGCTAATTTTCGTATTTTTAGTAGACTCAGGGTTTCACCATGTTGGCCAGGGTGGTCTGAAACTCCTGGCATCAAGTGATTCGCCTGCCTCTGCCTCCCGAAGTGCTGAGATTACAGGCGTGAGCCACCGCGCCTGGCTCTATTTTTATCATTGTAACCCATCTAAACAAGGTGGGTTATAAATAAAAATTATTCGATCAGTTATGTCTGGGAGGTTCAAGCAGCGCTGTGTCCTCAAGTTACTTTGCTTGCTAGATTTTATAAAGTAATTGAGAAATTGTCTTTCTCCCTCTTCGCAAAAATATCTTAGTTCTTTGATTATTATTTACTCATTTATTGTTTAAAAATTATTAATCACTGTTTGGCATTTTGAAAATACCGTGGTTAGCAATTACAATGCAATCTCTGGATTTAGTGTTTTCTAAGGGGAAATAAAGGTAAATGCTACAAGGTACAACAATGACTTCATAATAGCCCTGGGAAATAAAGAAGAACAGTACTCACTTATTGAACGTTTACATTAGTTATAAGATGTATTCTGGTTTAATGAATCTTAATATATGGAGGAGAATAAAGATGTCTGAGGAAATATGGCAAAAGCTACATTTCATTAATTGATCGATAGTCACCAGACTCTAGCCAAATATCTAACACATATGCGCTGTGTATACACAACATGTGTGAGTTAAAATTCTTTTTTCAATTTTATAAATATAGGTTTAATTGAAACTTAAAGAAGTTAAGTAGTAAATAGTGAATACATTGAACACAGTTAGGCTATATTCTTAGGGTATAATTTTTTTATTTCGCAGCCTTCACAGTGAGGTATTCAGAGAGCAAAGTACACAGGGAAATTGGCTTAACAAGGATTAAGGTGTGGGCCAGGCACAGTGGCTTACACCTGTGATCCCAGCAGTTTGGGAGGCAGAGGCAGGCAGATAACCTGAGGTTGGGAGTTGGAGACCACCCTGGCCAACATGGTGAAACCCCATCTCTACTAAAAATACCAAAAAATTAGCATGGTGGTGCGTGCCTGTAATCCCAGCTACCCAGGAGGCTGAGGCAGGAGAATACTTGAACCTGGGAGGTGGAGGTTGCAGTGAGCCAAGATTGCACCATTGCACTCCAGCCTGGGCGACAAGAGTGAAACTCCATCTCAAAAAAAAAAAAAAAAAGTATGAAAATCTGTTTACTTTCAAGACCATTGGAACATATAATCCCAGTAATTTTCATCTAGGCTGGAATGATTCCACAATGACCAGCTCCTGCCCATTTTTCCCAGAGTTTTAGTAAAAAACCAGGTAAACATGTGTCTATGCCTATCTATGTATTTACTGTTGTGATTCCTTGTTCCCGAATACACTCTACTTGTCAAGGAGACAATTTAAGATAGTGAAAATCTTCCTCCTCTCCTCTTTCTCCTCACTCTCTTCTCTCCTCTCTCCCTCCTTTTCCTCCTCCTACTTTTTCTTACAACATGATGGCTAATACTCATTGAGCACTATGTGCCAATTGCTATTCCAGGCATTTTACTTACAAAAGCTCATTTAAGTATCTCAACAGTTCCTTGGAGAGATGTTGTTATTTCCTTGATAAGAAAACCTAAGAGACAGAAAAATTGAGTGCTTTACACAAATCAAACAATTAGGACTATAGGGGAGGCAGAATTCCAACCCAGTCTTCTCCAGGATCCATTCTGCGCTGTTTTGTCTCTTGGAAAAAGTAGAAGGCTTGGAAAAGGCTGCATTCAAAATGGAACCAGTATAGGTTGCAGCAATTTTTTGAGCAAATTCATTAATTTACCTGAGTCTCAGTTTCCCCATAAGTAAACTGAGAATAATAATATTATGAGAATTTAATATGATTATAGATCTAGAGCAACTAAAAAATAGTAACCACTCAATGCATTTAGTTTTAGTTTATTTTCTCAAATTATTCTTCAAGATTTGATTCAAATCCTACCTCCTTCTCAAGACTTTCCAAATTTCTGATAGTCAGAATTATTTACACAACAGAATTTAAAATAATCTTTCCCTTTTTTCTAAAAGAAAATCCAGTAATGCTTTTGCCAAATATGAAAATTAGGTATATAGATAAAATAAGCAAATGTCTACTTATTTAATTTATCAATTTACATGATTATCTATAGAAGTAAAATTATATTTTAAAATATACTGCTTTTTCCACTTATATTTTATGAAATATTTTGATTCACATTTTCAAATTTTAACATTCAACGACTTCAACACTATGGGCTTTTTTTTTAATTTTTTTTTCTGAGACATAGTCTCATCACTCTGTCACCCAGACTGGAATGTAGTAGCGCAATCTCGGCTCTCTGCAACCTTCACCTCCCAGATTCAAGTGATTCTCCTTCCTCAGCCTCCTGAGTAGCTGGGATTACAGGTATGCACTGCCATGCCCGGCTAGTTTTGTATTTTTAGTAAAGACAAGGTTTCTCCAAGTTGACCAAGTTGGTCTCAAACCCCTGGCCTAAAGTGATTTGCCCACCTCAACCTCCCAAAGTGCTGGATTACAGGCATGAGCCACCGAGCCTGGCCACTACAGGCATGTTTATGATATATTTTTTTCCTTGCCTTTCTGTATTCCATCTCAGCCCTATCCTTCAGCCCTGCTCCCTGGGATCCACTCCCTAGTAAAGTGCTCACATATAGGTTTTTGTCTCAGGCTGTATTTTTTGGGGAACTTTGGCTTAGACGTTTTTCTTCAAGTCCTCATATTTATTTGTTCAGTAGCTTATTCCCTGCTTTAGATACAAGCTTTCTTTTAAGCCTGGAAAAAGGTAAATTCTTTTTTAAAGATTTTTGGGTTTTTTTGGTTTCTTTTTTTGAGACAGTCTCGCTCTGTTGCCCAGACTGGAGTGCAGTGGCGTGATCTCGGCTCACTGCAAGCTCCACCTCCCAGGTTCACGCCATTCTCCTGCCTCAACCTCCCGAGTAGCTGGGACTACAGGCACCCACCACCACACCTTGCTAATTTTTTTTGTATATTTTTAGTAGAGACTGGGTTTCACCATGTTAGCCAGAATGGTCTCCGTCTCCTGACCTCGTGATCCACCCGCCTCAGCCTCCCAAAGTGCTGGGATTACAGGCGTGAGCCACTGCGCCTGGCCTAAAGTTTTAATTGACAAATAAAAATGTATATATTTATCATGGACAACATGTTTTGAATATGTTTATGTTGTAGAATGGGTAAAACTAGATCGTTAACATATGCTCTATCTTACATTCTTTTTGGTAAGAACACTTAAAATCTACTTTCTCAGGGATTTTTGAGAATACAATACATTGTTATTAACTTTAATCACCATATTGTATGCTAGATCTCTTGAACTTATTTCTTCTATCTGACTGAAATATCGTATCCTTTCACCAGTATCACTCCCAACTCCCCCGTTTCCCAGCCCGGTAAGTACCATTCCACTCTCCAATAAATTCATCTTTTTTAGATTACATGTGTAAGTGAGATAACACAGTATTTGTCTTTCTGTGCCTTGTTTATTTCACTTAACGTAATTCCCACTAGGTTCATTTACATTGTCACAAATGATATGATTTTCTTCTTTTTTAAGGCTGAATGGTATTCTCTTGTGTATACATGCCACATTTTTTTTTATCCATTGATTCATTGATAGACACAAGTTGATTCCATATCTTAGATATTGTGACCAGTGCTGCAATAAACAGGAAAGTGCAGATACCTCTTCAACCTCAGGAATTTAGTACTTTGCCATTCAGATTAATGTACAATAATTGGAGGAAATATAGAAATAATACATATGTTATGACACATATATTTTTGTACCAGGCCTTGTGACACATTGTTAGCTTTGTAAATTCTCTCAACAGGGCTAGGAGGTAAGTAATATCAGTATCTCCCTTTTAACTATGATGAAACTGAAAGGTTATCCAAGAACTCAAGAGCAGTAAATAATCAGATATTGAACAGAGATAATGTGAATTCAAAGTACATGCATTAAGTATTACGCTGTGATGCCTCAGAGAAGGCTTTTTTTTAACATTTTGATAATAAGGACCTTTTGTTTTGAGGCATTATTTATTTGGGAGAAATGATGTATCTTATATTCAGGAATTTATAATACTCTCTCCTGATTCTCCTACTGCCCTTTGATTTTTTACCTCTATTGAATACTCTTGTCAGTCAGTCTTGCATTATGCACACTTGGAATACTTATTTATTTATTTTATTTTATTTTTTGAGACAGAGTTTCGCTCTTGTCATCCAGGCTAGAGTATAATGGCGCGATCTCAGTTCACTGCAACCTCTGCCTCCTGGGTTCAAGTGATTCTCCTGCCTCAGCCTCCCCAGTAGTTGGGATTACAGGTGCCTGCCACCACACCCAACCAAGTTTTGTATTTTTAGTAGAGACGTGATTTCACCATGTAAGCCAGGCTGTTCTCAAACTCCTGACCTCAAGTGATTCTCCTGCCTCGACTTCCCAAAGTGTTAGGATTACAGGCATGAGCCACCGTGGCCAGCCTGGAATATTTTTATTACTATTTGAATTCCCTGACGTACCCAACCTAGAGCTTTAGGTAAATGTTTGTTTTTATCAAATCTGAAATGTTTCTATTCATTATGTTGACTCCTTTCAGTTCTTTGTTACAAGCTATGAGTTACTTTGAAAGTTTTATTCATTCTTTCTCAAAGCAAGAGAGCAGTTTAGTGGATGGCACTGTAGGTTACCCTAGACAAAGGGGCAGTGAAAAATATTCAGTGAATTCAATCGTTGACCAAAAATTGATGGTGTTGTGGAAATAATTTATTTTTAAACATAAGGTTTTAAAAATTGTTAAAGTTTAAAGGAAAGTTAACAAAAGTTTTCCTATAAAATTAATATTTCAGAAACTCATTTAAGCACTATAGATGAGAGTATTTCATTAATACTAATATGCGTATTTTTACACTTCTTCTGAAAGAGGAATTCATCTTAAAATGAATTAGTGTTGGCCAGGTGGCAGTCACAACATAATTGTCACTGCCTACATGCTCCTGAACTTGATCGTGATCAAGTGTTTTATATTGTCATCACTTCATTTGAATTACTTGCGTTACTGCATATATTGAGTTCATGATTCAAAATTATCTTCAAAGAAATTGCACTGGGTTACTGCAGAAAGACAAGGAAACAGAGCAGTGTGATTTTGTGTGATATTTGATAAAAATCTATGTCTAAAAATATCTCAAAGAGCATTTTTGTAGATACCCAATATATAAAAATTCTAATTATTTATTTTAATATTAAATTTAAAATTTGCATTTTAAATTTGTTGACATCCAGTAATTTCTGCCACTGCTAACCTAAAAATCTAGTTTTATTTTTCTATGGAAAAATGTTTCTAAGAAAAATCATTGCATGGGAGAAAATATTTGCAAATTATGCATCTAACAAAGGTCTCATATCCAGAATCTGTAAAGAACTTAAGCAATTCAAGAAGCAAAACACATATAACACCATTAAAAAGTGGGCAAAGGATATGAATAGACATTTCTCAAAACAAGACATACAAGTGGCCAACAAAAATAAGAAAAAAAATGCTCAACATCACTAATCACCAAAAATGAAATACAAATGAAAACCAGAAATGCAAATAAAAACCATACGATACCACTTCACAGCAGTCAGAGTGGCTATTATTATTAAAATGTCAAAAAATAAATGGTGTTGGTGAAGCTGCAGAGAAAAGGGAATGGTTATACACTGTTGGTGGGAGTGTAAATTTGTTCAGCCACTGTGAAGAGGAGTTTGGAAATTTCTCAAAGAACTAAGTTGAACTACCATTCAAACCACCAACCCCTTTAATGGGCATATACCCAAAGTAAAATAAATCATTCTACCAAAAAGATGCATGTACTCATGTATTCATCTCATCATTATTCACAATAGCACAGACGTGGAATCAATTTAGATGCCCATCAAGGGTGGATGGATAAAGAAAATGTGGTACATACACAACATAGAATACTATGCAGCAATAAAAAAGAGCAAAATGATGTCTTTTGCAGCAACATGGACACAGTTAGAGGTCGTTACCCTAAGTGAGTTCACTCAAACAGAAAACCAAATATTGCATATTCTCACAAGTGGAAACTAAGCACTGGGTACCCGCGGACATAAAGATGACAACAGTAGTCACTGGAGACTTCTAGATGGGGAGAAAGGATTAGGGGGTAAGGGCTACAAAACGACGTATTGGGCACTAGGCTAACCACTTGGTGATGGAATCATTCACACCTCAAGCCTCAGAGTCAAGTAACAAACCTGCATATATACCACTTGAGTCTGAAACAAAAGTTGAATTGTAAAGAAAAAGACAAGAAAAATTATTACTAAGAGAAATGAAAGAAAACCTAACTTTTGCCCAATGGATTTATAGACAAAATACATTCACTGTATATAAATTCATTGCTTCCACTTTAATGTGTCAATTCTTCTCATGTATGTCTGTAGTTGAGTTTACTAAACACATGAACAAATGGATTTCTTTGTGATGTGGCTTGAAAATACTGTGTAGTTCCATTTTTTCCTTTTTGTGAAAAATGCTGTACTTAAAATAGATCATTAGCTTTAAAAGCTCTTCTGACATCAAGAAAAAAATGAAAGAGGGATTTGGAGAAGCAAAAGATAGAGAGGTAGAAATGCAAAAGCAACGGCTAGAAATAGATTTCTTATAAAGCAATGAAATTCAGCTGTTGAAACTTATCTGAAAAGCACAGAATAATATCAATGTAAAAGGTAAGTGAAATACACAAAAAGTATTAGTAGTTCTAAAAGCAGAGCTCACAGACAAACTGCCTGTGAGTAGCATGAAGGCAAAAAGTTCACCGTATGATACAGACCACAGAAATGTTTTAGTTTTCAAAATGTGTATTTTTATTTTAAAATAGGGATTTTAGCTTCTCTTGAAAAAAAATCAGAAGGCCTGATAGTACTGCATTCACACTTGCCAAAACAAGTCTAAATGGATTGGAGGCTGGGTGAGCTGACTCATGCCTGTAATCTCAGCACTTTGGGAGGCCGAAGCTGGTGCACCACCTGAGGTCAGAAGTTCAAGACCAGCCTGACCAACATGGTGAAACCACATCTCTACTAAAAATACAAATTAACCGGGTATGGTGGTGCATGCCTGTAATCCCAGCTTCTTGGGAGGCTGAGGCAGGAGAATCGCTTGAAGCCAGGTTGCGGTCTGAGCCTTGCAGTGAGCCAAGATTGTGCCATTGCACTCCAGCCTGGGCAATAGAGTGAGACTCTATCTCAGAAAAAAAAAAAAAAAAGAATTGGAAAACTGGCTGCCTTTTTTGGGCAGTACATACACTGTTTAGTTTGCTGTAGTCACTCCTCACCCTATTTCTCCTTGGGGTTATGACTCCAGAGCTGTGGAGGTTGCAACTAGGAGATGTTACCTGAAATTATAGTCTGTTAAACTGTATGAGCAACCTTTGAGGCAAGCTTATGAATTTCTGAAATGGAAGTCTTACAAATATACAGTCCAGACCAAAATTTAATACCCAACATGTTAAGACTATTTTATCAGCACAAGCAGAAGCAGTACAACCATAATAGGTACCATCTACTGAGTTCTTAAAATAAGTCAAGTTACATGTCAAATACCTTACAGCTATTATTCAACTAACTTTTATAGATATTTTGTGATGAACCACAAAGCTATAGTGGTAAGCAAAGTAGATCTACTTCACTCTCATTTTAGAGCTTACGGTATGATTGCCAAGCAGATATTACCCAAATAATTACACAAATGTGTATATATGTATATGTGCGTGTATGGCATATATATGCATTATGAATACACACAAATACATTTCACATACTATATGTATAGTATACATATATAAATCTATATTACATAGACTCCATAGGATACCTGATGCATGCATACATACGTATTTCCATATGTATACATTTCCATGTATAATTATGTTTAAATCATATGAATATGGTTATATTTGTCTCTAACCTCAAAAACAGTCAGTGCATATGGTTCAAGTTCATAAATTTTAGTTGAGGTGGAAGAAATGCTTTTTCAGTCTTTAGTTCAGATGGAGGGAATTTCTAACCCTCCTAACCTTTTTTGCCTTCTCTGCATTCCACTCCACACCTTCAGCCTGTGATAGGTCAGTAATTTATTTTTTGTTGTGTTTGGAAGGAGGCACTGGCCCGATGATCCCTTCTTCTTCATCTCCTCTTTCTTTTTGTGTGGGCTGCCCTCAGAAAGCCAGAATTCTGTGTTGCTTTTCCAAGCTATAAGACCTATGGGAAGTTTGGATCTAACCATAGCTTCCAGAGCCTGACATGTCTAAAATTAATAAAAGAAGTATTGAATTACTCTTCTGCCTGATTCTTGTCTATCTGTCCATTCATTTCAAACCAGGAACCACAAACATTTATGGTAAATATTAAAAACAACATTCTATGCTGCAGAAAAATAAGGAGAAGGAATGATTTTTGATTGGTAAATCTGAAAAGTCCTTTTAAAGCAAGTGACATTTAAACTGAGATGTGAAGGCTGGGTGGGAGGGAGCTATGTGTGCTGTGAGGAGGAGGGTGGAGATGTGTTCTAGGCAAAGAAGAGAATTTGTGAAACCTTGGAGGCAGCAAAAAGCAGGAACTTTGGAGGAACTGAAAAAGAAGAAAAAAAGCTTTCAGCTAGATTTTCAATAGAGTAGACAGGATGAAATTGGATGTATGGGTAGCCACATCTTGTAGGGCCTTAGAGGCCATGTTCGGGGTGGAGGTTTTATCAAAAGGGCAATAAAAAGTCATTGAGTGGATTTAAGAGGGGGAGAATGTAATTCACTTTATTTCCTTACCTTATATAATCTTCAAATGAACCTTTAATGAAAGATACTATTATTATGCCCATATTTCAGCTGAACACATGGACATGCAGAGATTAAATTTCAAATGCATTACTTGGTAGCTCATATACAATTTCAGGGCCATCTTTTTACCCACTCTACTATGCCATATGTGCAAAGGAGTCCACAGTCTAATCTATAGAATTGTCATGGCATCTGAGCATTTATAGACCATAACATACAAATAATACATAGGAATAATTAATCTTTTGAGGTCTTTATAAAATTATTTTGTATTTATAATTCAATATGTCCGTGTTTAGAGAAATAAAAGGGACATCCAGTGAATTCATCCTTCCATTTTCTACAGTCGAATTCTAAGCAATTAGGGAAGATTTAATTTGTTTTAATGTGAGGTGCTCCTTTTGTTTTGTATAAACAAATTCAATAATTGTCCTCAAACCGAGTAACTACAAATAGATCGGAGGAAGGGGAACAGAGGATAAGAATGTGTCAGCACTTCATGAAAAGTTTTTGGTAGATTGGGCAGTAAAGATGCTAACCTAATAACTTTCCCTGTAGCTAGTTTCAGAAATTGGCACATGATTTAAAAAGACATTAATCATTGACTTAATGTACAGTGTGTACATAGGTTACTAGTAACTTGTATGGCCAGTGAAATCTGTTGTTCTTACTTTAGAAAACAAAAATCCATATATCCTGTTTTTCTGGTTGAAAAGGTAGTGTTCTCAGTTTCTCTAACGCACATTTTTTTAGAAAAGGTATCTATCTGCCATTTGATCATTTTTCTATGTGTGAAATATGACATACCGTCTCGGTTATGCTGAACAGCAGGTGCACAGACCTTCAAAGGCCTAACTTACAGGTTTGCATTTCCTTCACTCCACATGGCTTCTGTGGCGTCCTGTGTCATGTTTTGTGTTCTTTCCTGTGGAAACTCTCATACCCACATTACTTCAATCTAGTTTAGCAATCAGAAAACATGGTATCTGCCCAGTAGATTTTGCAAACATTTTAAGGAAACTGTGGTAGTCATGCTTGATTGAACTGTTCTTTCACTTATAAAGGAACTACTGCTCATGGCTTCATTCAGCCATGAATGCTTGGCTTTTTCAAAACAGTTTCTAGGACACTAAAAAAGGAGATTTTTGTTTTTCATTCATCTCCAGAAGAACAAGAAAATGAAACAGCACTGGAAATACTCCTTTTATGCACTGGGTGAAGACAGTTTTTACAAAGCAATTGTTTCATATAAAAGAAAGCAACTTAATTTATTAGATTATCTTTATAATCTACAGAGTGAACTTCTAAATAAAAAGCAAACCATTTGAATAATTATTAGGTAAATGTTTTACTGATACAGCAGAATTCAACAGGGAACAATGAAATCTAAAGAACTGAAGTTTTTCTTTTACTGTCCCTTCCAAACTGTGCTTCTGAACTTATACTTCTCCTGCCCCCAGATGAAATATAGGGTGGGTCTTCTAGTCTTCTCATCTGTGTCAATGACAAAAATATTAATTTATATTATAAAAGTGTCTGGTCTCATCTGGTATGCAAGACTAACTCTAGTACAGTTCATTCATTATAAAGCCTACTGTGCTCAGTCACCACCCCTCCCTCACAAGCCTGCTTTAAATCTGAAAGCCTGTCTTGCCTGTTTTGGTGTGGTGAGTGAAATGGAGAAGGCTAAACTTTTTCTTCCCACATGCTCACTTCCTTGCTTGTTCGCTAGCTGCTGCATCTGGCCCCTCAAGCGTCAAGTCAAGGGGAAAAGGAGATTGAGAGGAAGGGCGGTCTGTGAATTGGTGAGTGCAATTGTACTTTTCTGGCTCTTACTTTCCTAGTTCTCTTTTCTACTCCATCCCCCACCCACCGACCAACCAATGCTGGAGTCCAGTCCGCCAGCTGCTCTTGAGATGCTGGGAATACTTCCTCACAAACAGCAGCTTTTGACATCCCTCTTGGGTCCCTTTTTGGTGCATTAAGTTTCTTTAATAAATTAAGTGTCCTCAGAGGCCTACCACAGTCTTCTCTCATGCTCCCTACAGCCTCTAGTAAAGTTCAAGACACACTGCTGGCATTTGCCTCTGATGTGTGAATTGATGTCCTACCTTCTTCAGTGCTGAACCTCAGACTTGCTTTACACACTATATCTGACATAAACTAAGAATAAGAGATAAGAGCCTTTGGCCAAGTATATCATTCAGGAAACTGGAGTTAGAAAAAAAGAAGCCACTACATCAACAAGGCTGGAGTTGTTTATTATTAAAGGAGTGTGTGCATGCATGTATGTGTGGGTGGTCATATTTATTAAATACTACCCATATGCAAACCCGGTACATAAATAACTTATTAATAAAAACTAATACTAATTAATAACTAATACTAGGGTTATATTTTTAAATTTATTATATACATACATATATATTTTTTTTTCTTCTTTTTTTTTTTTTTGAGACGGAGTCTCAGTCTGTAGCCAGGCTGGAGTGCAGTGGTATAATCTTGGCTCACTGCAACCACCACCTCCCAGGTTCAAGTGATTCTTCTGCCTCAGCCTCCCGCGTATGTGGGACTTACAGGCGTGTGACACCATGTCCAGCTAATTTGTTTTGTATTTTTAGTAGACACGGAGTTTCACCATATTGGCCAGGCTGGTCTCGATTTCTTGACCTTATGATCCACCCACCTCAGCCTCCCAAAGTGCTGGGATTATAGGCATGAGCCACTGCACTGCACCCTGCCAGTTTATATTTATTAAATACTATCCATATTCAAGCCCAGTACATAATCTCTTTTTTATTAACAACAACTAATACTAATACTAATTAATAACTAATATTAGGTAATATGTATTAAATACTACCCATATGCGAGCCCAGTACATAAACTATCTTTTTCAATCCTCACAGCAACTCCATGAATTAGATTATATTACTAGCCTCATTTTATAGATGAGGGTATTTATGAGGTTTGAGAGTTTAGTTAACTCACCCAAGGTCACCTACTTTGTAAATAGTAGAGCTGGAACTCAAGTTTAGTATCACTGTCAGATACATAGCTTAGCTCACTGTAATTACTATATCAGAGCAACTCCCTATGGGATTGGAGTGTTATTAGTTTAAATAGTGACTGGAGTTAGACTATTAAAATGGCTTCTTGCATCCATAGCCAAAAGTTAGCCCAGATAACAGACTTCAACAGCAGCTTTCATCTGTGTTATTGATAGAAATCTTTCACTGAGTGAGGTGTGTCCTGGGTATAGGCCTTCACACGATGATAATTTTCTTATTAAACACTGTGAAACAACAACAAGAGACAAGTTTTCAAAGTATTCCATCCACTCCCTCACATATCTTCTCATGTATCAATAATATAGCCAATAATTACTGATTTGAATTTCTTCTGACGAATTTGTAATTTAGTTATGATTTCTCAGAGTCTACCTATGCATTCTAAATTCTAATTTCCAATTAGGTTCCTTGTGGCATCATTGAGCATTGAAAATAATTTTATGACTCATAACAGCTCATGAGAAAAAAATGGGTTCAGTCAATAACATTACCAGGCAGGTCATCCGCAAGCCACAATAATATCATGGAGAATTCATGGAATAATATCACAGTAATATCATGGAGAATTCAAAGTAAATGGATTTGCTTGCTAGGCAAGACAGCATGTCAAAGCCTCAAAAAAATTAAGGTTCTTGGCTATTAGGCCTACAGGGACCTCAGTTGCAAGGTTCAATGAAGACAAAAGCCAGAACTGGGACTGAGGACAGGCCCTTGCAATAGTGATTATTTTAATGCATAGTGTCTAAGGGGGGTTAAGGAGCAAAAAATAGATCCAAGAAAACATTTAACTAATGGTTAATCTGTTGGGACAGTTATGTCAGCAGAAACCCATGAGGCTTTCCAATGACCTTCCTTAAGCCAATCAAACTTAATGTTTTATATTAAGCATTTCCAAACTATGGTTTTATATTAGGTATATGTAGTGCTTTATAAAAACAAGAACTACTTGATCATGTAATCCTAGAAAATCCTTCAATCAATACTCTCTCCTGGAGATCTATGGCTTACCTTTACCATATTAAAGTCTTCAAGGGATTCCTGCTTGAAAGAAAGCTGTTTAATCTTGTTTAATTTAGCATTTCCTAAATGTACATGATCAGGAAACCATCTTTTTGTACAATGCATTTAATTTACTGAACCACATTTTGAAAAAAAAAATGGTCCAGTGTAATTAGAGAATCTCATAGCCAATAGGTAGCATGCACAGATGATTATTGAATATTACTTCTTGCAGCGAAGCTATTGAGAATTTTCTGGTAGGCATGAATTTAAAGTAAACGATCTTTAAAATGTTACCAGCAGGCAGATATTCTATATGTCTGTTCAAGGTCCATAGACTTCAGGCTAGAAGTAGGGCTAACAAGCTCATTTGAGAGTTATAGAGCCCCTAGGATATGGACCTCTGTAGGTCAGTCCAACTCTTCATAGAAATGAAATGAGGAAGTCCCTAAGGATAAATCTAAAATATTTACTTAAAAAATTCTGAATGCAAGGTACTCATAGCCAAATAGTAGTTAAAATCATAAAGCTCTATCTTATGGAAAAATTTAACCTAGAAAATTTGTTAGTGGATGGTAACAAATGTCAATAAAAGTCCTAAAAGGTATCACTGTAAGTATCCTCAGGACACACAGTCTTGAAAAACGTAACTTCCAAAGAAACTTTTGAGATAGTTATTTGCCAAAAATACATCTGTATAACTGGACGGGTTAAATACTGCTTTAATAATATCACCTCCTATTTGGGAAGGCTTAGTTTGTGTCAAGTATAGAGGCATGCACTTAAGCGAATTAACTATCTTAACCCTCTTAACAACCCCACATTTTCTTCATTTCTAAAAATTTATTTTGTTTATTATGCCTGAAATTCAGCTTTTTCTTAATTCTTTTTTTTTTTTTTTTTTTTTGAGATAGGGTCTCACCCTGTTGCCCAAGCTGAAGTGCAGTGTTATGATCTCAGTTCATTGCAACTTCTGTCTTCTGAGCTCAAGCAATTCTCTTGCCTCAGCCTCTCAAGTAGCTGGGACTGACTACAGGCATGAACCACCACACCCAGCTAATTTTTTTGTATTTTTTTTGAAAAGACAGGATTTCTCCATGTTGTCCAGATTAGTCTCAAACTCCTGAGCTCAAGCTATCCACCCACCTAGGCCTTCCTAGTGTTGGGATTACAGGTGTGAGATACTGTGCCCAGCTGCAACCCACATTTTATAGAAGTTATAGCAACCTGAGGCTAAGAGACTTTAAATAATTTGGCTCAAATTCAAAAGTGGAGTAAGTAGTTAGGCCAGAATTAACCACTCTATTTAATAGTCCAGTATAGGATTTTTATGTATATGGGTTTTATAAGTTAACAAACTTGTTTGGATGTGGCAAGATAGGACAATGCAACAGTCACCTAAATAAGATAGAGGTTTTTTGCTCTCTTAGTTCATGTAAGTAGTCTAGGACTAGATCCAGCTCTTTCTATCTCTTAGGGACTGACTGTGTTCCTCACAATTCAAAGTTGGAGTCCTTATACCCAATATTATATTAGGAAAGTGATTAGGTCATGACAGTAGAGCCCTCATGAATGAGATTAGTGCCCTATAAAACAGACCCCAGAGAACTATTGGGCCCTCTTTCTTCCATGTGAGGATATAGGTGAAATCAGCAGTCTGCAGGCAGGAAGAGAGTCCTCACCAATACCCAACCATGCTGGCATCCTGATTCTAGGCTTCCAGCCTCCAGAACTGTGAGAGATAAATTTCTGTCATTTAAGCCACCCAGTCTATAGTACTTTGTTTCAGCAGCCCGACAACATAGCCACCCAGCCTGCCGCTCCGCCAGCCTAACATCCGTTTTCTCAGCCAGCCTCTGGATCTGCCAGCCATCCAGACAGGCTCTCGGCCAGTCAGCTATCCTCTCAGCCTGCCTCCAAGCCAGCCTTTCGGCCTATCTGCCAGAAAGCCTCTAAACCAGCCGACTTGCCAGCCAACCACCAAGCCTATCAACATGCAGCATACATCCTATGGCCAAATATGTCTACTCTAGTTCTTACCATTACATCCACTTTTCAGTTGCTGGGAAGCAAAGAAGAAAGGACACAGTATACACTTTTATAGACCAGAACTAGAAGTTGTTCATTACATTTACCCATATGCTATAGACTAGACCTTAATCAAATGGCTACATCCAACTTCAAAGGAGGCAGAAAAATGAAATCCTTATCTGGGCATTCATATGTTCTATTAAATTCCAGGTTTCTATTACTAACAGAATAAAAGGAGGATAGCTATTTGGGGATATATTTTTTTATATATACAGAGTCCTAACTAGCAGTTTTTGTCATAGAATCATCCACTTCTAGGCTAAACATGAATGTTCTATCAAATATTTTGATTTAGCTTTAAAGTATTTAATACTAGGCAATCCTTACTGCTATAAATTGAATAGCAAGACCTTTTGCCTGGGATGGCATGGAGCTTGGGTCAATACAAGATTAGTTTTTGACAAGAATAGGAGAGTGTTGATTTTTCTGTGATCATGATGGAAAGTGCATCCAACTTCTTCAAAAGTAATATAAAGTCGTTGGAAACTAGTTGCTGTTCCATCTAGAGATAACAAATACCCCCTATATTGCTGTGGTGCTATTAAGATGTAGATTGTGGTTACTGGTGCCTGTGGGGGACCAGGGGGAGGGAGATCATCAGGGTAAATAGCTAATGCATGGGGGACTTAATACCTAGGTGATGCTTTGATAGGTGCAGCAAACCACCATGGCCCATGTTTACCTATGTACCAAACCTGCACATCCTGTACATGTATCCCGGAACTCAAAATTAACTTAAATTAAATTTAAAAAATTGTTGCGTTGGAAAGAGAAAAAATAAAATGCAAAAAAAAAAAAAAAATTAAAAATGTGAATTGTGTTAAAACCTAAAAGATCTACACTGAGCCCATGCAGATGAGTCCATGAATAATACATGTCTGCAAGGGTCAGGGAGTAGTCATGATCACCACTGACAATCAATGGATTAATGGATTAAATGAATCATAAGTAAGAAAAACAATATAAATAATACATTATTCACTAATTAACTTAAAACAGTCACATTGTAGGCAATAAAGAATAGTTATTCTAACTAAACATATGAACGCACATGTGAAAACCATCGAGCTATCTATGAGATTATCTATAAGATTAACTTGGACTACATGTGAGAGAAAAATCAACATAACAGCAACCCATTCCAAAGTCCATGAAGACAGAATACATCAAAAACATTCTATAGACATTTCTATGAAAAGTCATTTTCTTTTGAAGATATATGTACAAAAGTAACTACAGGACAACAAAAAAAATTATTGCAAATATTGTAACACTAAAAGCAAATGTCTCAATGTTGAAGACTAATGTTTTCCCACATTTTGCTTACTTTAACTAATAAACACTAACTTATAAGGAATTTACCACTTTAGAAAAATTAGTCAATTAAAAAGAGCCCCTTAATATGGCTTCCACTTATATCGAGTTCTAATTTCATTTTCTGTATTTTCATCTCTCTTTTATTGTTTTACCTTGTCAAATATTTTTCCATGCATTCACTTTGGGAAGAGCACTGTAAATAACTACATCTCTCTTGTTTAGTACTAGGGAGCTTTTAAATCCCTTTGTACGTAATTTTCATTTACTTCTTATGTTAGTAACTTTCATTTACTCACTAATGCTGATTAATACAAAGTACAATGTCTTAGAATCTCCGAAAGTCAGTGTTTCTTAATTTTCTCGTTTCGTAAAATCCAGAAGTTCTGATTTATGATATTTTTAACTGATGAACATTCTCCTGAATTCCGGAGCCTTCAAGAAGCACCGAATGTAACTAACAACTTCACTGGACCCACCAATACAATTTCAAAAAAGTGTAGGTTTATATTTCTTAGGAGATCATGTAAACACAATGATACTCTTCAACAAATAAATAGAAAATTTATACTTTTCTAAATGTTATAAAAATTTGGATTTTTAGACAGAATTTTAATATAGAAATTTTTATACAGAATCCTAAGCGTTATGGGTTACATGAGTATATTTTATATTTGTAGTAATGGTCTCAGCTTGAAACTTAGATATTTTCATTTTTGGACATAGATAAATCTGAGTACATCTGGAGAATCAATTCTAGTGGTTTTGAAAGTATTTTTATATTGGAAGACTCCTTTGTTCAGCCGGGCCCAGTGTCTCATACCT
This sequence comes from Rhinopithecus roxellana, assembly GCF_007565055.1. Classification (NCBI taxonomy): domain Eukaryota; kingdom Metazoa; phylum Chordata; class Mammalia; order Primates; family Cercopithecidae; genus Rhinopithecus; species Rhinopithecus roxellana. The sequence goes on from NC_044550.1 coordinate 139,494,139, forward strand.
GTAATCCTAGCACTTTGGGAGGCCAAGGCAGGTGGATCGTCTGAGGTCAGGAGTTCAAGACCAGCCTGGCCAACATGGTGAAACCCTGTCTCTTCTAAAAAAAAAAATACAAAAATTAGCCAGGAGTGGTAGTAGGCACCTGTAATTCCAGCTATTTGGGAGGCTGATGTGGGAGAATCGCTTGAACCCAAGAGGCGGAACTTGCAGTGAGCTGAGATCACGCCATTGCACTCCAACCGGGTGACAGAGTAAGACTCTGTCTCAAAAAAAAGGAAAAGAAAAAAGACTTCTTTGTTCAAACAAAATCTTCAGAGGAAATGAAAATAAAATAGATGAAACGGATACAGATCTGGTTGAAGTAGAGCAGGGGTAGGGTGGGATCTCTTAAATTACATAATAATATTGAATAACTTAATTGAGCATCTTGAAGATACATTTTACAGGCAATTTTAGACACAGTAGACATTATTTAATATTAGCAGCTTGACTGATAATCCCTGTTTCTATCCTCTGCTTTCTAGGATGCAAAAATCACAAGTCTCAACCAGGTACATTTGTAGGTGCTCATGCTCTTTTAATTTTTTAACAAAATTTTGGCTCTACATATCACACATTGTGAAACAGTAGGATGAATTATTACATTGAGAAATTACAAATGAGGTACTTCACATTACAAGTGAGTTATTTTAATTTCGATAACTGCTGGTCAAATTTCATTCACGCATTTGGTATTTGAAACAAATGAATTCTGCTTGCTTTAATTCAAAATAGAGGATGTTGGTCTCTGAGTCCAAACTGCATAGATCTCAGTCCCTGGGCTAGGCGTAAATTGTCTATTCCTTCAACAGATGTTTATTGCACTGGTGCTATATCAGTCAAGGTTCAGGCAGAGGAGGAAAGTCCCTGTGTGTTCTAGGAAAAAGGACTCATTATAGGAATTAGACTTTATACAATGGTGGAAGGAACTAGAAGTTGTGGGGGGAGGAGGAGTTAAAGGATCGGAAAAGAAATTAGCAAGGAGCTAATCTGAGAAGCTGAGTATATTCAGTTGCTAAATTTGAGCCACAAAGGGGAGCCCATAGGAAGTGCTCCCTGCAGAGACCAACTCTACAACTCTAGGGGTCCACAGCCAAATGTCTGGAAGTATGTCTTGAGGCCAGCATTGATCTTTAGGGCCAGTAGGCTGGAGGATGACCTAGCAGCAGAGCAGAGAATGAAGGCACACTGGAACCTACTGAGCACCACCAATCTATCCATTACCTCCTCAGACTGCAAAACAGCTTTCACAGACTATTGTCTGCTGCATCACTTCCAATTTTCAAATCTTTCGCAAGCTTTTCTGTTCGCTAACCCTATATTGGGAAGGGACTATATAGGTGAGGGGATTCTGGGAAATGTAGTTCTTAGTTTTACCAAGGTAATATAATAGTGTATCATAGCCTGTTTGTGTAAGAAAATGAACTAAGTAATCTGTAAAATGGGAATCATAACAGGGTATTTGAGAAGATGAAATGACATAATGTGTGAAAAGCTTTTAACACTGTCACCTAGTGAATATTCAAAAAATGATTTTAATTATTATATATTAAACAAATAGACAAAAGGGGGAAGTAATATGATTAACTTGCTCAAGGTGCATTAGAGCAATAATATCTATATTGCTGTGGCTGCCATGAGAATGTGCATCTTGGACCCCTGACTGCTGAGAGTGTAACTAATCAATGGCTCTAGCTGCTAAGCTCTGAAACTCATTGCCTCAGTTGCTTTAGGACCACAGTTACTTCTTGGCTCTGGGCCAATGTCTGGGTGTGGCAGTGACGCCAAGGCAGGTTTGTTGCTGGGAAACCCAGAAGTCCTTTGAGAGTAGAGATTTTTGGCTTGAGACCTCCCAGATGGCTATATTGATATTTGCTTGAAACTGCAGGGCCCATCTAAAATGATTCCACCCAAATTAATTCCTTCCTTGCTTCCTTCCTTCTTTCCTTTATTCCTTCCTTTCCTCTTTTTATTCTTCAACCAAGGTCAGACCAAGCCTTTCCCAGCTCCCTCCCCTTTTCTCTCCCTTGCCATTCCCATAATACATTTCTTACACGTTTAATCTGGTACTGCTATCTCCTACTTGGATGACATGGATAAACACAACTGTGAAAGAAAAAATATTAGCATACTAAGAAAATAAGATCTAGCACCAAAGAGGGAAAAAACGGAAAGTTAATAAACAAATAATTAATTTAGAAAAATTGACATCTGTAATTTGATTAGACCAACAAAACTGCCTGGGTGCTAATTCTAGACCTTTTTTTCGCTACATAGAGTTTCAAAATAAGAGTTTCTTTATATAGAGTTTACACTCATAGTTCACATACCCTGCCTTCCCTAACAGAAGCCAGGCTATGTTTGGAAAGTTCTGTATTTAGAATGAGAAAATCCAGTTGTCCTGAGACCACACAGATGAACATCCATGGAAATTTTCCTGTTCCATGCCTATGTTCTCGCTCACTTCCACTCATCTTTTGTCTAGAGTGAAGTTATCTCTGAAAGAGTATCCAAGAAAATATTGCAACCTTTTCCAAGTTCCAGGAAATCCGAGTAGGTGAAGATACACTTCACCTCACTGTATATAATGCAACATTGATTGGATTGACACTTATTCTGGCCCAAAGCATAGTTGATCTAATATATGAATAAGGATATATACAATATATAAAGGATAAGCTAATCTTCATTTCTTCCATTGCTTTATCTTCTATTTCAGCTTCCATTGAGATGATCAAGAATATGCTAAGTTAGTACCCTATTGCCTAAAAGAAAATTATTTCCCAGGAGGACAGTTTAATGTTCAAATGCTTTCACTGGATTCAATATAAGAACCAGGAAGACATTTTGATACTTTTTCAAAGCCTCCTTTGGAGACCTTGCTCATTATATTAATATCCTTTACGTAAAGATCTAGATGCTAAAATCATCTGTAATTCCATACCTGATGGCTAGGGTGATCATTCCTTAAAACGGCAGGGCCCATCTAAAATGCTTCCATTCAAATTTCTTTCTTTCCTTCCTTCCTTCCTCCCTTCCTTCCTTCCTTCCTTCCTTCCTTCCTTCCTTCCTTCCTTCCTTCCTTGCTTCCTTCCTTCCTTGTTTCCTTGTTTCCTTCCTTCCTTCCCTTTCCTTCATTTCTTCCTTCCCTCTTTTTCTTCTTCAACCGAGGTCAAACCAAGTCTTTCTCAGCTACCTCCCCTTTTCTCTCCCTGGCAGAAATGTTTTATACCTCTTTTCATATAAAAATGGGACTAAGACTTTATTCTGCCATTGCCTTGATGGCCAGAAAACTCAGTGTGAAGTTCAGTGCTTAAGAATGATGTTTCCTCTTTCCTAGTAATACTTTTTCTCTTTTCCCTGTAAAATTTTTTATTTTTAAAACTTTATTAGTAGTACTCATATTGTTTGTGAGTTTATTTTAGGTAAGCTTAAATAGTTGGATTTTTTAGAGGGGATGGAAATAAGTAGGCTATAAAATTTTAAATAAATTATATATGTACATATATATCAATGTTTACTATGCCCAAACCATGATTACAAATCACTGAAGAAGTTTTAGAAATAAACAGACCAGGTGCCGTGGCTTAAGAATGTAATCTCAGAGTTTTAAGAGGCTGAGGTGGGTAGATCACTTGAGCCTAGGAATTTGAGGCAGCAGTGAACTATGACTATGTCACTGCACTCCAGCCTGGGCAACAAAGCAAGACCCTCATCTCTAAAAAAAGAACAAAAGAAGAAAGAATACTGAAGGGAGTTGTGAAAAATTGAATAGTTTCAATTCAAGCAAGCATGTGAATTTACATCTCATAGCTTTTTATTTAAAGGAAATAATCTTTTTGTTTAACCTGTGTCAGGTAATAGCACTGGAACACGAAGCTGATTGGTTACAGATCTGGCTCTGTAGTATCATGAGAGCCAGCTAACTCTTCCCTCGGTATCTCCATTCATAAAATATGAAAGTTGGACTAGGAAGACCTAAGGAATCATTTCCAGCTGTGGAATTGTATGATTTCTTCTAATTTTACTCTTACTCTATTTCAACATTTAAACATCTAATTATCATAGGAGAACACATTCAAGAATGACAATAAGAGGTGACTATGCAAGAGGAAGTTTCTTAACTCTTTTCTCTTTACAAAGGCATTCTGAGGACGTGGACTGTATGAAGCATTTCCTTTCAAATTAGATTTGAATGTTACATCAGATAATGAAGCTTTTGAAGTTCTAAGAACTCAAAATTCCATTCAGTGGTCTGATGTCATGAAAATGGATCCTTAACCAGTCAAAAGAGCTAATTCATTTTGGGGAAAAAAAAAAAAATGAAACAAAAGCATCTACGATTTCTTAGTCATTATAGTAGCTCTGTGAAACTATTATATAACCAGCTTAAAAACATACTGTTTTGGTATATACTGTGCAAAAAAAAGATTCTAAGCTTGACAACAACAGAATAGACTCAGTAACTATTCAGAAATACAGCAATTTGCTTTGTTTCAAGCATAACTGTTACTAATTACTTTATTCTAGCAGTCATGATAGAGCAATACTATCTGAAGGACCTTGGCATTAACTTTGTTGTGAAATATCAGATAGTCCTTGCATGCTGCAACAGGTTGAGTATTTACTTACCTGTAGCATTAATTTGATATCCAAACAAAATTATATGATATGGGCAGATTACATAGCAATAGAAATGTGTTTATTTAAGTCCAACTAACATAGTTAGCTAGCTAGCTGTATCATGTAGGCTGACCTACACAAACAGGATATAAGATACATACTTTAATTTCAGCTGCCTGAGAAATGAAACTTTTCTTCTCAGTGCCTAGAAGAGTAGGCACACAAAAGTGAAAGCACATAATAGATGCTTAGTGAACATTCGTTAAATAAGCAAGCTTTTATGTTATCTTGATCAGCTGAGTGTCGAAAGTGGAAATTATTAACATTCACCAAAATGGATGAATTTTATTTCTCTATAACACATGGAATTTATGACAGAATGTGTGTGTAACTCTGTATGTATTCTTAGATGCCACTGATATTAATTCTATTTCTGATGTTTTGTTTAGCCGTTTACGGTGGTTGCCATTGTTTTCTTCAAAAGTGTTGAAATAGAATTGTCTACTTATGAGAAGTCCTTTGAGCCTGACCTTATGAAGTGCTATAAGCTATATTTTACCTTAATATTGAGGCTGTCCAAAAGATGTATCTTTCAAAACTTTAAAGGAAACTGTATCTTGTGTAGTTAATGCAATCAGCCATAGCATAAAACACTTTTCTGAAGACTTGTAAAGGATCCAAACTTCAAATCTCAAGATTTGGCTGAAAGGGGCTAGAAGTAATTATCTGAAAATATATACTTCCATTGTTTTCTCCTTTTTCTATCCAAAAAAATCATTTGAGAGTAAACATAGGGGAAAACTTGCTTTAGCAAGTAATATACGCAGAGGTAAAAATCCCAGGAACATCTAGAGAAAGAGCAGGCGGGAGTAAAATTATTTCTTTCATGTCTTACACATTGTAGGCCAGAAAAAATAATAATACTAAAAAAAATACCTTGCGTTTTCATTCAAATTCACATCCACAAAGTCTTCTCTGAGTCAACCAAATTAAACTAAATCCACCAGCATGAGAAATTCAAGGACTGAGCAAAAGAATGTCTCATCATTAATAATGAGTTGGTACATAACCCAGAAGATCCTTCTTTCTTTCTTTTAAGTTCAAGATATGGCTGCTTCCCAGTTCTTGTCCCCATGGAAACAGGATGTGCTTGGTGTAACCAGCTGACGGAGACAAACAGCTTCGAGGCTGTGGCTACATCCCTGGGGCTGGTTTCACTGTGAAGTTCTCCTGACTGCTGCACTATTAGTTCAACTGTGATTCCCCCGTTCTTTCCACAAATCGAGGTCTATGCAACAGTTTGAAGTTGCATTTGAGGACATCTCGAGTTTTTAATATTTGACATCTATTTGTTGTGTTTCCATTGCTTTCTTGTCTATTTCATGCATTCTTTAAACAACTTGTTTAATACATTGCTCATTTCTTCTTTTGAATGTACATTTTTAGTTTTCTTTGATCTTTATCAAATGCAAGTTTAGTCACTCCAGCTAGATTTTTAAGATCCACAGAGAGAAAAACTATTTAAGCCACTTACAAGGTTAGAACAGTGCTTAGTATACAATAAACACTATATATTGCCTGATGGACAAATGACTCACTTTAGGGCTTTTATTCTCTGTAATATGTAGTTATACAGAGAATAACTGCTCATTTTTAGCCAGCAGAGATTTGGTAATACATTTGGTTTGCCTGTAGTGGATTACTGTTGATGATCTTGACTTGCTGTTTGTGCTATTCATGGCTCACAGGTGATGTTGATTAAAGTCATCCCTAGATGGGCTGTGACATCAATTACTGACCCAAATCTCACAGCTAAACTGCAGGTTGGGCATCACCACTATCATTTGGAAACAGTTAATGTTGTATGGAGGCTGATGCTCTACACACATGGCGATGTGCAAACTTTCTCAAGAATTCACTTGTCTATTCCAGTTTGCTTCTTTGTTTGTGTATCTCAGAAAAGGGCATTGCCACAGCTGCTGGATTACGTAATGGCTCAAAAAAACAGTCTTCAAGGTCATTCGAACACATGGCTATCTCTCTGGACCAGAACAAGAATTCTAACTTTCATTAAAAAGTCATCATAACAACCTAATTTACTCATAAATAGTCCTCGTGTGAATTACCGCTTCTCAAAAAACATACTGAAGATATTTTCTTTTTGTTGTTGTTGTTGTTGTTGTTTAATTTATGGCATGTCTCATGCTATCTTTGAATGTTGAGATTATTCTCCAGGTATTAAGTTTAGATCTTATTGCTGAAATGAGACCAAGTGACATACAGTAAAATATTTGAAAGTCTGTTTTTTTTAAAAAAAAAAACTAGAGATTTTTAATAAAATTATTTTGAATATGTTGACAATGCATATCTTAAAATCTTACATCTTGTTTCATAAAATATGATCCGAGGGCTCCTTGTACTTCCAGATATTGAATTAGTAATCATCAGTTTTTTAGAAATTACTCCTTTTTACTATTCTAAGCTATCTTTAACATTTTGAAAATTTAATGAATGAAATTGTGGTTTTTAAAAGAGCCCAAACAGAGGCAACAGTTTCTTCCATGAGTGAGTATATTATTACTCTTGTACCTTTGAAATAAGAGAAGTCCTCCAGTACTGAACATTCTGGCATATGTTTCCTAGTACCTTCAGTCCTTCTTAGGACATAATTGAGACACTGAGGAATTAACTCCTTCAAGACACAAGAAAGCCACTTCCCATCAGAGGTTCTTACTTTATTGTACTATCCTGTATAATCACATGAATTCATATGGCACCATTACTGAAGTATAATGAGATCGTTAAGTCCTAAGCACTCAGTTTATTTTAGACTTTCAAAAATGCAGATTGACTTAAGATTAAGAAGCGATTGCAACCACGTTTTTGCAGCAAAAGCAGTTATGAGACGAGAGATGGGGAAAACAAATTGTACTATACTATTTAAGATCAAATTTTCTTACTCTCACCACCACCTGGACAAAACGGCTCTTATAACATCCACTATGTATTAAAGCTTTTGCTTTTAAAACAAAATTAATATTCCTAAGAAATGCAAATATAAAAGGCGATAAGTCTTTTTTTTTTTTTTTTTCCATTTCAAGTATGGATCTAATTTTAAGACCTTATTTTCAAATGGCTCTTTCAGTGCTTTTGTAGGTAGGAGCCAAGAATTAAGAACAACCCTCATCTTGTGTGTTAGATAATACCACAGAGAGTTTCTCTATCCTCAGCTTTAACTCCTGTCTACTGACTAGACCTATTTAAATTGCCTAACCTGTTTAATGAGCTCCAAAAATAAATGTATATTATAGAGAAAACCAAAGGACACCCACTATTTACAGAGAAATGACACGGAAAGGGCATTTCTTCAATATGTGACCTAAATAACCCAAATCAGATTTAATTCAATATGGGAATCTGGGATTACATCAGAGCTGTTATCTGGGTCTGCCAGTAACTGCAATAACATCTTTAAACAGTAGCACAATCTTGGATAGCCTCTGTCCTAACAAAAATGACTTCTCCACTAGGATAGAAATTAATTCACCCTTGCTCTCATTTTTATCACAAGGAGTTAAATTTTTAAAAATCAAATGCAACTTCCTTGGAGTGTTACAGCTAATTCTGAATTAAGAAATGAAACAGTTAGTAGTTATGTTATTCTGACAGTGCTGAAAACAAATGCTCCTAATGATATCATTTCACATACAAACCTAACACATAGGCTGAGATGCACCTGGAAAGACATCCCATAGAAGCTTCAGATTTTATTATTACAGACTCACTCTTTAAAAATTCAAATAGGGCCTGACATGGTGGCTCTCGGCATTTTGGGATGCCGAGGTGGATGGATAATTTGAGCCCAGGAGTTTGAGACCGGCCTGGCCAACATGGCAAAACCTCTGTTCTACTAAAATTACAAAATTAGCCATGTGTGGTGGTGCATGCCTGTAGTCCCAGATACTCTGGTGGCTGAGGCATGAGAATCGCTTGAACCCCAGAAGTAGGGGTTGCAGTGGGCCAAGACTATGCCACTGCTCTCCAACCTGGGCGACACAGTGAGACTCTGTTCAAAAATAATAATAATAATAATAATCAAATAATGCTGATGAGGAGACTCGACACCTGCCGAGACTCTAATGAAAGTGGGTTTATTCAGGTGATTTTTTGACAGATGATGCAAGGCAGCAAGAGATAAAGAGTAACTTGGAAGGTACAATGAAAGGGGTAGGTGGATGGGAAACATGGCCAGAAAGGAGATGCCAGTGATGATTTCATAATAAACATGCTAGCCTAGGTCCAGCCATGGCTGTTCCTCCCACTCATTGCCACTCACTGAGGTTCTAGAATGTCCCTGAACCTGGTGATAAGAACAATGATGCGGGGAAGTAAAATAAAAAAGAAGACTGATAACATTTTCTCTTCTGATATTGGACATGGTTAATACCTATAGTGGATATAAATAATGTAAGATAATTGATAGCATAAGGTCAAATGTGTCGAGATAACAACAGTCTAAGAGGGGAAATAGTTATACTTCTAAAGAGCTTAATATTGTCCATTATTTTATATATATATATATATATCCCTCACACTGTAAAAATAAATTTGCAAGAATCAAATTCTTCAGCATAAACTCAACACTCAACATCAAGAAAACTCTATCTTGAAGTAGGAAAATGATGCAAAAGAATGCCTGATTTGTTGCTTTTTAGAAATATTGGAGCTCTTCCAGCTAAATGTGCATGAGCTGAGAATACCTCAGGAGCCCATAGTGTTCATCATTACTAGAAGGATGACGTTGTACACAATGAGCCTTCAAGAGTCTTTGTTTCTCACATATATATATGTGAAACTTTTGTATCATTTCCCTACTTCAAGATAGAGTTTTCTTGATGTTGAGTGTTGAGTTTATGCTAAAGAATTTGATTCTTGCAAATTTATTTTTACAGTGCAAGGGATATTTCTGCTGACAATTCAACATTCAAAGGGATGAGTGTACGACATCTCTAAGAGATGTCGTGGAGTGCAGGTAGAAAGGACTTTTTAAGGAGGTAAGATCTAAAATAGGACAGTCATATTTAATTGATGAATTTTGTTATGATTGTCCAGAAGTAAAACAGAGAACCTGGAAGTGATTTGGGAGGAATATGTTAGTGTCAGAACATATGAGACCTTTTCTTTGTCTCCTTTTTTAAAAACTCTTTTTCATTCATGTGTTTCTTCTTTGTCTTTTTCAGAACTACTTCTTAAATCACTAGTCACATCTTGGTGGAAGTCCAGCAATGAAGATGGCACAGAAACACATTCCAAATACCGTGATACCATAAAGTATACTGTAGCAATGCATCTGGCACACCCTCATTTTAACATCTGTCTCAGAAGATTTTGACAGAAGATAAAACTAGTTTTTATTTCATTGATTTCATGAACATTTATTTCACTAGTTTCATGTCATAGGCCCATGACTGTATAAAGAGTCATAATCTTTACAAACACAACAATGACTCACGGAGACATGTTGCAAAGCTATAATCCAAAACACTGATGTTAATTTCAGAGGCCATTAATGGTGTTAAGAAGGAGCTTTTGTTAACCAAATAATTGAATACTCATAATTACTTTTCAGTTCTAGTTCAGTTCTTCACACCAAACCATTTTATTTACATAGTGAATGCAGAACTTGCCAATAAGAACTTTCAATACTAAACTTCTATGTAAAACAAAACATCTCAAAATCAATAACTACTTTAATGGAATAGTAAAGAATTTACTTAAACACAAAGGAATGAAAATATCTCTGCAAATATGTCTACTGACTTTTCAATTTTGGTGACTTCTTTCAAATTAATTCCTTTACCTCTGTTCCTCATCCACATAAAAATGACAAAAATGAAAGATAATTTTCTAGCCTGTAATTAAATTTCTCCATTGTTGGCATATAATGTTTTTAATACATTTTTCAGTTGTCATAATTCATATGAGAATTATTAAAAGAGAGTTAGTTACCTTTGAGGACCTTATTTGGAACCTACTTCTTAAAAATTGTATAAAAATAATTGTGGCTTTTGAGAGTCAATTGGAAATATGAACCTGACCACATATTTTGTGATATTAAGGAATTTTATTAATTATTTTCTAGGTGGGAGAATGACATGATTTTCTTAAAAGAATGTGTGAATTGTTTATTACATTTCAACATTGTCTTAATCATCAAACATTTGTTGACCTTCTGCTGTATCTAGAGCTCTGTGATCCAGATGAAATATTTGATATTAAGCCATTACCAGGTGGTAGTTACTCTACCTCTGTTTGAAATTCATGCCCAGTTCATTTGATTGCTTTAAATTTGAGTTCATTCTTGAGCATGCATGTGCCACCAAATTCCAAGCATTTTCAAATAGTGAATTACTTCTTACAAACTCAACAGAGTGTATGTTAGCTGATCTGAAGTAACCCACTTGAAGTAATGCGTTGTGTCAACCTTAATATCACCATCGAAGGATCCCTAGGGAATGCAACATTTGGCTTATTTCATTTTTAACATGCGAATTCAGTTTATATCAAAGTAACATAACACACATAGTTTTAAAAAATCATATAGTATGACAACAACTTGAAAGAAAAGCAACAGATCATTGCAGCTTGCCCTTCTCCCTCCCCAAGTGCCTGAGTGTCTCTCATTGTCCTCCAGCATAATGCCATCAGCAGCACACCTGTAATTGAACAAGCAGGACTCATTACCCATTTCAGTGAGGAAAAACTCACACCACAGAGAATCCAGGGGTGTCTCAGGTAAAGGATGTTAAAAGGGACTTATAACAGGATTTGGGCTTTGGTTGGGTGACCCGACGAAAGTTTCCCGCTCTGAATTGGATGCTGTCTAAAAGTGGTTATGATCTGTGATTGGCTATCTCAATAAGTCTTATCTTTAGAGAGGGCGGACTAGAGTAATGCTAAAGATGCAATTGTTAAGAAGCAGTCCTCATTCGTATTAGCTGAGAGAGAGGAATGTTTTGTATTTTGTGGCTTAAACAATGCTCATGTGTTCAGACATGATTGTAGAGTGATCTTCAATTTGTTTTGATCCATCATAGTAGATGACGTCATGTGATTTTTATTTTTTATTTATTTTTATTTTTTTTAATGTTCAACAGAATGCTAACACCTAGCTGTGAGTACCAGGACAGCTGATAGCAACCCCAGGGCTTTGCTGGTGGTGCCAGACTAGCTCCTGGAAGTCAGCAGTTGCCTAGTTCCTTCCCATGTCTTTTCCCAGAGGCAATCACATTAAACTTTCTAGAAGTTTCTTCTGGCACTTACCTCCAGATTCCTAATAGTTTTTCTTTGTTTTTAAATGTTTGATTTATTTTTAAATATTTGACTTCCTGCTCTAGAAATAAGACTTTTTGCTCTCTTGTATCCACGCTGCTATATACATTCTCTATGTACATGCCTCCTATGCCCATCCTAATAATACGCATATATCACAGTTTTTATTTTAAAGTAATTACGGACATCTTTATTATTATGGCTATGTCAATATTATTCATAACAGAACTATGTGATACACTATAATTATATATCCTTTTCTTTACAATTTAGTTTTTGCTAGTTTTAATAATTGTCTTGTTTTTGTTGCTAAATTATCAACAATTCTTTTCCTCAGTTCTCTAATAGAATTGTAAAATTTCTCTTAAAATGTTTAAAACATCAGCTAATTTGTCAGTTCAATTTTTTCTGCTTGCAGACAGACTTCTGAAGCATTCAGGTGACTACTGCAGTCTGGAATGGGGGCTTTCTAGGACCACAGCATTGCTGTCGCTCTGGGACATCATTTAAAGCATTTGATTTAGCTCTCTCTCTTTTGCTGGATTTTCCAGTTCCTGACTCCTATGTCTGCGTTTTTCTTGTGTCATTCTGTTGCTTGTGATAGAGTTCATGTGAGTGGCTTCCCAAAAATGGGTACATGAGAGATAAATAGTTTAACATTTGCATACCCAAAAATGCCCTTTCTTTTTCTGCACACCTGAATGATGCTTTGGCGGAAAAAGAATCCTGAATTGGAAAGAGATTTCCCTCAGAATATTGAAATCACAACTTATTATTTGCTAGGTCTTAGTGTTGCTGTAGAGAAGTTCAATGCCTTTTGATTTAAATGTGACAGTTTTTTCCCTCTTTTGAGGCTACTGGAATGTTGATCCTTGGTGTGAATTTGATATGACTAGTTATGATTATTTTTTGCATATACTGTTCTGGGCTCTTTCTGCCTAGAATATCATGTACTTTAATTCTGAGAAATATTTCCATATTATTTCCTTGATAATTTCATTCATTCTGTTTTCTCTTTCCAGAACTCATATTAGTGGGACCACTTGGATTTAACCTTTAATTTTCTTAACCTCCATTTTACCCCTATTGTCCATCTCTTTGTCTTTTTGTTTGATGTTTTGGGGAATTTACTCAACCGCTTTTTCTTTCCCATATTAAGAAAATTCTATTATCATAATTTAATTTTTGTGAGTCTTTTCTCATTGCCGTAATGCTCCCCTTTTAAAGAAAATATTTTCTTGACTTGTGAGTGCATTATTTTTTCTTATCCTAGTACTCTGAACATGCTAATTATAGATTCATTTGATATTTTCTCTTTCCTGTAAACACAGGGAAGTTCTGTGTCCGCCCCCCCCCCCCCCCCCACCAAGTTCTTTAGTTGTGTTTGTTTACTTTAGTCTCTAGCTTTATATTAGAGGCTTTTTCAAATGCCCGACCTCCTTGGTTGTTATTCCACTTAAAGTGAGGCATGAAGAACCTAGTTTGGAATCTTTATATGATGTGAAGCTTTACTGTGGATGATCTGGCGGGGGCAGAGCAGGCTTTTGGGGTTGGAAATAGGGCGAGGGACACTGAAAGTTTCACTGTCAGTAGGTTTTTCTCATGGAGTGTTCAGTTACTCCGTGGAGGAAACTTTGCGTTTTCTGCCTGGGAGGTTATGCTTCCCAGCCTGTGTTCTTGGAGTTGAGCAGAAGAATAGAGCGGGATCTCATAATTTAACGTTGTAGAATTTCACTTAACCTCATTGTCAGCATAGCACCCCCTCCAGTTCTCTACTCTGCTGAGCTTTGCTGCCCCCATTTATTCATAGAGGAAGTCTCTAGCTTCTGATGGGTGGGAGAGAGATTGTTGCCTGGCTCTTTGGGGCAGAAGAGAGGAATCTAGGAATCTACCTGCTCTCCAAACAGAGTTTCAACAAAAACACCTGTTTACAGCCCTAAGTTTACCTTTACTTTCAGAGGTCCTAACTGTCTCTAATTCCAGGAACTGCTGAGATTCTGTGACAAGAACTCACCTATTTTCCACTGTCTGGGTGCTTAGGTTTCAGCTCTGTTTGGTTATTCACTACTTGCCCATCTACTTTTAGTCTTCCAGGAGTTCATTGACATCTTTTGTCTATTATCACCCATTTTCTTTATCTTTTGGGATTTGTATATTGTTTTATCCTTTTCAGGGCATCTCGCTAGAAATCAGATATGGAATATATATCTAATCTACTTTGCTTAATCAGAACTGTTAGTAGCTTTGATTTTTACCACTTGGTCTTTGAAAACATTTTAAAATTGATAAGTACGTTAAAAATTTGAATGTATAATTTATATTTTACTAGTACAAAAGTTACTAAAGAAAACAAAAACACAACAAAAAGAAAACAATTTATTTTCCTTCTCCATCCACCCATCATCCAAATGCATGAGTTTATCTTAAACAGACAAAAGGTGACCAGACATTCAATATGAATGTTCAAAAGGGGAATAATTATTCTGGACTGTAAGTACCAAAGTCTCTGATGTAGGCAACTACAGAAATTCAATGAAAATAAAATCACATTATAGAACTAATAACATTGACTCATGATTCTTCAGGCATGCATAACTCTTTTGCTTACATCTGACCTACCCACCACTACCCACTATAAATGCCATGAAAAATAGCACTCTTCATTACGCTTTAAAACTTTATTGTCTTCACTTCCTTTGGAATTAATAGCCTGTCATTGATAGCCCTATTGCATATTTTTATTTCTTTAGATAGTAAACAGGAACTATCCTACTATTTGAATTTTATTTCTAATCCACTTGGATACTTTTAATGTTAAGAAAAACTATTGTCTTTTGACCATATAATGGTATGAATTCAAGACTGCAAACTAACTTCAATGGAAGCACTGAATTCTCAGTAAGAAAGTAAAAGGAGTCATAATCATTCAGATGAATTTCTGCAGTGCACTTCTGTAGGTGTCTTGACTGCAAATTTCTGTTCTTTCTGTGGTTAGTGACATCAATTAATGGAAAACAAGGTGAAGGAACATGCCGATGCATGTTTTAACAAGTAAATGCAGCGTGGCCTGTGGTAGGTCTCACTTTGCAAATATTATATGTTCCTAAGAAGCCAAACAGAGAACAAGTTTAAACTTGAGGATAGCAAATGTGAATGAAACGAAGAGAATGTCTGGGTTTGTTTTTTCTCCCTGAGAAAGGATTTTCCCACATACCTAGAAATAAATGTAGATTGCTGAAGTGATCAAGCAGCATTTCATGATCAGTTTTATTCAATACTTAAAATATGCCTGGTAAATTCTCCATTAATCTCTTCTACTTCCAGGGATTCATTTACCACTTATTTATTGATGACATTCAAATATGCCAATATTATTCTAATTTTTAAACTTCAAACACATTCTAAGGAATTTTTCTGAGTTACCTCAAACTCAACAAATCTAAAATTAAACAAATTTTCTATCCATCAAGCCCAATGTCCCTCTTAAATTCCTTAATAGTTTCATAGTCTATGTAATCACCTAAATTAAATATTTTGGTCATATTCTAATACTAAGCATAGTTCTTAGTATATTTATTTCTCAAATAACTAAATGGATGCATTTTCAGTGCTTTCTAGTCCTCTCCCTATAATCTGATGGTTTGGTAAGTTTAGTAAGTTCTATCCACTATACTTCAAATCCCCTCTCATGCCATCCCCTTCTTTCATTTGCTCTGTTGCTGTTTTAGTACAGACCTTCAAGCCTTCTAACTCTTATATCTCTGCTGTCTAATACAGCTGCATCTCTGCAGCACAGATTTCATCACATTGCAGCCTGATTTAAATCTATTCAATTTCTCTCTTATCTGTAAACCAAAATTCTAATTTCTTCTCCTCACTCTCCACAATTATTGAACTCTTCATTTGCTACTTTTCTTGACTCATTAACTGAACCTTCCTCCAAAGCCATATTTTTACATTTTTGATCCTACTATGTAATCTCATGATGCCATGACTTTGATCATATTATTTCCTATGCTGGAATATTTTTTTCTTTTACTCTATAGCCTGCTTATCCTTTAGTTTCTAATTCAAACATTTTCCAGGCCTCTAAGCAGAATTTTTTTTAACTCCTCAAAGCTTTTATGATACTTTTTCTTTATACTTCTCCTCTAGCTCTCAATACAGTCTAAGTTTTATTTTAATAATCTGTTCATGCACCTGTCTCTTGAAGTCCTAAAAAGGGCTGATCTCCAGCACTTAGTTCCTGTCCCACAGTAAATGCTATAGGAGTTTTCAAAATTGGCATTGAATTAAAACCATGTATACATTATTATTGAGAATGACCTCTATTTAAGGAGTAAGAGGAAGAAAATAAAATTGAATGAGTGAGTCTTTAGTTTGAGAAGATTTATATGATCCAATCCATGAAGTGACAGGAACTCATGTTGCAAAAAAGGTCCCCTTTTCAGTGAACAGAAGTTAACTGAAAAACAAGACACATAATAGCGAAGGAGCCCCTCTCCACTCCGCAGCCACCAGTCACTCAATACGGCTCCTTTCCTTTTCCTTCAGAGGCTTTGACAGTCTTTAGTGCAGTGGCAGTCATTCTTCATTATTTTTTCTCTGGGCTTGTTTTTCCCATCTTGTCTTCCAGGTGCCCTGAGTGTAGCTCTTAGAACTCCAGGGCTTAAGATGAGATAATGTGTTGCCTGTGGGAGGGAAGCACTCTGGCTTCCCTTTGAAAAGCTTTCATTTTGTTCCAGTACCCCTGAGGGAACATGAGCCTCTCTGGAATGTACTCACTGCCCTCTCCCTTTGGCATGGGTGTGTGTTCTCCCTTCCTTGAGCAGTGGGATTGGAGAGAGGGAGGCAGACTGTTCTGGTTTCCTCCAAATGCCCCCAAGTGCTATATTGCATAGCCCCATATATGATGTGCTGGCAGGCAGACAGGCAGCAGTGGGGAGAGCTTGTTTTATCTGAATTTTAATTACACATGGTAAAGACTCCTTGCTAGTTTAGAGAAAGCTACTCTTCAGGTTTGCTTTCTTTCAGTGAAAGGGCATTTTATCCAATTAGAGGGAAATTATTAGAGGCCAAGTTCTTATCTCAGTCTCTGCAGATTTACCATATAAGAAGATGCTAATTATACTTACCTAACCAATGGTAATAGGCTCTGCTCCAGTAGAGGAATCTTTTTAAACTCTTGGTTATAAAAATATTATACATATACACATTAATTAGAGTGACTTGTCAAGACCCCATGTGGAACCATATCCAGCTTCAACATTTATTAATTCTTACAGCAAATTTTATACCTCTACCAACCCCTATGCTTATTTAGAAGCAAATCAGACATCATATTATTTTATTCATAAATATTTTTAAGTTTACAGGAATCCTGCCAGCAATATTGTTCTAACAGTTTACCTTTGATTAATAAACTTCTTATCCCACCTGGAATCCATATTTTGTTGCCTGAAAACTTGAAAAGTATTTGGGACTTCCACAGTATATTGATTTTGTAAAACTCACATAGAGAGTTGGATCGTGTGAGTTAGCTCTACCCCAGTGATTAATGTATTCTGTACACA
This sequence comes from Rhinopithecus roxellana, assembly GCF_007565055.1. Classification (NCBI taxonomy): domain Eukaryota; kingdom Metazoa; phylum Chordata; class Mammalia; order Primates; family Cercopithecidae; genus Rhinopithecus; species Rhinopithecus roxellana. The sequence goes on from NC_044550.1 coordinate 139,511,703, forward strand.
GTAGCACCCACAGTACAGTAACGTCCCTTCTTTGGTCACCTAGTAACTTTTCACTGGTCAACACCAAACTGAATAAACCACTATGTTGTAAGAAGGTGCTTGGCTAGCTGACTTGGATCATCTCCTAGAGTTTAGGAGACATAACCATCACCAAGTTTGAATTTGCAAAACCTTTAGGCTTTACTGGCAGGAGAGAAAATACCACTTTTGGACCATAAAATGGATACGGAATACATGGGCTCAGGTAAACTGGGCCAAATATTGAAGCAGATTTGGAGACAAAACCAGATGCTAAAGCAGGTACTCCTGGGTGATGACCTTTGTGAGGGGGCTGGTGGGGCCACTTGGATGGCCACTGTGGTCTTTCTGGGTCAGGAGCTCAGCAGGGCCCTTTACCAGCTGCTGGAGCACACCGCAGGCACCCTGCATTCCACCTGCCAGCAGCTGCATGTGCTGCTTGACAAGGAGAATCAATGTGTCTGGAGAAAAGGCAAGTATTTTTTTATAACTTACTCTTTCTCTAAGAAATATTTATTAGGGCAAGATCTGAGAGGGACTATGAGCATACCAACAAGGCTAAGATGGAGTTTCTGTCCACAAGAGACTAACAATTTCATACGGGAAATAAGTCGAGACAAATGCACAATAATGCCAGGGACACTGGGGCCAGTCCCATTAGAAACACATGAATGAAGTGCTTTTGGACTTCAGAAGCAGTTTGAATCCCATCTGTAGGGTGGAGAATTGAGAAGTTTGCTAGAAAAATGTAGTATTTAAGCTGAAGTTTAAAGAATGAATTGGACTTATGCAGCAGGAAATAGAGAGTTTTTGTAGGATCCAAGACGTAAGAGACAGGAAAATACAGGCCTCGTTTGAGGCAGAGCTAGTAGTTTTTTTATTTTTATTTTTTATTATTATTTTTAATATTTAATATTTAATATTTAGATAATATTCTATCTCTAGGGTCATTTGAGCTTAGACTTATTAATTGCAAAATTACTGGGAAGACTGGAGTGGGTTGGGATAGGGAATTGGATCCCCACACACTGAGGTTGGAGAGGGATTCTTGGGAATAGGTCCAGTTATGGATGTGGAAAAGTATAGTAAGGCAGGAATAATGTGGAATCTGATGAATATAATCCTAGATAACAACAGTTACTCCAGATAAGCATATAGGTGGCATCATGAAATTCAACTCTAAATAATACAGTATCAAGATAAGTGGGCAGGTTCCATCTATGATGAAATCCAGGGTAGACAATATTAAGAAATTCAGTCTAAAGGGCAAATAGTGGGCATCAGGGAAATCTTTCCGAAGGCAGCATGACTGAGAAGCCATCAGCTGCAGCCCAAAATCAGACCTTTAATCTCTGGAGGGAATGGAACACGGTCCTTGGCAACATAACAACACAAATATATATTCAGAAAAAAACAAGGACTTGGCGAAGGGATGATTTGGTGATAATTTTAAAAACACTAAGTTATGGGGCCTTAAATTACATATTCCTTTAATTTAGAACTGAATTCTAAAGACTAGAGAGGCACTAAGCCTGCAAGAAGTCATCAGGTGACCTCAGTAGTGAAGAGAAGCAGGATGAACACATAGGAGCGTGGGAAGAATGATGATGGAGTGAGAGATTATATCAGATTTGACCATACTGAGAGTTTACTCCAGAATGAAGAAGGTTTACCTGAGTTAGCAGGCTTTGAAAAGTCACTTCACGTTCCAATCAGAGAATTGGTATGGTCAGAGCTATTCTCTGAAGGACTAATTTGAAAATTTCCAGTGATCACAAATTCATCAGGAGGAATACTATGAACCTAATCTAATTCTTATAGCAGTAACTGGGCTCCAAAACATAGCATCTACATTGGCAGAAATAATGGAGGTATGGTGTTTCTGCCAACCAAGCCACATCTGGAGTGTTCACCTAATTTTCAGCCCAGCATTTTAAATGGATCATTGATAAACTATTGTACATCCAGTGGTAAAAGAACAGTTCTCAAAATCATAGCAAATGAAAAACAATTGAGGGAGATGTTGACTTCAGTTCTTATTGGGGGAGCGAGAGGTTATGACATTTGTCTTTAAATATTCAAAGTATCTTTATAAGCAAGAGGGATTAGATTTACTCTTTGCTACCATGTTAAAAGTGGTTTGTTGTAAATCCTACAATTGTTAAAAGAGTGACAGTTGTACAATTACTTCTCCTTCATGAGATTGGCTTAAATGCCCAGTAAAGGTCTTTGTAGGTTTCTAAAATTATCTTGCCATGTTTCATTAGATGGCAGTGCAGAAACATAATTTGGTTTAGTTTTGTATTTATTCTTTGTGTGTCTATGTATGTGTGTGTAGAAATCGTTACTTTCATGGACTGCCTCATAAAAATAGCTGAACATTTGGGGAGCACTGCTGCACTTCTAAAGAAAGAAGAAAAGGAGATGTGTAATTTATGCGGCATGCATGATGAATGTACTCCACAGCAGACAATGTCCTCCATTCAAGATACCAAAGCAGCAGACATTGCTGCAAGAGGGGAACTAAATGTCATAGAAACAGTTACTGTTTCTCCCACAAATGGAGAGGACAGTCATTACACAAACCAGGTCCAGTTAGAAAAAAATAAAACACAGATGAGTTCAGCATTAGTGGAAAAAGAAAACAATACATCACTAAAAGGATGTGTACTGGGGCAAGAAGAGTCACAGAATACAATGTTTCCAGATAATGCAGAAAATGAAGATGATAAACAAATACAACACATGACTGTTGAGAATATAAATGGCAACAGGAAAGAGATTCATGGCATAATCCAGACAACAGAGAGAAAAATTCAAGAAACCTCAGAAAGCCCAAGAGAAGATATGACCACATCCTCAATAATATGTGATATCTCCAAGAAATATATAAATAGTACTCTTTCCAATGATTCAGAGAATATAAAGCACAAGAATAACATAATGGAAAAGGAGTAAGTAAATGCAATGTGGGAAGTGCTTAAGTATGCCTACTTATATATGTGTTTCTATAGTCAGTACATGTCTTAGTTCATTCCGGCTGCTATAACAAAACATCAGAAAGTGGGTAGCTTTTAAACAACAGATATTCATCTCTCACAGTTCTGGAGGCTTGGAAATCCAAGATCAAGATGCTGGCAGATTTGGTGTCTGGGAGGTGCCTTCTTGCTCTGTCCTCACATGGTGGAAAAAGTGAATGGGCTCCCTTGGGCCTATTCTATAAAGGCATTAATTTCATTCATGAGGACTCCACCCTCATGACCTAATCATCTTCCAAAAGGACCCACCTCCTAATACCATCACCTTGGGGGCCAGGATTTCAATGCATGAATTTTGAGGAGACACAAACACTTAGACTATAGCAACATGCATAGTATTTACACATGAATAGAATTTCCATTTCATATCTCCCAAAGATATTGTAAATCAGTAATTCAGCTTGAATTACTCCTATGAAAATTTATATAGCCTCTATTATTAATATTGCTATATTTCTTAAAGCTATATTTCTTATAGCTTTAAGAAACACATTACCTTTTTTTAAAGAGGAAAGAATTGAGTAGACAGGAAAGTAGTTAAAATGATCAATTGTCCAGATCATGAACACTTTGCAAATTACTGCTATTTCAATTATAGTAACAAAAACTAGAAGACTGTAGGGAGTTAGAAGATTTGGAGAGAATGTTTTATTCTTGGATTCACTTTATTTATATTCTCAAGAAAATCATTATGAGTTTTAAGCCTGTGTCTGTAGAACTCTTGGGATTTCATGGATGAGCTTTGGGAGGTACTTAAAATTGAATGTGTATGTTCCTGGATATAGTCCTGGATAGGAATGTGTATGTTCCTATTTCATTTCCCTGGATATGGTCTAGAACTGTCATCAGATTCTCTAGGAGACCATGACTTCAAAAAAGTGAGAAAGATCCATCTATTTTGTAAATTTTATCTCCTGTGCAAAGAGGTAATAAGGCCCTATTTGTCCCTATAAAATAAGATATTCACACCCATATTTTCCCAGACAAACATAACACGCTTAGAAGTGAAAAAAAAAAAAATATTTGTTTTGGGAATCAAACAAACTTAAATTTCACTTTCTGTTTTATTATATACTAATTCTATGATCCTGGGCAACTTGCTTCATTTCTTAGCCTCATTTTCTTATTTGTAGAAATAATATATACATCCTGGGATTATTTGGTAAGGTCAAATGAGAAAATCACTTAAACAACCTAACACCAGGCCACTTTTTCAGATATTCACACCAGGCAAATGTTAGTCTATTCGTTTATTTTAGCTCCAAAAACTCCCACTTTCTTCACCTGCCACTTACCACCATTGTTCCATTACCCCCATCTCTGCTGTGATGTGCTGATGCCCTTTCAGGTGTATGATACCATTTTGAGGACTATGATCTTAGGCAAGTCATTTTGTTCACCTTGACCCTAATTATCTTGCTATAAAATGAAGAGGTGGCCGGGCGCGGTGGCTCAAGCCTGTAATCCCAGTACTGTGGGAGGCCGAGACGGGCGGATCACGAGGTCAGGAGATCGAGACCATCCTGGCTAACATGGTGAAACCCCGTCTCTACTAAAAAAAATACAAAAAACTAGCCAGGCGAGGTGGTGGCGCCTGTAGTCCCAGCTACTCGGGAGGCTGAGGCAGGAGAATGGCGTAAACCCGGGAGGCGGAGCTTGCAGTGAGCTGAGATCCGGCCACTGCACTCCAGCCTGAGCGACAGAGCAAGACTCCGTCTCAAAAAAAAAAAAAAAAGAAGAAGAAGAGGTGGTTCTAATTTGGCTGTAATGTTTCTACAGGTCAGAGAGTCTGATGAATTTTATGTTTGAGGGTATTCAGTGCATGATAGACCTACATGATTTGTAAGAACTACTGCTCTGACAAAACAACTGCTAAAGTAGTCTATATGTGGTTACCTGTTTCACTTGAGAAAAACATTGAAGCTTCATATTCTCACATTCAGAAATGACTCAAAGCATCGGTTAATGAGTCATCGCCTGAACTACTCCCTCTAACACCTCCTTTAGGTGTTTCCTGGTTAGTGACTTCCTCCTTGCAGCACCCAAACCAATTGTGCTTCGCTTGTGTATTTGAGAAGTTGAGTACTCATTGCAATCCCTCGGCCGAGGAAACCATCATGCCACATAAAAGATGTGTGTGATAAACCCAGATAGCTTTCTGAAAGAAACCTATCTCTTCCTGGCTGTCCTGGTGTACACAAAAAGGGAAAAATAAGGCTAGAATAAACCAGTGTGATTACAGTCATCGGTTACTTAAAGATGAGAATATGTTCACAGAAATGCATGGTTGGGTGATTTTGTCAATTATGCAAACACTGCAGAATGTGCATACACATATCTAGACGGTACAGCCTACTGCACACTCAGTCTATATGGTATAGCATATTGCTCCCAGGCCACAGACTGTAATGTTACTATATGGAATACTATAGGCATCTATAACACAATGGTAAGTATTTGTGTATTTAAACATATCTAAACATAGAAATGGTACAGCAAAAATACAGTATTATAATTTTTAGGATCGCTTTACATGTGCAGTCCATTGTTAACTGGTATGTCTTCATGTTCTACATACCTGTATTTTTTTTTAAGTTTTAATTAAAACTTTTTTCTTTTTTTTTTATTTCAATAGGTTTTAGGGGAACAGGTAGTGTTTGGTTACATGAATAAGTTCTTTAGTGGTGATTTCTGAGATTTTGGTGCACCCATCACCTGAGCAGTGTACACGGTACCCATTGTGTAGTCTTTGATCCCTCACCTCCCTCCCACCCTTTCCCCAGAGTCTCCAAAGTCTATTGTATCGTTTTTATGCCTTTGCATCCTCAGAGCTCAGCTCCCACTTAAGAGAGAAAATAAAATGTTTGTTTTTCCATTCCTGAGTAACTTCAGTTAGAGTAATGTTCTCCAATTCCACCCAGGTTGCTGTGAATGCCATTATTTCATTTCTTTTTATGGCTGAAGAGTATTCCATGGCATACATATATGTGTGTGTGAATATACATATATAATATATTATATTATATAATTATAATTATATTATATAATTATATTATAAATATTATTATAAATATAATATAATATATTATATATTATAATTATATAAATATAATATAATATATTATATATAATTATAATTATATATAATATATTATATATTATATCTGTGTATTATATATTATATATTTATATATATAATGTATTTGTGTGTAGTACTTATATATAATTACATATTATTATAACATATGTGGAATATTATATATACTATATGTTATATGATTATATAATCAATCATATATATATTTATATAAATATATAATATGTTATAATATTTATATGATATATTTATATAATATATTTATATATAGATTATAATATATAAATTTATATATTTTATATAATATCATATAAATATAACTATATCAATAGAAATAAATATATCTTTAATTTATATATATATAATATATATGTTCTCTATATATAATTTTAGTTATATAATCTATCTTAGTTCTATCTTATTGTTATATCTCTCTATCATATTCTTGTTTATATCTATTGTTCTCTATCCTATTATCTCTCCTCTTTATCTTTATCTTTTCTTATTTCTATATCATTCTATTTGTATTTCTTGTATCTCCTCTCTTTCTTTGTCTACTCTTTTTTACTTTATTCTTTCTCTATCTCTAATCTTCTTTGGCTGTTCTCTCTTAGCTATTATATATACACACACACACACATATATGTATGCCATGGAATACTATTCAGCCATAAAGAGGAATGAAATAATGGCATTCACAGCAATCTGGGTGGAATTGGAGAACATTACTCTAACTGAAGTTACTCAGGAATGGAAAAACAAACATTTTATTTTCTCATTCACATCAAAAAACAAACAAACAAACAAAAAACATGTTGGTGTGGATGCGGTGAAAAGGGAACGCTTTTACACTGAGGGTGGGAATGTAAAGTGGTGTTCCCTTTTCACCACATCCACACCAACATCTTTTTTGTTTGTTTTTTATTGTGGCCATTCTTGCATGAGGAAGGTGTTATTGCACGGTGATTTTGGTTTGCATTTCCCTGAAAATTAGTGATGTTGAGCATTTTTTCATATGTTTGTTGACCATTTGTATATTTTCTTTTGATGATTGTTTATACATGTCCTTAGTTCACTTTTTGGTGGGATTGTTTGTTTTTACTTGTGAATTTGTTTGAATTCCTTGCAGATTCTGGATATTAGTCGTTTGTCGGATATGTAGATTGAGAAGATTTTCTCCCACTCTGTGGGTTGTCTGTTTACTCTGCTGATTGTTTATTTTGCTGTGTAGAAGCTTTTTAGTTTAGTTAAGGCCTATATATTTTTGTTTTTGTTGCATTTGCTTTTGGGTTCTGGGTCATGAAGTCTTTGCTTAAGCCAATGTCTAGAAAAGTTTTTCTGATGTTATCTTTTTTATTTTATTTTGTTTTGAGATGGAGTCTTGCTCTTTCCCGTAGGCTGGATTGCAGTGGCACGATCTCAGCTCACTGCAACCTCCACCTCCCGGGTTCGAGCAATTCTCCTGTTTCAGCCTCCTGGGTAGCTGGGACTACAGGTGCTTGCCAGCACGCCAGCTAATTTTTGTATCGTTAGTAGAGATGGAATTTCACCATATTGGTCAATCTGGTCTTGAATTCCTGACCTTAGGTGATCCTTAAGCCTCGGCCTCCCAAAGTGCTGAGATTACAGGTGTGAGCCACAGTGCTGGGCCTCTGATGTTATCTTCTAGAAATTTTTATGCTTTTAGGTCCGATTTAAGTCCTTGATACATCTTGACTTGATTTTTGTGTAAGGTGGGAAATGAGGATGCAGTTTCATTCTTCTGTATGTGACTTGCCAATTATCCCAGCACCATTTGTTGAATAGGGTGTCCTTTCCCCAATTTATGTTTTTTGTTTGCTTTGTTGAAGATCAGTTGGCTGTAAGTATTTGACTTTATTTCTGGGTTCTCTATTCTGTTCCATTGGTCTATGTGCCTATTTGTATACCAGTGCCATGCTGTTTGGTAACTACCGTGTAACTGTAGTTTAGTGTGTAGTCTAGATCTATTTGACTAGGGCTAGAGAGAATGGAACTGTTTAAAAGTCTACTTGTTCTACTTCATCTGTCAGTTGAGAAACATAACTCCTGGAAGAAAAGTGTATTAATATGGTTTCCAAGACACAGAGGAGAGTCATTCCTAAAGTTATACAATGCTGGGTCACTGTATCCTCTATTAAACAATGTTTCTCGTTTTCTGAATTACTTTTATCACCATCACCAAAGAATACTCAAGCAGAACAATGTGCTGAGTCATTTTCTATTCCTTCTAGCTATGAGTTTAGGATGGTAAACATAAATCAATGACCCTCTCTGCAATTTCTACATATTTTTTGGATTTCTATGTTAAATTGCACTTTAAAATTCTATTTACCAGTAATTGAAAAATGTCTAAAATCTGATTATTGTAGAGCTGGACATTAATGCTTTATTAAATATAGATCATCTTATTTCTCTTCAACATTGCCAATATTTCAATCATTTCACTGGTAAAAATGAGTTGTAAAAAAAGAGGAACTCAAATTGGTCATTTTAATGTAGAAAACCAGCATTTATTGAGCACACATCTTAGGCCAACACATTATTGTAAGTTTAAATGTTTCATTGCATTCAGTCTTCACACTATTATGAAATAGATGTTAGTTTCAATTTGCAATGAATAAAGTAACCAGCATTTTTGAATGATTTAAGGAATTATGATATTATATTCAAGAGTTTGGACTTTTACATTAAAGCTAGATGGAGCCAATTATCCATCCTAAAATTTACCATCTGTGGGATCTTTGAAAGAAAGTTAAATTTTCTAAGCCTCAGTGTTTTTATCTGTAAAATAGTTATGTTAGTAGCACCTGCCTGATACAATAGTTGTGAGAATAGTGTGTAGCCTAAAAACTACTTAATAGAAAGCAGAAAAATATTAGCTATTTTAATAAAAATTATTAATTTGTAAAGTCAAGTAAATAGTGACTGATCTCAAATCTGAATTCAAATCTATGACTCTAAAATCCTCAACAAATTTGATGGTTAAAAAAGAGTAAAATGAATGATCAAAATAAAATTTTGGATTGATTTTTTGGGAGATTGTAAGTAATCTTTGCCTAATTACTATGATTAATGATAAATTTACAGTTTTTTTGTATCTTTCTCAGCTTTTCTAAAAATATATAATCACCATCATCATTTGATCTAGTGTGTTTAGACAATTACAATACTTCATATATGTTTACTCCCTCTCCTCACAATTGAGGAAATTATTCAAGTATTAGTACTGATTTTACCAAGAAACTTCAGCAATCTTCAGCTTTATATTGTGGAATGAATCAATTGCTTAAATAACAATGGTGGCAAAACTAATTATAGCTGATATGTATAACACGTATGGTGTACCAGATATAGCTCTAATTACTTCCCATGTAATGGTTCATTTAATTCAATTCATGCTCCCATGAGACAGTTATTATGTTATCACCATTTTACCATTGAGGAAACTGAGGCACAGAGAGGCTGAGGATCTTGCCCAAGGTCACAGGTTTGATCAGAACTGGAATTCACACCAAGACAATGTAGATCTAGAGTCTGTGCTTTTCTGCATTTAGCTGTAAAGTACATAAATCAAATAATTGGAAAAATGACATTCTTTTTTCCCCTTCAGGTATCTTGATGTGCTGAGTGATGATACTGACCCCCAAGTGTCTTGTTATATTACAGCACCATCATATGTTCTACAACAACTGGAATGCCGGATAATAAATAACATGAGTTCTTTAATAGTGGGTGATAATGAAGAGTTAGTTAGCAACGTCGTAACTATTGAATGCTCAGATAAGGAAAAGAGAATTCCATTTCCAATAGGCATTGCAATTCCATTTACTGCACGTTACAGAGGAAATTACAGAGATATCATGGTGAAAGTGTGTGACACAAACCTTCAATCAAGTTACTTAAACCCAAATTCACTGGAAGGAATGAAGGGAGGTTATAAGGTTAGTAAGTTCTTGGCTATATCTACATTTGCCGTTTGGCTCCTCTTCTAAATATTACTCAGACTAATAGATTGTAGTGTAGATATAATTGCTCCACTAGTAATAAATGGAAGGATTTTTGGATTTGTGCCAGTGCATTCACAATTTATTGCCATCAATAAAGATCAAAGGATGGAAATGATTAGCCAAAGTTAGGAATGGAGAGCTTGAGTTGAACACCTACCAAATGTTATTATTTTCACCTAGGAAACAAAATCAAAATCATGGCTTAATTACTTTTGTGCTTTTGACTAACTTCAGACCAACATTTCTAATATGATGGACCCTTGTCTAAATTTAAGGATGTTAGAATCCCCAGATGATAGTAGCTTTAATTTTTATTATTCATGGGTTGGGAAAATGTACAAAAAATTTAAAAATTTGTGTATGTGTATGTATGCCTTGAGATTATTAATAAGTCCAGAAATGAAATTTGGTCTATACATAGAAGAAAGTATATGTGGTAGTTAAGATGTGGGCTGTGGAAGAAGATTGGCTAGGTTTGACATATGGTTTCTACACTTTCTTACTGTGTGATCTTGGGAAAATTATGTAATCTTGCTGTGACTCAGTGACTTCATCTGAGAGATGAACATGATGATAGTGTCTACCTGGTATGGTTGTAAGAATTAAATAGATAATACACTTATGAAGAGAGCAGGAAGCCTATAAACACATGTTAGTTGTTAATAAATTATCATTTTCATGTCAGATTTTAATTATAATAACTCTGAGGCTCTGTATGATCACAAATTCATATGCTGTGAAGAGAGAATATAATAACTACTAAATTTAGTGTGGAGGCCGGGCTCGGTGGCTCACACCTGTAATCCCAGCACTTTGGGAGGCCAAGGTAGGCTAATCACCTGAGGTCGGGAGTTCGAGACCAGCCTGACCAACATGGAGAAATCCAGTCTCTACTAAAAATAAAAAAATTAGTTGGGCCTGGTGGTGCATGTCTGTAATCCCAGCTACTCGGGAGGCTGAGGCAGGAGAATCACTTGAACCTGGGAAGTGGAGGGTGCGGTGAGCCGAGATTGTACCCGTGCACTCCAACCTGGGCAATAAGAGTGAAACTCCGTCTCAAAAAAATAAAAATAAATAAAAATAAATAAACGTAGTATGGAGTTTATGGATACTAATATTTAAAGTTTTTCTTTGGGTCACTTAACTTCTTTTTAAACAATTAAAATATTTATCTTTTTCAGTTTTATGTAAGTTGTCATTTGATGAGGAGGGCAGGGAATAAATGTAAAAAAAAATCCATATATACATGGAATTATTTATTATATATTTATTTTGTGATTTTGATTTTCTCTGGGTTTCAAATAAGGTTTTATAGTTGAATATGAAAGCTAAGCCTATTCCATTTACTTACTCCAATTCTTGCAACTAATACATTTTATATTTAGTATCAGAAGTTTCTAGGTATGATAGTCTAGTCAGCATTGCCCTTGATTGGAGCTCTTAAATTTTGGCCAGTCTGTGTAACTATCACAATAAAAGCGAAAACTGCTCATAGCCCACTTGTCATAAAATGGGTTTGGAAAATGTTTAGTAAATGGATAATTAAAACAAAAGAGAGAGAGAGAAGGAGAGAGAGAGAGGGAATCATTGTCTATCATAACAAATACAGGCATGAATTTTTCTCTTTATAGTAAGAAAAAAATTTAAACTCTGGATTACTTCCAAATTTTTATGTGGATCGTACGACATTTTCAAATTCTAATTATTTAAAAACCCTTTTGGCTTTTCAGAATCTATCAAATATGAACAAAGTGCACAGCAACCACCATTGGTTTCTAGAAGATCTTTCTTTTTCACTTCTCACAATTTTCCCTCTGGCCAATTAATAATATTAACCATGCCCTGAATTTTCCCAGAGACAGATTCATTCAGCGATATTGTGAAATCTCTTCCTTAGTCAGCTTTCAAATGGTAGACTATTTTCCATTGTGACTGTCCCTGAAATGTTTTTTTGTGTATGTGAGCATGATTATCCACTCATGCTGGGGCAGAGCCTGGCTGCTGTTTGGGGAAGTATGAATAGACCAAATTACTTGTAACTCTGCCTCCTTCTTTTAAGCTTTGGTGATTATAGGAAAAGATCATTTTGTTTTCATTTATGTACGCAGTTCCCTTTTGTGCAATAAAAAACCTTGAGTATGTGTCTGTATATATGTATTACAAATTTGAATGTCGTTATATAAAAAGAAACACAAATATCTTAGTCATTTGCTCCCACTGCACAGAGGAGAGACATAGAGAAAAAGACTTTATTTGGGGAACCTAAGATATTGTGAGCTATTAGAAGAAAGAATTTGCTGACAGCACAGGTGTTATAGTGTTTAAGCAAAGTATACAAGTAATGGAATGCCAGTCCTTAGGATTCTCTAAAACAGTGTTGAATGTTTTGGATAAAGGTCAATATTTAAAATCAATTCTCACTAATGGAGGCTAGAATTCTAGGAACAATAATATTTGTGAAAACACTGAAAATAATTGCCCATTATTCGCACAATTTTGGGGGAAGATTTAATTTAAATTTAAGAAATATGTTTATTTTTGTTTTTGATTTTGTAGTCTAAATTTGAGAAACTCTTATCGATTTCTACTTAATCTCATAAAATGACCATCCATTTTAGGTTCCTGGAATCATTTTAAATTGTAGGTGATTAAATAAAGAGTGTATAGATTTTTTTGACAATCCATAGAGTCTATATAGCAAATATTTTTCAAATCGGTGCTATAGCTTTTTTTAATGTTCTTTATTCCATACAGGGGACCTGTGCTTCAGTAAAAGTTTACAAATTGGGTATCTTTTCTGTTGTGTCTTGTTTAAAGAAAGAGTCGTTCACAGTAACAAAGAAAGGCCTCACTCTTAAGTCAAGCATGGATTCCCGAATATCCTTAAGTTACCCTCCAGGAGTTTTTACCTCTCCAGTACTTGTGCAGTTAAAGGTAAACATATTAAAAATAGGTGAGTTCCTGCTCATAGATTTTGTGGGTCATCAAGCATGGTTCTAAACAACAAAGAAGGTACCAATATTTAATATAACAATAAATGGATTATTTTATGTAGTTGTAATGGCCTACTACATAGTGCTATCAGCAATAATGCAATGATTTTGAGCATATTAAATATCATTAAAAATAAATCTTCTCTTTATTCCAAAGATTTTCGCAGTTAGTCTTTTGTGTTGTGTTGTTTTGTTTATGATATTTATAGGGAAAATTTATGTTGCATGACTATGAAAGAATTGATGACAGACTTTGGAACATTCATATAATTCAAAGATTTTGATCAGAGAGGGTGGCAAAAAAGAGGACAATCAATTACAATATTTATTATAATAAATATTTGGTTCTGTTTAATTATGAAACAGCCATTTTCTGGGAGTAAGGATTTAATATATGCAAACACCGTTTGCAAAGGGCATGTAAATGTATATTTTTCAAGACTTATTTCCTCAAATAATATTCCCTGTCCGTCTACCCTCATTCCCCTCCCATGCTCTCCTCTCTATTTCTCCCAGTTGTTAATGTAAGTGGTAAGTGAAGAAGAACGATTGGGAAGAAAACATATAATAAATAACTTATTTATAGATATTTTCCATGAACTTTGAAATGTTGGCATCATCTTAGCTATTTTTTATTTTTAACTATTCTTATGTGAAAAGAAACAAGTCATGTTTTTCTAGTTTCTAAAGATCACTTGATCTAATAATAGTCCTAATTAGAAATCATTATAAAACATCTATTTTGTTTTCTAGGTCATTTTGTTGCCTGCAATTAAGTCTGTTTCTTGGTTATTTATAACATAAGACTGGGAACCCATATTTCAGAAAGACTTTGTAAAAAGGGCCCAAATACTGTGTTCTTTTATACATTATAAATATTTTATAAAATGCATTGTTGATTACAGCTAACAATGTATAGAGAAATGTATAAAACTATGCTCCATAGAATTTTCAAAAAACTGGATTAGAAATGTAGCAACAGTTTGCATCTTTTCTATTAAAAAGTAAGAAAAAATATATTTTTTGTTTAGATTCAACCAGTTGACCCAGCTCTGATGGCACATTTAAAAGCACAGCAAGATACTTTCTACTCAGTCCAATCCACAAGCCCTGTGATTCACATTCAGCATCCATCAACTTATCCTTTTCAGAAGCCAGTGACTGTATTTTTACCTTTTTCTCCATACCTTGATAAAAACAATCTTGGTTCTGAGATAGATCATAAAAGAAGAGCAAGTGCCACAATAAATAGGATTACATCTTCATATTTCAGCCGGTGAGTAAGTTTCTAATATTGTGAACTGGCTTAATGTCAAACAAAGAAGCTTAGATGATTAAAACTTGCAGTCAAATATCTTGTATTTAAATTCTGTATTAAAATAGTATGAAATACCTTTAATCTAGAAAGAAAATATTGCGGATCCAAAAAAAGCTAATAATTTTAGCTGTTATGGACCCCAAAATTCCCACAAGTATAAAGATAAAGATGGAGACAGTAAGAACCCTAGCAGAAATGCATGCTGGGGTGGCGCATTTTGAAAGCTTCAATCTATTCAGAGCACTGGAAATTTAGTCAGCATGGGTAGGAGAAAGACATACCTTAGTCCAGAGGAATTATACTCAGTAAAAATGGCTAGATGCTGACAATTGAATCAGGTATTATGCAAAGGGATCTCATCACTAGATTCAAGAAAGAGATTCAAATAGCTACCAAACAATAATTGGTGGCTGAGCATTCATTCAAGGGTAAGAAAAAAACCCAAAATCCTACATGGTGTTTGAAGAAAAACAAATCAATACCAAGATTTCTAAAGAATATCAAAAACAACAAAAAACAAACTTGTAGAAATACAAAGGAAGAGAGAGAGAGCATCATCCTGACGTTTCATAGTCATTTGAATAATGAGAATTATAGTTACCGGGAGAATATTAAAGAAACTTATTTTATAAGTTTAGTTGTAGCCAGTAAGCATAATTGCCAAGAAACACTAGCAGAAAATCATCAGAATAGATGAAGAAAAGATGAAAGGACAAAGGGATGTGTCATAAAGATAACAAGATGAGATGAAAAGGGACCAAAATATGATACGGAGTCATTTCAAAGTGCTACAAACTTATAATTATAGGTACCATTGAAGAAGAGGCCAAGCAATCATTAAGAAAGCAACAATCAAAGGCCTAGGTGAATTTGATTTTTTGATGTTGATTAAAGCCTTGGTTACTAGAAAATATTTATGAAAAAAGACCCAACTTAGACATAACATGGTAAACTGAAATGTAAGTTTAAATTAAACATAATTCTGTAAGCATCCGTTAATCAGAAACAGATTATGTAAAAAAGGAATGAAATCAATCTGGTGTCAGTTTTATTCTTTGCAACATTCATATCAGGAAATAAAAATGGACCAAAATCTTCAAAGTTCTCAAGTTCTCAAAGGGCAAGGTTGAGAAATTAGGGTTTTCATCCTACAAAGACGCCATTTTGTTTCTGTTTTGTTTTTAAATACAAGGGCTCTCAGAATGGACTACTCACATGCTCTTAACAAGATAAGTAGATAAAATTAATAAGCTGACTTAATAAGATTCAAGATATCAAGAACAAGCAAGTATTATTCTTATTTTTAAAATTTGATATTGAGCATAAATAACATAAAAGCAGAAAAATTCGAAAGTAAAAATTTATATGAAAGAGATAACGGAAAGTAAACAAACAAAACATCAGCATGGTGATATGTGTCTACTTTTAAGAGCAAGTGTAAGCAAGATAATATATGTAAAATATCTGTTATGACAATGAATATAAACGAGTTAAACATAATTCATATTATTGTCCATATTTCATAATCTTACTTTGATATTTTTGAATACTTTATATGATGGGCTTGGGTGGTTTCCTTAGGTTTATTATACACATTATTAATTTTTTTCATTTGTTTAAATTGTTCATTTTACTCACTATAATTAACATTTCTAAAAGCATAGTGCTTTTTCCAATCTGCTTCATTGTTTTACTGTGCTTTATATAGTTGATCCTTGAACAATGCAGGGGAATTAGGGGTGCCAACCACCAAGCAGTTGAAAATGTGTGTATAACTTTTGACTCCTCAAAAACTGGACTGCTTATAGCCTACGGTTGACCAGGAGAAAAACCTTACCAATGATATAAACAGTCTATTAACACATATTTTGTAAGGTATATGTACTATATACTGCTTCTTATAATAAAGTAAGCTAGAGAAAAGAAAACGTTATTAAGAAAATCATAAGGAAGAGAAAATATATTTGCTATTCATTAAGTGGAAGTGGATAATCATAAAGATTTTCATCCTTGTCATCTTCATGTTGAGTAGGCTGAGGAGGAGGAGGAAGAGGAGGGGTTGGTGTTGCTGTCTCAGGAGTGGCAGAGGAGCAAGAAAATCTGTGTACACGCAGACCTACAGAATTCAAACCTGTGTTGTTCAAGGTTCAACTGTATTTCGTCCTTTATTCCTTTAATTATTTAAGCATATTTATTTTATTGTCTCTTTTAGAATGATCTATCTATTAACATGATGTATAACACTATATCATCCATCTAGGAGCATAGGGTAATCTTGCAGAATTTCATACTGATTCTGTTCTATGGCTCTTACCCTTAGACATTCATTTCCAAGTATTGATTTTAATTTTTGATCACATATAAATATCAGCTCTTCTTCTCCCTTTTCCCTCAATCCAAAGCAATTAATTTCCTGAGCCAATAAGCAACAGGGTTTTGGTTATTGCTACCAATAACCAAATAACCAGAGAGAGTTATGCCTCTCTCATGGCCAGTGATGCGCTTCTGAGATCCCAGCTTCAAGACTTAGTTCAAGCTCCCTCCCTGTGCAGCTGGAGGTTGTATCTTATATCTGGGACTAGATCTTAAACTGTACCTCGAACCCCTGGCACATGTGCATGTTTGGGGTTGAGAAGAAGAGGCCGATTGAGGAAGGAGCACGCACAGAATCAATTCCTCGAGTTCCCTAGGGAAGAAAGAGAATTCTTACTTTTTAGATGCTTGAGTCCAGATCTAGAGGGGATTTCTTTTTCAGCTTTTGAGTTCATATAAGTGTGTGTGTGCACATGTGTGTTTCTGTGTGTGTGTGTGTGTGTGTGTGTGTTTATGTGACATTTTGTCCAGAATTCCTGTGGAGTGGGGAAATGGCTATTTGTCATCAGTTAAATTGGCCAAGTTGCCAGAAATTGACACTTTTTTTTTTGCCTTTGTACATAATTTCTCTTCTAGAAAATCTTTCTTCTGCCACATTTAACTGATAAACTCTTGCCTATTCTCTAAGTTTCAGTTGAACTTTTTCTTCTTCTGCACAGATATCCTAAGCTCTCTAGGAGGAATCAAGTGCTTTTTTTTTTTTTTTTTTTTGCGCCAGCCCTATCCTTTGTACACATCCTACATTCTACTGTAGCAATAATATGTTTTCTCTTTTGCATGTCATCACTTAGCACAATTGCAACATAGTATTTGCTAAAAAACACTAGGTAAATTAAATAAATTAACGAGTAAACTTGTGGAAATGTAAATTGTATTGCAAATTCATCTGCACTTTTTGACAATGTTAAATTGATACATTACAGTGTGCTATGTTGTTATTAGTCTCAGACATAGTAGGTACATTTTTTTCCATCTAGTGGAACATAAAACAAGCAAATGAGAATCCATCTCAACTGTTTATTTAACATTCTTTCATCAAAGAATGAAAACCAGTTGGACATTTTCTATGGAAACAGAAACACAAAAAGCAATCCATACCCCATGTAATGAAAAAGATAAAAACTATTTGAGGCCAAAGCATAGTCTGAAGATTAAGAATGAAAGGTCTGTATTGTGTTATGTTCCTTTACATCTGAATGATTTCTAGGGAAAAGATGAGAGTCATTTAATTATGTGCCAAAAAAGATATCTCATGGCAGTAAAGGGGGAAAATACTTTATTAAATAGGAGTTTATTCCTTACTATGCAATCAATATTTTAGAGAGTTAGACAGGAAAATGGTTTTTGCCCATGAAAAAAGACATTTCCGACATAATGCAATTGCTTTTAAGATTAAGTTGTTCAAATGTAATATGCAATCCACACCTGAGAATATTTATAAAATATATGTAAGTCATACCATATAATGAAATGGACAACTAGTACAGCTAATATCAAATGATAAACTGATCGTTATCGATAAAATTATGCATCTCCTTACTTGCCCCACCTCATTCAATCCCCTTTGTCCTCCCCACAGTCACTTATCCCCACCAAATTTAACCACTATTCTGAAATTTTCAATTATTCTTTTGCTTTTATTTATTTCTCTGATCACATATATTTGTCCTGACACATTTTATTCTTCTTCTCCAGCAGCACTCCATAGGTTAAAGTTGAGTCACTCTGGTTTGTTTGGGAGAGAGCATAGTTCACTAGGGGTCATCTTTGGAGACCACCTACCACATTTGCTATAACATGCTAGGATAAAAATGATTTTTTTCCACTTCTTTGGAGATATCATGTCACTCTTTATTGCCATTCTGAAGACTGCACTGGATGCAATTTTCATAACTTTATGGATCATCTGCTTTATTTTGTCTGCTGCTTTCAAGATCTTTTCTTTGCACTTGGTGTTTCACATTTATCTATGGTGTGTCTAGATGCAAATTTTAAACTTTTCTGAATACAATATATTGTGCTTCCTGAATAAGTGGATGTATGCCTTTTCACATTTCTGAAAAGTTCTTAGGTGCTTTCTAATCAAATGATGGCACTTCTCCATTGTATGCACCCTGTCTTTCTGAATTTCCAAATAGATATATAGATGTGTATATGACCACCTTATTTATTTATTTATTTATTTATTTATTTATTTATTTATTTATTTATTTATTTTTATTATACTTTAAGTTCTAGGGTACATGTGCACAGCGTACAGGTTTGTTACATATGTATACAAGTGCCATGTTGGTGTGCTGTACCCATTAACTCATCATTTACATTAGGTATATCTCCTAATGCTATCCCTACCCCCTACTCCCACCCCACAACAGACCCTGGTGTGTGATGTTCCCCTTCCTGTGTCCAAGTGTTCTCATTGTTCAGTTCCCACCTATGAGTGAGAACATGCAGTGTTTGGGTTTCTGTTCTTGCGATAGTTTGCTGAGAATGATGGTTTCCAGCTGCATCCATGTCCCTACAAAGGACACGAACTCATTCTTTTTTAGGGCTGCATAGTATTCCATGGTGTATATGTGCCACATTTTCTTAATCCAGTCTGTCACTGTTGGACATTTGGGTTGGTTCCAAGTTTTTGCTATTGTGAGTAGTGCCGCAATAAACATACATGTGCATGTGTCTTTATAGCAGCATGATTTATAATCCTTTGGGTATATACCCAGTAATAGGATGGTTGGGTCAAATGGTATTTCTAGTTCTAGATCCTTGAGGAATCACCACACTGTCTTCCACAATGGTTGAACTAGTTTACGGTCCCACCAACAGTGTAAAAATGTTCCTATTTCTCCACATTCTCTCCAGCACCTGTTGTTTCCTGACTTTTTAATGATTGCCATTCTAACTGGTGTGAGATGGTATTTCATTGTGGTTTTGTTTTGCATTTCTCTGATGGTGAGTGATGATAAGCATTTATTCATGTGTCTGTTGGCTGCATAAATGTCTTCTTTTAAGAAGTGTCTGTGCATATCCTTTGCCCACTTTTTGATGGGGTTGTTTGTTTTTCTCTTGTAAATTTGTCTGCGTTCGTTCTTTGTAGATTCTGGATATTAGCCCTTTGTCAGATGAGTAGATTGCAAAAATTTTCTCCCATTTTGTAGGTTGCCTGTTCACTCTGATGGTAGTTTATTTTGCTGTGTAGAAGCTCTTTAGTTTAATACAACACCATCCCCATTAAGCTACCAATGACTTTCTTCACAGAATTGGAAAAAACTACTTTCAAGTTCATATGGAACCAAAAAAGGAGCCCACATTGCCAAGACAATCCTAAGCCAAAAGAGTGAAGCTGGAGGCATCATGCTACCTAAATTCAAACTATACTACAAGGCTACAGTAACCAAAACAGCATGGTACTGGTACCAAAACAGAGATATAGACTAATGGAACAGAACAGAGCCCTCAGAAATAATACCACACATCTACAACCATCTGATCTTTGACAAACCTGACAAAAACAAGAAATGGGGAAAGGATTCCAAAATTAAAAAAAAAGCATACCTGCTGAGACCTGGGAACCCCCCTCCCCCGCAGGCTCAGGCATAACCCCCTTGCCACCTGCAGTCTTGGCTCAAACCTCTCCCGGGGCCACCCCTGACCACCTCCCACTTTCTAAACTGCACCCTGCACTCCCATCCCCGGGGCTCCCCAGTTCCCTCTCCTCCCTCACAGCTGACAAGGTGTCATGAGCATTAGATGAGCGAACACACACAGCACACACATCACCCGCCTTGCACATAGCCGCTGTTCAGCATTAGATTTAACTTTGAATATTCACCGAATTTAAGACACCATCGACAGCAAAGCACTGCTCTATTTTATGAACCACTAAGAAAGAGAAAATGCTGCCAATTAAACTGACATGACACTTTCTTATCACTCATAACTTTCATTTTACACTTATTGAAGGAGCTCTTCTGGACTTAATTAGACATGGATATTTACTGGCCATCACTTTGGCACACACATAAAAGAAAGATATCAGCAAAATAACATTTGTTAAGATAGTTCTAAAAATAAATAAATAAATAAATAGCGCTGGGAAAACTAGCAAGCCATATGTAGAAAGCTGAAACTGGATCCCTTCCTTACACCTTATATGGAAATTAATTCAAGACAGATTAGCAACTTAAATGTTAGACCCAAAACCATAAAAACCCTAGAAGAAAATCTAGGCAATACAATTCAGGACATAGGCATGGGCAAGGACTTCATATCTAAAACACCAAAAGCAATGGCAACAAAAGCCAAAATTGACAAATGACCACCTCTTTTTAAATTCCATATTGCTTTACTTCCCTTATGTTTTCCATCTCCCTGTCTCTATGTGCCATATTCTATGCAATTTATTCACATTCCAGTTTGAAATGGCAAAAATAACGCATACAAAAATGTACTTTTAATCTATTATTTGAGTTTTATTTTAGATAATTGTATTTTTTATTTCTTAAAGTTCTATTATTTTCCCAGCTACTAGGAAGGCTGAGGTGGGAGCACAGGAGATTGAGGCTGCAGTGAGCCGAGATCACGCCACTACACTCCAGCCTGGGTGACAGAGTGAGACCCTGTTTAAAAAAACAAAAACAGAAACAAAAAAATGAAAAAAGTTCTACTTGGCCCTTATTTAAATCTCCCTAATTATCTTTAGAGTTTCTTCCTGCTTACTTATTTGTGGGATACTGTCCTTTATTAAACTTTTCATATATAGTTGTTTTCATCTTAAATCTCCTAATTCTAAGATCTGAAGTCTTTGGGAGTGTTTATATCTGTCATCCATGGTATTTACCTTCTAATTTGTTTGAGAACTTTTGCTTGTGAGCATGCAAACGTGAGCTTTCTTCAGGCATAATGGAGTTGCTTTCCTCAAGGTGGCATTTGTTCCCACCTCTGCTGAGAACCATCTGGTGCTTACCTGGGGCTACATTAACCTTCTTGAGAGTCTTGGTGAAGATCTCAAGTTCACCTTTCCCACATGGCTGTTACCCCAAGGACTGACAGCTTCGTATTCTGCTTACTTGATTATTGCTTATGGTTTCATGCTCCTGCATCTACATTACAGGAAAGGTGCTTGCCATCTTAGTAATCCCCTCATTCCTGCCTGGTTTCTCCCTTAGCTGCAACCCTGACTTCACACATTTTATTTGGAGAGGAGTTTGGAAAATTTCAAAAGAATTTGTATCAAAAAATTCTTTTAAAAGTATGCAAGCCAAAAAAATACGTATCAAAAAGCACATTTATCAAGATCTAGTTGTTTTAAACTAGAGATTATTCTAAATTTGTTATTTATAATTCTGGATTTTGTGTATTAAATTTATAATATTTTAGACAATCTACCTAAGAAGGAAATGACAATTTTATAAATAATGAAATCATACATACTACATTTTCCTTTGTGTTTATCAGTGAGTGCTGTATTGTCAACACAGGCAAATCTCACTTAATAGAGTGAAATTGTTTCAGTGAAACTTTGAAGTAAATGCTTACAGAGAAAATAAGATTTGTTTCATGTGTTAAACTTGGAGGTAGTGTATTTAGAAGTATTTTTAATTCATATATACTATTTTCTGTAAGAAAATAAGGTTCCCTGTGAATTGGAAGGCCAAGTGAGAAATAATTTAGTTTTTAAATATAAAAGAAACTATCCTTGAAAAATTCCCAATAGTATCTATTTCCCAGTTACAGAAACAAAATATTAAGGTGCATTGGAGCAGATTTTTTAATCTTGTGAAAAATCTTTTGAATGTCGTTTGTGTGGTGTTTAGGCAATTTAACTGGGAAATACGTAACTGTGTACTGTTAGGCTTGAGAAAATGCAGGCTGGAGGGTATATCTATTGTTTTCCCTGCTAGACACATTATATTTTGGGAATTGTACCACAATTTCTGCAAATTGCCCTTTCTATCCATGCAGATGCAATGGGAGCTTCTGTATTCGTTAATATCCCTACATATAATTAAACACTTGAACCACAAGACGCTGATTGTGATTCCCTGGTGCCTAATAAAAAAGGTAATTTTGGGTGTAGCTTATACCTTAGGATATAAAACTCAGGAGTTGTCAACAACCATGATTTCTGCTGCTGGGAAAAGAATGATCATTAATAGCACTAGATAAAAAAGGAAAGATACAGAGAAGAGAAGTAATTAGATAAAGATGATGTTCCAATTCCAGACAGAGTTTTTATCTGAGGCCCTCCACATTTGTGTTTTCCCTATTAACAATCAAGGATTACTATAATTAATTCACTTATAACTAAGTAAAATGAATTTGGGTTTCTGTTACCTGTACCCCAAAGAGTCTTATCCAATACATCTACTTATCTGTACACTCTTTGGTATATGAATCTTATTGTCCCTAGGGATAGACAGGCAAATCTACAGAGTGAACAGTCTCCTGAGATGAAAGAGATTGAAGTCATCACTCCCTTTCTTTTCCTGAGGTGCAACATTATTGAAACGTTTATGTTGGGTTTAAGTGGATATTCTGCTGTCAGCTGGCAAGAAAAGATAGCATAATAGAGAAAGAAATTTGAATGGATGACTAAATTTCAGCCTAGGATGACCTATGCTCATTTTTTGTCCAGAAACTAGATAAAATATAAGACAGTTCTAGCACTGTGAAATTTTCTTTAAAAAAACTACTGTGTGGGCATGTTGGGGGCCAGGGTGCATGGGTCTACTAAGGTACAGTGTCATTGGGAGCTCAAGCTCAGGGTGGAATAACTGAATCACATATAGCATAACAGTGGAAAGAGAGTTTTCTTGTTTTTCCTCACCTTAAAAGCTATTGCCAGAGTAGTGGCACACGTAGGTAAATACACCAAACGAGGGCATTGCATCAGATCATGGAGAATCTTTTGTTTTCAATAGCAGTGAAGCAGCAACATCAGCAAAGCAAAGGAGAATGGGACAATACATGAAGACTGAGGACTACTTAGATTATGTAGGATTTTTTCCTCTGTACGGTAATTGTAACTGTGACACCTTTAACTGAGTAAAGCTCCAAGAGTAGATGGACCCATAGTCAGAATATACAGTTATATCAAGAGAGAATGTTTCTCTCAGCTGTGTGGTAGGCACTCAGGTCATTTGAATTGATATACAAGAACGATTACACCGATTACAAATGGTAAAGTTAAGGTACACGATTTGTCATACAATATGTCAAATATTGACATAAATATGGCAATATTCATGACATAATATTAACATAAATATGACATGTTTTAAAATATGTCAAATATTTCATCACTTTAAAGACAAATAATCCATGTAGAAATAAAAACTACCAGAAATTCATCAATATATTATAATATTTGACTTCAGACAATGTGGCTATGTGGACTTTCTTCCTCCCTTTACTTTTCCGTTTTAAGGGAATTTTATAATCAACACGAATAACTTAAAAAATGGGAAAATATTTTAAGTTTTTTGAATACAGCATACCATTTAAAATTAATACTTTAATGAATAATTATAGTTTTCTGAGAAAAAGTTAACCTCAAAACATTGGTGACATTCATGTTTAAATATCTATGCATGATGAATATCACAAAGAAAATATCCTGAAAGTAAAATATAATATAGAATGAGAATTTTGATGGTTTGAATGCTTGTCAAATTCTGTATCATATATTATTTTTTTCCACAGATAAAGTAGCATGACATTTTAATCAGTAACCTCAGAGAGATTAGTACTGTCTGCGTGAATCCCAAGCAAAATTGGTCATTTTAAAATAAGCACATTTAAAAAATAAATCTTTACTATTTTTGGAACTATCACTATGTCAGCATGTTGCCTTTTTATGGAGTTTGATCAAGTGCTATTCACTGTCAGATAATACTAGTTGTCACACTTTGCTAATAACATATATTAAGGAAATAGTTTAGTTGCAGAGCTGTTAACAGCTGCGAGACACAAGTATACCATCAGATTATTTAATTTGAATGTGGACTGTGCCTATTAAAGTTTAAGTTTAATCTTTATATCATTAAGGATTCTTGATTTAAGTGACAGGAAAGCAAATCCAAAGTGTTTAAGCAAAAAAGAATTTTTGATATATGTAAATTAAAAATCTGAGGATGTATCTATCTATATATTTTTTCTTCAACCAGGAAGAAGCTAATCTCTCTTCTTCATCTCTATCTGCTTTCCTCTGTGCCAATTCCATTCTCTGACATGCTTGTTCCCGATTCTGGCAACATAGCTACATCTTTATAAGTCCAAGTTCAGTGGAAAAGAGGAAGCTTTTTCCCTATGAATATGCATAAAAGCCCAGGGCCTTATTCTCACTCCAGATCTATCACAAACTCATCACTGAATGGGATCACTGGAACCAGAAGACAGATATAGCGCAGATTAGCCTAGGTTATGGCATGATAACAAAACTCTCAAATCCCATGGGCTTAAATGACAATCTTTGCATCTGTCGTGGCCATCAAAGGTAGGCTGCTTCTTGGTCATCTTCACTCTAGATAGTGCAGCCACTGTTCGGTTGCTGTGACAGTGGCAGAAGAAAGATCTTTGGCTAGACCCATATTAGCAATTAAGTGCTTGGCCTCAAAGTGACACATTTTTTTTTTTTTTCATTCACATCATTTACTGGAACTAGTCACTTGGCCCCATTCAACTACAGAGTCCAGGAAGTGTAACCCTGTCATATATTCAGATCAGGGCGAAATTGGATATTCTGGTGAGGAGCATTAATGAATGACAAATACACTATTTGCCTTAGGTTATATACCCAATGGTCCTAGGATTAGGGACAGCCCCACCACCCTTGGGAGTCTGTCGGTCTCCACAGATAATTTAGGTTTTCAACAGAAAAAAAGTGAATGAATGCTATCAGAAAAAAAATTACATTCAAGTCAATTTCTAGTAAATGACCAACATTCTGGATTCAGTGAGAGTGTAACTTCCTGTGTGAATAAATTATTAACTTCCAAGGGTTACAGAATTTACCATATCTGTGGTTATAACCCAGTAGCATAAAAGTAAATGTTATTTTTCCCCTAAGCTCCTAATTTTAATCTACCTGATTCCCTGAAGTAACCAATACAGAGTAAGAAGTTTTCAGAGTAGACATTTTAAATCAAGTTCAGTTTCTAATCTGAATCCATGGGTCATAGAACACGTCAACCTGTGAAAGTAAGTTGATTTTTAAACCTTTAACTCTAGTTCACTTCACAAATGAATATATGAAATTCACATTCTGGTCTCCATTCATATACCTTGGCTCTGTCTCTTTGTGGAGTGTAGGTAGCATCATTAGACTAGGTATTTTTCCCCAAAGATGTTCAGTATTAGGGACTTTTCTTCCTTTAATTGTAGGGAACAGATGTTCACTTAAACAAATTCAAGAAAACAGTTTATTGTGAGGCTACAATAGTGAAACTCTGCTTTCTCCATCTCTAGGACTATATGGATACTCTCCTCTTGATTTTTCTCCTTTTCTCTCTTAGCATCTATTTTTCCTTTCTGAATAATCTTTCTGCTTATTAATTTTCATTGAGCAAGGTACCACAGAAACAGGACTGTGACAAGTTACAGTCCCTAGACCACTGAGTCAAATCCCAAAGAAAGATAATCAAATTGGCTGTCCGTTGGAAATTGGTATACCGTTAGTCACATGAGCTGTGGTTGGGGAAAAATATAACATGGCACATACAGCCAATTTCTTCAGGGCCTTTGGGTGGGGCAGGCTACACAAGAAGGAAAATTGTACAAGAAAGTAAATTGGCTGTGCCTACAGTAGAAAGTAGAGTTAGAATATTAATACTACTTATGCTCACTACAATTATAAGTGCTTTACAAATATTAATTCATTTAATCCCACGATGTTGGTACTTGTATTAGTCCATTTTCATGCCACTGATAAAAATATACCCAAGACTTGATAATTTATAAAGAAAAAGAGGTTTAATGGACTCACAGTTCCATGTGGCTGGGGAGGCCTCACAATCATGGTGGAAGGTGAAAGACATGTCTTACATAGCAGAAGGCAAGAGAGAATGAGAGCCAAGCAAAAGGAGAGACCCCTTATAAAACCATCAGATCTCATGAGACTTATTCACTACCACAAGAATAGTATGGAGGGAAACTGCCCCCATGATTCAATTGTCTCCTACCAGGTCCCTCCCACAACATTTGGGAATTGTGGAAGCTACAATTCAAAATGATATTTGGATGGGGGCACAGCCAAACCATATCAGTACTATTATTATTTTCATATGATAGGTAAGAAAACAGATTCAGAGAAATGAAATAATTTGCTCATGGTCATACAATTCATAAGAGGCAGAGCCACCCAGGCTTTGAAACTGGGCAGTTTTGCTCCTGGGTTTGTGCGCTTACCATTTTTGCTTTACAACCACCCTTTGCTATTCTAGAGTATTTGGGTTTACATCAGTGAGTTTATTAATGTTTTTGGGTACTCTCTTAAATCTATTTTGCCAGTTGTAGAAAGCTTGTCATTCTCCAAAGCTCATCTCAAATATTAGCATTTTAACTTTGCAAGCTTCCCGAGCCTCTTGCTTCTGCTCCTAAACCACCGTGTACGTTTCCTTAATTATCACACAGGTTACCTTGTGCTGTAATCAGATAATACTGTGTTACTACATGCTTCTGTAGACAAGGGTTATATAGTTTGATCTCTGTATTTGTGGTGCAAAGTATAATTACTGGCACATAGTATGTACTTAATGAATTATTATTAGATCATTCACAATGAAAGAATGAAAGCATTAAGTGATATTTATACCATGTAAATTGTACCAATATCTCTTCTGTTACCATTATATAGGACAAAAAGTGCCTCCGTAAGAAAACCTGGGAAAAATGCCAGTGAATGTTTGAAATTACTGGGATTTAGAAGCCAAGACAGTGGTTGGTGTGAGCTTGATGATGTTGTTGTGAAAACCATACAGAGCGGCTTGATATCAGTTGAATTGAATGAACATTTGCAGAGGTAATACAGTAACAAACAATCAAATTTGATGATACTCTTTTCTGATGGTCATAAATGGTGTTTATAGAAATGGAATAGTAAGATTACATTTTAATTCTTCAAATAGAAATATTAACCATTCTTTAAAGGATACTTAAAATGCAAACCAGAATTGACATGGATATGCTATCCGTAATTTCATTTATGATAGTTAAACAAGTACTTTTGGAAAGCACTCATAACTACAGGTTTCTGCTAACTCCAAAATAGTTTTAAAATAGAACCTTCATTTCTGAAATTCCATGGAGATAGTAATTAACTGTTCATATTATGCGTATCTCATAACTATGTATAGATAAGTGGAATTTGTTACTTCAGTGCCCTCATTTTGCTTTCTCATTTCCATGTTTTCTAGACAGCCCATTATGAGAAGAGTTTTAGACAGATTTAAGGTTCATGAAGGGTAGCCACTCATAGAGACAGGTGATCATATATCTAAAGATAGCTTTTATTTCATAATGGGAGATTTTACATTTTTGATTTTCTTGAATCCAGTTTCCTAGGAATAGAGTCTGAGATGAAGAGCAAGTGATTCATTGAAAGAGAGCTCTTGGGTAAATCCT
The DNA here is from genome assembly GCF_007565055.1 of Rhinopithecus roxellana. Taxonomy (NCBI): domain Eukaryota; kingdom Metazoa; phylum Chordata; class Mammalia; order Primates; family Cercopithecidae; genus Rhinopithecus; species Rhinopithecus roxellana. The sequence goes on from NC_044550.1 coordinate 139,540,190, forward strand.
GTAGGGCAAAGGAGGAAGATGGAAAAAACGATGGTTTCAGATGAAGTATTTCTGTAGCCTGACACCCTCTGGGGAGCTCTGCAGTACGAGTACCAAGGTGGCTGGCTTTGTATCCCCACATTGGTTAGTCCTTATCTGTGGATGTAGGGCTACTCTGGGTGAGGGCCTCTTTTAGGCCAAATCACTGGAGAAGAATTTGAGAAAGGGTATCCCAGTCCAGGGAAAGAGGTTTGTATTAGTTTGTTAAGGCTGCCGTAACAATGTACTACACATTGTTGTTGGTGGCTTAAACAACAGAAACTTACTGTTTCACACTTCTGGAGGCCAGAAGCACAAAATCAAGGTGCTAGCAGGGTTTGTTCTTTTCAAGGGCTGTGAGGGAAGGATCTGCCCAGGCCTCTCTTCTTGGCTTGCAGATGGCCGTCTTCATGGTCTCAGGGTGTTTTCTCTCTATGCATTTCTATGTGTTGAAATTTCTCTCTTTTATGACACCAGGCATACTGGATTAGAGAAGACCCTAATGGACTTCACCTTAACCTGATTACCTCTGTAAAGTCCCTATCTCCAAATAAGGTCCCATTCTGAGGTACCAGGGGATAGTACTTCAACACATGAATGTGTATGTGTGCAGACAGGGTGATACATAATGCAGTCCCTACCAAGGTCCATCCTAACGATCCTTCCCACCTACACAGAGATGCATATTTCAATCCCCATTTAATTATGGTATATATTCTGCATCCTACGGAGAGTCAATAAATTATTGTGCTCATCTTTCTCTTCTATATTTTAAATATGCTCTTTTGTAATTCTAATTAAAATATAACTTAAAATATGCTGCCATGTTTAAAGTTGAGCTGAGACTGTATGACTTCTTTGTTTAAGAACATGTTTTAGGCCGGGCGCGGTGGCTCAAGCCTGTAATCCCAGCACTTTGGGAGGCCGAGAAGGGCGGATCACGGGGTCAGGAGATCGAGACCATCCTGGCTAACACGGTGAAACCCCGTCTCTACTAAAAAATACAGAAAACTAGCCGGACGAGGTGGCGGGCGCCTGTAGTCCCAGCTACTCGGGAGGCTGAGGCAGTTGAATGGCGTAAACCCGGGAGGCGGAGCTTGCAGTGAGCTGAGATCCGGCCACTGCACTCCAGCCTGGGCGACAGAGCGAAACTCCGTCTCAAAAAAAAAAAAAAAAAAAAAAAAAAAAAGAACATGTTTTAGAATTCAGTTTGATTTGAGCTGGTTTCTTTTTTATTTATTTCTCTTTTTTTACAGAGATTTGAGTTTTTCCATGTTGCTCAGGCTGGTGTTGAACTTCTGGGCTCAAAAGATCCACCCTCCATGGCCTCCCAAAGTGCTGGGATGCCTCCCAAGTGACTTGAGCCACTGTGCCCAGTCTGAGCCGGTTTCTTGATGGCCAAGAGTTTCTTTACAACCATTAATGAATCTAACCTGTTGGCCTTGAGAATATTTGATTTTAAAAGACATCTGTTTGATAATGGCTGTTTGCTTGGGTGTTATTAGGTATCAGTGATATTCTTGACGCTGCATTTTTCCCTCGGGTCTCACCTCTTTCTTCCATGCAGGTTTATTGTACTTCACCTCTCTTCCACCATGGACAATAGTCATTTGGTTACTTTTGTGAAATCTTTAGAGGAAGCCATGCTCAGCACCACTGCCTGCATAGTGCTGTCTCACCAGAAGGACAATCCACATAGAATAGCTGTTTTAGTGGTGCCTTCCAAAGATTTAAGCCAGGTGCTTAAGAACCTGCGCTTGGAAGGGTTTGGGGGACCTCCAGAGCCATCTTGTCATTTCCAAGTTCGAGAAGGAGAACAACTTCTTTTAAGATTTACTGGAAACATATTTGCTTCAAGTAAGTATAAAGAAATCTTTTTATATATTTTATGGGCTATAAGCCACAAGCTCTTCAGAAGAGTTTGCTAAACTTGTGTTACTAAGGAAACCTTCAGAGGATTGACGAGAGACTTTAGGAAGCAGGAAGAGAAAAAGACTTATGTATTATACTTCTTCCGTTCCCATTTCTTTATTTTCTACTTAGGGAATGCATGTTCCTTTACAGGAAGATTCTAAGTAATACTTTTTAGAAATAGCCTTTTCCACAGTTACTATCTGAATCCAAACTAGGATCATATCTTTCCTACGACAATAAAGTTGCCTTCTAAGTGCTTCCATTATTGGCCATATGAAATCAATTACCATGTGGTAATAAGAGTGATCATTTAAAAACGTAAATCATACTATATTATACCAGTGGTTACCTTATTTTTACCTCCTATTCTATCTAAAATAATATCCAAACTCTTTAAGATGTTTTATAAAATAATATCCAAACTCTTTAAGATGTTTTACAAAGAATCTAACCTGGGGGTCAGTGGACTGCCAAAAGATATGTGAATAGATCTATATTTCAGTATAATTGCCATATTTTTAATTGCATGTATTTTATTTTATATTTTTCAAAGACTACTCTGAGAATCAATGGGCAGTTTTCACCAAACTCTAAAGGAGTCTATGGCGAAAAAGAAATTAAGAATAATTGATCTAGGCTGGGTACGTGGCTCACCCCTGTAATCCCAGAACTTTGGGAGGCTGAGGCAGGCAAATCACTTGAGGTCAGGTGTTCAATCCTGGCCTGGTCAACATGGTGAAACCTCGTCTCTACTCAGTTAAAAAAAAAAATTAGTCTGGTGTGGTGGCAGGTGCCTGTAATCCCAGCTACTGGGAGGCTGAGACGGGAGAATCGCTTGAACCTGGGAGGTGGAGGTTGCAGGTTGCAGTGAGCTGAGATCACCTAAATGACGTATGTACCTTGCTTACTTCTTTTCCTGTATTTCTCTAGTGCTATTTTTGTTTTCACTCTAAATCTTATGACAATTTGAAATTATTTAATTAACTTATTTACTTTTTGTTCATATAGTTATGCTATGTCCTTTACCCTTCACCAGAATGAAAACTTAGTGAGGGCAGTGACCATGTCTTTCTTGTTAATACATCCTCCAAGCCTAACATAGGAATTGGTATATCCAAAGCTTTTTTTTTTTTTCTTTACAAAATGCTTTATTTTTGATATCAACCCAACTAAACATTGATACAAGTAATGTATTACCAGTTATTGTACACTTTAATCAAGTGCACTGAAGAAATATCACTGACTGATAAACAATCATCTTCATTTTCTTCTGTACAATGTTTGATAGACTTATATCTAGAAAGTGATTTCAACAATGAGTTTTTCAGCCCTTGTAGTCTCCAGTGTCTATTGTTGCCATCTTCATGTCCATGTGCATCTAAGTTTAGCTCCCACTTATAAGAACATGCAATATTAGGTTTTATGTTTCTGCATTAATTTGCTTAGGATGATGGCTTCTAGTTGCATCCATTTTGTTGCAAAGGACATAATTTTGTTCTTTTTTTGTAGCTGCATGCTATTCCATGGTGTATATATACCACATTTTCTTGATCCAGTCCACCGTTGATGGGCACCTAGGTTGATTCCATGGCTTTGCTATTGTAAATAGTGCTGCAATGAACATGCAAGTGCTTTTGATAAGTGTGTAGTGAATGAATGATTATGTAACAGTGATGAGGAAAGCAAGCAGGATGAATATGAGAGGTGGCAGGAGAGATTAGAGAAGTGAATGAATAGATGAGACTAAAGCGGTCAAAGGAAAGAGATGAAGAGAAAGAGAAAAGGAAGAAAAAGAACATGAAGAGAAAACAGCTGTGTGGGAATAGAAAGCAAATGTTCTTTGAAAGAGTTGCCATCATAACAATTTCTTTTTCATTAAGTCAACACCTTCCTCTTTCTAACTGCTTGCCCTGCAGTGGAATAGAGTCTAACAGGTGTATGTATAAAAATGAGGTGAGAGGGAAAATTCAGGACAGGTTTTATGAAGATTTCTGGCCCAGGAGGCTTTCTACATTGACTTGAGGGGATGTGCTCTGTTTATTTATAAATTAATGTGGAACCCATTTATTTTATTATGCCTATTTTCTCTCTGATTCAAGAAATAGCTCCAAGCCTCATTGGTTCTTTTTTGCTTCAAAGAAGGGACAAGACTTGAAGCTGATGCTGCCCTCCCCCCTTTTTTGATATCTCAGAAATAAGTGAGACCTAAAATGTCCCAATTTTAAGTGTCTATTCTACTCTCACATACAGGATCTCAGCATCTGAACCAGCTGACAGGACTTAGTGAGCAAGTGACAAAGATGGCAGAGAAGGGGGCAGGGAAGAGAGAGGGGGGAGAGGAAGGAAGGGTGGAAGAGGCCCCTTCCTACTTGGCTTCCGGAGCAGAAACCACAGCATCCACCCTGGAGAAATCTCTCTAATGATACATAGTACTAACCAGAAGTGTCCCACCCAAACTAATGATGCAAATGATTTTCCTGTAATACTGTGGACAGCAGCTGTGTTTACCAACCACCCTAAACAGGAGTGCATTACTGTTCTACTCTCAAGCAGTGGTACTGAATATCCCACTGCCTGCTGTGGAGACCGGGGAGCACCTGCTAAACCAAGAGCATCCAAGGCAGCCGGCACCTGTGCAATTCCTCCGTATAAGGGATGGGGAAGAGTTCGTCTTCTTTCAAGGAAAATGAGTCAGGCAGGATACCCAGATCCTAGGGTTGCTTTTCCTAGGGAGACAGGCTCAGATCTGGAGCCTCATTGGGTTTTTCTCTGCCTAAGAGGGAAAAGATCCTCAGTAAACAATTGATACCTCATCCTGGTAAAAGAATTGATCCATCCTTTTATCAGGGCCTAGAGTAGTCTCTGTGAATCTCAAAGAGATAAAGCTAGAGATTCTCTGCCTGGAGGATTCTCTTCACCCTCCCCACCCCGACCCTCACCCCCAGTTCTCTCCTGCTGTATCTTCAGGTCTCACCTTAAAGATCATGTTCTGAGAAGCTTTCTCTGTCCTTCCTGATTATGTCAGAACTTATTTTATTTTTTAATAGTTCTATTATACTTTTGCAGATCCTCCTTTTTTCTTTTGTGGCCTTTGTCACATGCAATTTTCTATTCGTTCATTTAATTGTTTGATCAATTCCAGTTTCTCCTACCACAGTCCCATCCGTGGAGGCACTGTCCTGTTGGTGGTCAGCATTCAGTCTCCAGCACCTAGGACAGAGTCTGACAGTTAGAAGAAACTCAGTATTTGTTGAAAGAAATGAAGACTAAAGTTTAGGAAAAAAAACATTATAATATTAAGTGCAATTAAAAGTATTTAAAACTTTAATTAATAAATTTAGATTACTGCCCTTTGAAAATGCCAAAATCTCTCTATTCACTTATAGAGAATATGAATGGCTTTTCAGTGAAGGTCACAGGACATGGACTATATTTCTATCTCTAATAGGAAGGAAGATGGATAGGTGTGTCCTTTGGTTTTTATAATGGTTTTTGGCATTCTTCTGGACACAAGCTACAGCAAGCTTTCACTCTCTAGGTGAGAGTTGTCAGTGTAGCACTTGGATTATTGCAAGATAACCAAGCCCCCACTGCATACAAAATCCAGAAAGTGCCAGAAAGTGTTTTAATATGATTTTATATAATGGCAACAAAGCATCACCCATAACATCTAGTAATGCCCTATCAGGTCCATCTTTTAAAGTTGCCCTGAATGTCCTTTGGCCTAGGGCAGTGATTTTTCTAGATATTCTATGGGATGTATCTTTACATGTATCTGTACACCTATATAATAACCATTCTTTAATTTGCTAAACAAAAATTTATTGACCTTACATATATTAAAGTCTAATGAAGAAAGACAGAGAATAAGCAAATAAGTAAATAAAATGCGTAACTTAATTTGGGCTGAAGAGTGAATTATAGAAGAATAAAGAAGGGAAAGGATAGGGGGATCTTAAGGGATGTAGCAGGCTTGCAGTTTTATCTTAGGGAAGACCATTCTGGAAAGGTGACATTTAAAAAAAAGAAGTTTCTAAGAAGGTGAGGAAGCAAGCCATAATCCTATCTCAGGGGAGTTTATCCCAGGCAGAGGGATTGCCAGTGCCAGTGAACTAGGTGGAAACCTGCCTTGTGTGTGTGGGGAACAGTGGGAGCCTGAGATGGCTGGATCAGAGGGAGTGAGCGCAAGTTGTGGGAGATGAGGTGAGAACTGATCATACCCTGTAGGCCATTGGAAAGACGGCCTTTTCTGCTAAGTGACTTGGGGAAACATGAAGGCTTTTCAACAGAGAAGTGATCTGAGTTAGATTATAACTGCATTGAGAATAGGTTTTAGAGCATTAGAGGAGAAGCAGGGAGACCAGTTACTGCTTAATTGCAGTAAACCAGGCAAAAGATAGCATGGCTTAGAGGTAGAGCTGGTGGAGAATGGGTTAGAATATAAAAATACACTGAGCCAGTGGTTCTCATAGGGTTTTTCTGGTTTCCCAGACTGCTAGCCCTTTCAATTTTTTTATCTGACTTCTCTGAGCAAAAACATTTATTCTTACATTTGTATTTTCTATGTCATCAATGAAAAATATTTAATGCTCATTATTGAGAAGAAAATGTATTGCTATAAGGGACAAAATATAAGTAAATTCTGGAACTTTTTACATGACAGGTATTTACTAAATAGCTACTATCTCAAGACACTTCTAGGGGACTATCTACGTAAGATATTGAGAAGAAGAAAAAGATTCTCAGAAGGTCAACTAGTGGTTGATTTTACACTTTGGGTATGGAATGAATGAGTTTTTCTTTTATTTCTCCTTTAAATATGCCAGTGAGGGAGAAAAAAACAGAGTAGTACAATTTCTTCATGCAACTTCTATTGTTTTGGATCTATTTTTTGTTCAGGGACCAGACGTCTTTAAAATATATTATTATGCCTTAACAACAATGAAACTCCAACTTTAAAAAATTACAAAATGATTTCTGTTTACAACATGAAGATTTTGCTATTTATTATTAGTAAATCCTCAATAATTTCATCCCTACTTCATATATAAATGTGATCTTTAGAGAGTTTCCCTAGAGATCTTTAGTTTTAAAAATTGGTAAACGTTTTAGGTCTCAATTGAACCAGAGTGGCCATGCCTCACCCTCAATCCTTATATCCTCTGTATAAATACTTTCTTATGAATAATTGTGCACCCGACAGAGAGTATAACGTCTTTCAAGGGATAGAAGGGGAAATTTACTAATTGGTATTCCACAGGGACCAAAGTAGTAAAATTTTTCTTGATAGCACTCTAGTAGTATGGAAGCAGAAGTTAGCCAGGTGTCACTCCAGTGAGGTGGAAACTCCAATTTACCTAATTTACTATTTAGATAACATTTAAATTACTCCAAATAATCCACTTTTTTTTTTTTTTTTTTTTTTTTAACCAAAGTGAGACTCTCTTAAGAAGACAAACCCTGGCTAGTCATTCGTCTCCTAGGAATCTGTTTTTTTTTTTTTTTTTTTTTCTAAGTAGCCAAGTTGCATCTCAAATATAAACTTTTGCAAAGGGATCTACTCCTACACCTTCTGTAATCTGGAGTTATTCTATTTCTAGATTTAACTGAGCTTTAGAAAAATCACCAAAATGACCTCCAGCAGTCAGGACCAGGAGAAGGGTCCTGGTATCATCTACATCTCTCACTGAAGTCTTTGTTCCCTGGGCAAAATGGAACGTTTTCCATGAGAGAAAACTCTGGGCAGTCAACTGTATGTTGATTTACAGTAGCCAAAGGAAGTTTCCATGTAGACATGAAAGCTAAATCTTGGCCAGGTCTGGTGGTTCATGCCTGTAATCCCAGCACTTTGGGAGGCCGAGGAGGGTGGATTGCTTGCCTTCAGGAGAGTTCGAGACCAGCCTGGGTATCATGGTGAAACCCCGTCTCTACGAAAAAAAAAAAAAAAAAGTAGCCAGGCATGGTGGCACACATCTATAGTCCCAGCTGCTTGGGAGGCTGAGGTGGGAGGATAACTTGAACTTGGGAGGTGGAGGTTTTAGTGAGCTGAGATTGTGCCACTGTGGAGCTGTGTCATTCCAGCCCGGGTGACAGAGTGAGGCTCAGTCTCAAAAAAAGAAAAAGAAAAGAAAAGAAAAAAAAAGCTTCATCTTGACATTTCTTTAAAAGCATCTGAGTTTTTCTGTTTTTGGTTTTGATTTTTTTTTTTTTTTTTTTTTTTTGCACACAAATTCAAAATGGTGCAAGAATCCTACCTCTTATTATTTGGTATCATTGCTGTCATTTATTGAGCACTTACTGTGTGCCAGGTCCTATGATAATTATTGTATCCATATTTTCTCATTTCATTTCCTAAACAATCCTAGGAGTTAAGCTTTATTTCTCCTGTTTTAAGGGTAAGGAAGCTAAGGGAAGCTAAGGATAAAGAAGCTAAGGGAAGTCTCTAAAAAGCTCAGAGATATGAAAACAATGGACAAATATTAACAGACAAATATTACAGAATACACAAATCATAGAGGCTGGACTTGAACCTAGATCTATACATCCAAGATATGTTATCTTAAGTGCTACATTATAGCTTCCTACAAGTTTTATAAATTTTGATGCGGACATATAGTGCCTTAGGAAACATGGTGGTGTTTATTCTGCTGTTGAAATAACAAGGTAAAATATTCTGATTGTCATGGTAAGACCCCAATGAGTGAAATGTTATGTTCACAGAAACTCTAGAATTTTCAGTAAGGAGTTGATAAAACATGTATGTATTACCATTTTAGGAGAATCCATCAGGTTTTCATAGAAATTTCAGTAACACAAATTCAATAACTATCACACCTGAAAGTTCTAGATCAACACTGTCCATTTTCACAATTGTGGAAATGTTTTATATCTGCGCTATTCATTATGGTAGCCTTTATGCTTATGCTGTCACTGAGACTTTTAAATGTAGGTAGACTGAGGAGTTAAATTTAATTATATTTACTGTTCATTAACTTTCATTTAAACTTAAATTGCCACATGTTATAGGAGAGTGCAGTTCTGGAATGTCTATTGTGAGGTCGCAATATGAATAGTTAGGGGAAAGGAGAAAGATAATTCTCAACGGGTGAAAATAATTTTCTAAATATTGCAAAAGCTGAATATTTCTAGTAGTTTCTGGTTATATCAAAATGGAATAGAGAAAGAAAAGCTAAAGATTATTTGATTTAGAAGTAGCCAGAGAGCACCTGGCCCAACAACCCATGAGAAATCTTTTGAGCAGTCTACATGGTCTCTGCCTATTGCTCTTTTGTCAGGTTATGTTTTGACAAAAGATAATGATACACAAAAGTTTTAGTCATATTTTTAAAGTAAAATAATTATTTGGATTTTTGAAAATTAAGTAACACAAAGTGACACACACACACACACACACACACACACACACACACACACATATATATATATATTTGATTAATTAATTTTTTTTTTTTTGAGATGGAGTCTCCTTCTGGAGCCCAGGCTGGAGTGCAGTGGCGCTATCTCCGCTCACCGCAAGCTCCGCCTCCCGGGTTCACACCCTTCTCCTGCTTCAGTCTCCCCAGTAGCTGGGACTACAGGCGCCCGCCACCACGCCCGGCTAATTTTTTGTATTTTTAGTAGAGACGGGGTTTCACCGTGTTAGCCAGGATGGTCTCGATCTCCTGACCTCGTGATCCGCCCGCCTCAGCCTCCCAAAGTGAGATATCTTAAAGGTAATAAATGCATTTTACTTCTATTTAGGTAATGGGAAAGATTATGGAAAAGACTACACACTTATTTTTCACTTGCAAAGAAAACCTAGGCTGGAACTCCAAATCAAAGAAGTGGACGAATCTGGAAACTATAGCTGCCCTCATTATAAAGGCACCATTGTCGTTTATAAAGTACCTAAAGGAAAGATAGTCCCCAACTTGAATCAATCTCTCGTAACTAATGAAAACCATTCTCAGTTGCCAATTTGCAAATTACCATTGAAATTGCCAAAGGTGAGTTATTTTACTTTTCTAATTATTACATTTTGTTAATTATTTATAATTCTGTAACACAATCAGTTTTGCAGGCATAGAGACACGCACAGTTAAAAGAAAAGGTAAGAAGAGAGTTAATAAAGAAGGAGTAGGTAGGTCCAATTTTAGAGTATTAGAAAACGTGTTAGGATTCCTCCTTTTGTTCGTATCAGCCTTTCTAACAAGAATGTTTCAGATTGGTCTGGTCCTCACAGCATGTTGTTGCTAACTATGAAAATAATGTCATTCATTTTCTGTAACTGCCTCTGAGTCACTGGAAAATCATTGATGAAAAAAATGCATTTCAGAGCACATCATTTTAAGGAAAAGTTATGGTGAAGAGCAAAATGACCTCAAAATATTTACATTGAAACTTACCATATTTTGCATATTTGTTTCATGAGTTATGCTTGCCTAAAATTCTTACTCATGTCAGAAAGTAGGATTAAATTATTTCTTTGAACATGTCTAACACACAAATAAATACATTTTATTCCTCTGTATTACAATTTCTTTCAGTGAAACAGGACTTGGTGAATCTAAACTACATTTTTAATAAGAAATATAACTGAAAAATTTACTTCATTAATCTTGAGGTAAAAACAAACTTCTTATTCTTTAAAGAAAGCTAAAATCACTTTCTCATGTTTATATTTTTTGTGTGTATGACTAGCAGAAATGTGTTTACCATGTGGTTAGATTTTGTTCTGATTTAAAATAAATCATTAAAGTAATTTAGCAAATATTAACATTGAACTTCTGAAATAGGGGATGTGCTGCGCTAGGCTTTGTGATAAATACAGAGCTGTAAAGGATAATACATGCCCTAAAGCTGTGTTGTTCTGAATGGTCACTACTGCCCATATGTGGCTATGCAGCACTTGAAATATGGCTAGTCTAAACTGAGATGGGCAGTAAGTTTAAGATACACACTGCATTTCAAAGACTCAGTACAAATAATATATAAACTATCTCATTAATAATTTGTTTATATTGACTACATGGTAAATTTATATTTTGGTTATATTAGGTTATATAAAATATATAAAAATTAACTTCCTCTTTTATTTTTTAAACATTTTAGTTGCTATTAATAGAATATTTTAAATTACATATGTATCTCAAATTATATTTCTATGGAATAGTGCCTCTGTAAATGAATTTATAATCTAGTGAATAAGTACACAAAACATATACACAAAATTACGTTGTAAGATAGTAACTGATTGAAGTTATATTTAGATGATATAAACAGTGGTACTGATAGTTGGTACTAGATGGTACTAATAGTTGTTCGGAGAAGGGAAATGGCTTTTCTACAATCTGTAACCAGTAGAAGTGTGTGGTGTTTGTGGCATTTTATCTGAGCTTTGTAAGTTGGTGGAAATTCAGCCACTGGAAATGAAGAAAAAAGGCAAGTTAGGGGGAGAAAATACAGTGCATTTGACTGGGGTGGTAAGTATAGTTTAGCAGGAATTAACAAGTTGTGTAATAACCATTGTAATAATGTCTAATATGCCAAAGGCCTTTCAAATATTTTACATGCATTGTATCGCTAAACCCTCACAAAAGTCCTATGATACATAATTGTTCTTACTTTGTGGGAAACTGAGGCACAGACATTTTAGACAACTTGCCCAGGTTCTCATGGCTAAGTAAATGGCAGAGCTAAAATTCAGACCCAAGAAATCTGCTTCCTGTGTGTTGAATGGCTATTATGCTGACACTTTGTTAGCACATAAAGCTAGGATTATTAGTCAAAGATACAAGATGGATTTTAGGGCATCTATGTTCACATTTGATGTATGATGTCTGTACTATGCTTTAGTATAGAGATAATATTAGACATATTTAACAAATGACATGACCTGAACACCAACCAGTGAACTTGAAAGCAGCCCTCAGTAGAGAGGAATAGGTTCCTAGTGACATTAGCTTTACTTGCTTGCTGTTTTTGAGGAGATCCCGGGGTCCCGGGGAAGCATGCATAAGTAGAGGAATTGATTAAGCCATTGATACTGAAAATGATACTTTCATGACAGTATAGCCAAACTGGTGTACATCTACTATCAGTTTTGCTTCTGTGCATTTTCATTTCCACTGTAAGACTTTGCACCATACGGCCGTTACCTATGCATGTGGCACTTTTCCCTGAGATAGTCCCATAGCTGCTTCTTTATCATTCAGGCCTCAGCTCAGATGTCATTTATTATTCTCATTCCCTTATCTCCCAATCTGAAGTCTCTTTTTAACTTGTCACCCTTTCTCGATTTACTTCCTAACACCAATCATTGATTTTTTTAGATTTATTTGTTCATATATTTTCTATTTTTCTTTGCTTCTTTAAAAAGCAAACTCTGTGAATGAAGGACCCTGTCTATTCTATCCAGGTTCCTTCTTCTGTGATTAGAAAAGTGCCTGGCACATAGCAGGCACCCTAAATATCTATGACTTGATGAATAAGGGGAGGTCTATAGCTTTCTCCAGATTCTAAAAGTTTAAGAACTATTGACTTGAAGGAATGCTCAAATTCTCTCTGTTCCATAGTTTAGAGCTTGATTCTACAAACTCTTAACTGGCATGCTAAGGCATCGATGTGGATCAATATGAAGATCTGGAGTAGAGAGGGGTACATAAGGGCTGCTCTCCAGTCAGTTCAGCTGGCACATTACTTCCAGCGAGCACCATGTTGCTGTGCTGCCATGAGAGGATGAAAGGGACACAAGCCAGGGGTGGTTGGAATTCTCTGGCAAGAGGGGGTAAGGGCATTACTGAGATGATGGCAGACCATGGAAAGAAAGGCCCTTATGTCAGAGAGGACAGACATGAAGTCCAAAAATGTAACAGGAATTGAGCTTTCACTTAGTGTTTTCTCTGTTGCCTAACTTTATAAAAGTAGCCAAATTAGTCAAGCCAAATTAGCCAACATAGATAATTTAGGGGTTTGTGTAGATTTTCCTCAGTAAAAGTCTGTGTTTACGATTGTCCAGTACTTTTGCATCCGCTTCTTCTCTGCTTTGCTTCTAACACACCATTCCTTCCCTATGTGCCTGAATAATTCTTACTGAACCTCTTTCACATTGGTGCTTAAGTGCAACCTATCCAAGGAAGCCTTCCCTCACTCCTCCTTTGTAGCAGGTTAAGTGTTCCTGGTATATGGAGCTACAGCGTTTTGTACTCTCCTTATCACTGTAGTTACCATATTTCATGACAACCACTTGCTTGTTTCCTTCCCTTGTTGCTGTAATGGCTTTTTAGGGAGTCTTTTTCCTGAAATACTTTTTTCTAATCACCCCTCCTTGTGAAATTTTATTACCACAGATATATTGTGTGTCTGTTTATATACTGCATATTTATCTGTGTTTTATACATCTAAAAGAATAAGTCTTTTTGTGTCTCACCCAAGGACGAATTTTCTCTCCCCAAGGGTGACATTATCAAAATTGAGAATGCATTCAATAAACTGCACAGGCACAGACCCTGTCCCACTCAACTCTCTATTGGCAGTGCAGAGAGATAGTTACATGCTTGATAAATATTTGTGACTAACTAGATGAACAAGATAATTTCTGCAAACCTTACAATTACTCAGCCTGGAAATTGATAATCCTGAAACTATATTGGCATGTTTAAAAATAGTACATTTAAATGTCTGCTGCCTTTCATAGATGCATCTACTGCCAATAGGCCATCTGTGCTTTCTTTTTATCCCAGATGGGTTTGTACAGGGCTTTCCAGATTCACTCCCTGGGCCCTTTCTTGTGCCCAAAGTCTTCAGAAATAAGTTTGCTGGGTTGAAAAAGAATCTGTGGCTGTGGGAACTTTTTTTCTGTTCAAACTAGTGTAACTAAATGGGAATTGAAACCATGATGTTTATTTTTGCAAGATGAGACTTATTTCATAAAGTTCAGAATTTTAAAAATTCACCTCAACTAAGCAGTATTAGAATGTGCTATTTTTCAGGAAATGGAAGTAGCCTAATATAGTAACAGCTTGGCCTTAATGAACATGACACCATGTGGATATTTATACATGTAGCATAAAACAGGTGAAGGTATTTGTCCAAATTAAAAGTGCTTCACAGAGAACACACAGCAAATATTTACATACATGTATATAGGCATAGAACCAAACACAAAATTATAAAGTGTGATGTAAATATACTGTATCTGATTCATAAAGATGAGAAGACATATCACTTTTACTTCATACTTGTGAGGATCTCTTTGTCTCTTATTCTACAGTCTCTGCAGTTCATTCATTCATATATTAATTAATTCAACAAACTGTGTATCCCAAAAGCCTCAATGTATAGTGGTGTTCTGGTTTGTAGAGTCTCATTCTTCCCTTTCTTCTTTATAGCATGTTTTCAACTCAGAGGCAGAATTATCCCTTAAAGCAGAGGTCCCCAATCCCTGGGCCATGAAATGGTAGCAATCCGTGGCAGGTTAGGAACCAGGAGGTGAACGGTGGGCAAGTGAGCAATGCTTCATCTGTATTTACAGCCACTCTGCATTGCTTGCATTACTGCCTGAGCTCTGCTTCCTATCAGATCAGTGGCGGCATTTGATTCTTGTAGGAGTGCAAACCCTATTGTGAAATGCACCTGCAAGGGATCTAGGTTGTGTGCTTCTTACAAGAATCTAATGCCTGATGATCTGTCATTGTCTCACATCACCCCAGATGGCATCTTCTAGTTGCAGGAAAACAAGCTCAAGGCTCCCACTGATTCTACATTATGGTATATAATTATCTGATTATATATTAAGATAAAATAATAATAGAAATAAAGTACACAATAAATGTCACTTGCTTGAATCATCCCGAAACCATCCCTCCAACATGGAAAAATGGTCTTCTATGAAACTGGTTCCTGGTGCCAAAATAGTTGGGGACTACTGCCTTAAAGCATCAGTCAAATCATCTCATGCCTCTGCTCCAAATCCTTCAGTGGCTCCCAGCTTCCTTCAGAATAAAGGCTCTGTGTGAACTTGGCCCTCACTGACTCCAGGGCCTTCTCTGCTCTACTCTCCTCCTCAGTTATTCAATCACAGTGACCTTCTTGAGTTTTTGGAATATGCCACACCTGCTTCTGCTTTAGGTCTTTTTGTTAGTGATTCCCCTTGCTGGAATGTTCTTCCATCAGATACCTGCATGTCTGCCACCCTTACGTCCTTCACTTTGCTGAAACTTCACCTTCTCTCTGTGGTTTACCCTGACTCTAATGTTGCAATCTACTCTTACCCCTACAACCTGACATTCCTAATCCTCTTTAATCTGCCCTATTTCTTTTCCTCTAAATCATTTCTCCATTTTTACATGTATTTCTTCATTTGTACATTTCTTGCAGAAAAACTCTCTATTCCATAACTAGAAAGTAAGCTCTGTGAAGATGGGGAACATTTTTTGTTCACTGCCAAATCACAAGTACCTGGAATGGTGTCAGGCGTAAGTGAGATGCTCAATAAACATGAGTGAATGGGTATATATCTATAGAACTTGCAATTTATGGACCAAAAATGTAAGGAGGAAAGTTAGAAGCGCCAAGGAAGAAAATAAATTAGCATTAGAAGATGGACACAAAATTCATGGTGTGAATTGGTAGGTGGGATAGCTTGGGAAGACCTCACTGTGGAGGGGACTATAGGGCTGAGGAGCAACAGGAGACCAAAACCTTCCTGTATGGCCAGGAGAGCATCCAAGTGGGAGATGCAGCAAGTTCCAAGACTCCGAGATGGGCACGCGTTTCAAGTCAAGGACTCGAAGGAAGGCTGTGATGGTCAGCACGCATGCGAGGGCTACAGAAAGATGATGGGTTTGTAAGACAAGAAACATCCTGGTGATACTTCATATTGCATATAATCTTCTGAAAATGATCCCATAAACAATATATTTGAAAATATGTGGCTGAAAAGAATAATGATTCACCCCTAAATCTTTCTTAAGTTGTGCCTCAGCCTTTCTCCTTTCACAAAATGTTCAAGTAAATTCAGTTCACACTGTACATAATTGTACTTTGACAGAAACAAGGCAAGTTTCAAAAACACTCTCAAAGGTTTTTTAGGTGAAAGGGAGTGGAGAGAATATTTTGTGCGTGTATGCATGTGTGCGTGCATCTGAAGTCACACCAGATAGGTGACTGCAGGCCATTTGCTTATTTGTGCTAGCTTGGGTTGTGACTGCTTGTGACTCCTTCCTCCTACTTGGAGGTTTTGCTTTGAAGGAAAGAAGGGCTGCAGATCTGATTGCTGTCACCTACTCGAGGCTGGAGTTTCCCAGTAAAATCTAACCCGCGTATTTACATAAGCGACCTGTTGACCCAAGTTTTGCTTAGCCTGAACTTCCTGGATTATTGTTTTTTTGAAACTGAACTCCTGACATGTGATTTCTAGTAAATAATGATACAGCTTCAACACTTTCTTTCTCAGCACATTAAATAACTTGCTGTGTCAAAGGGAGGAAGCAGGCAGACGGCAGTGCAGGAATCCGTTGGTCAGAATGGCCACTTTCACCACTGGATTTCATTACCATCCCACTGCTCTGCTAGGGGTAATGTTGTTCCTATATTATTTTTTCCAACAATACGAAATACCAAAGCAATTTTGACTAGATAAATGAGATGATTCTGAACCATTAAAAATATTTACATCCACAAGCATTTTAATTCTACTCAGACTTCTTAGTTGCAGTAATTTAACAAAATTATATTAGGGTTCAAGGATAAAATGAAACTTATTATGTTATCGCTAGGCATTTTAAAAAGGAGACTGAAAGAGCACATTAGAAGAATGTCTTATAAGAAAAATCAGGCATTTTGTTTTGTTTTGTGTTGTTCTTGCTGTGGTTTTTGAGGGAATAGTGGCCACATGGTGTTTCCTAAGTTTTCCATAACCTAGTGTCATGCTTTCTATACTAGAGTTAATGCCAGTCACATATTTGGTGATTCATGTCCCTTCCCCTATCAATTATAGAAGAAAGCCACTAGGATCTTGGTAAGTAGAAATATTACATTAATTTTTTTAACCCCTGAAAGTTTCCAAAATCTTCTCACTCTTTCCAGTGAGAAAGATGGATGAAGAAGGGAGAACTCTGGCAATCCATGCGTCTCCCTTACCTGTTATCCTCCTGTCTGCAGTCCCATTTTCCTACAGGCAACCAGAATGACCTTCAAAGCCACAGTTTTGACTATGTCACTAAGAGGAACATGAGGGGAACATGAACAAAGCTGGTTTAGTCAGAAACAGGATCCTGTGTTCTTTTTTGGAAAGTACTTTGACCACCAGTTTAATGAGAAGAGATTCTTTCCCTTCTCCTCCCCCCATCCCTTTCTATTGTTCCCCTTCCATTTTTTTTTTCCTTTCCCCTCCACTCTCCTCCCCTTTATCTCTTCCTCTGTACCTTCTTTTTTCCCTTCCTTCTCCCCTTTCTCCTTCTCTGGTCCCTCTTAACCCCTCCCTCCTTATTCCTCCTTCAACCCTTGACTTTAAAAGATAAGGTTTCCTCTGCTTGGAGGGCAGTATAGCTAAACAGGAATTGGTCACTATATTGTCATAGAGCTTTTGCTATTTCTTTTACAAAGGAAGCACACATATTCCTGCCCATTTAAATAAATTTAATAATTAAAAAGTCATTGATGTGTATGCATTTATTCTCTTAAAATTATAACATTTAATAAGTAAAAAATTATGCTCATTAACTCAAACAGATTTTAGTTCATTAACTTCAACTGTTTTCGTTTTTATTTTTCCTTCTGTAGATGTATTGTATTAGTCAACATGTTAATTAGAAACCACAAAGTGCCTAATACCTACAAGATATTGTGTAAGGCCTAATAATAATAATAGAAGCCAAAGTTCTAGCTTTCAAGGAAATTACAGTCCAGTTTAGGAAATAAAGTATAAACACTTTAAAAGTTATAAAACAAAGCAAGAGATAAATAATAATTGAATACAACAATACAGCAATAACAAAAGACAGGAACTGATTGTTAATTGCAAATGAAGAGTAAGATGTTAAATGCTAGGACATTTCAGAGAAGGGGGTGATCCCTGTGGACTGAGGTGACCAGAGGGTGCTTCAGAGAGCAGAATGATTGCAGAGAATGTTTACGATCTGGAGAGGAAGAGAGAAAGGGGCAAGGAGTTTCACACAAGAGAGATGGCAGGAGTAGAAACCTTGAAGTGGTCAAGCACAAGATGTGTTCTGAGAAAGGATGATGAATGCAACTGTGTTTCTTCAGGGGAAGATTTGGAAACGTCGTGTTGGAAATAAGTTGGGGAAAGATTATAGAGGGCCTTTAATTCCTTACTTAGGTTAACTAAATGATGCTGTAATTGTGGTAAACAAGCTTTCTGTCAAAATTCAACAAAAAATTGTGATTGATTTCATGACACATAGAGCACATGCAAGCCAGAGACCCTTAGTTTTTGAGTAAACAACAAAATATCTGATCTACTGTTATTCTTGAAACTGGTATGGCCATAATTAAGGATGGAGACATAGGTATCTGGTTTGTTTATAATTAAGTTGATCTTTTATCTTTTGAGTAATGGCTCAAGCCATTGGAAAATTTTAACTAGGAGAGTGATATGATCAAGTTTTGTTAGCAACTTTACTACAACAGCCTATAAGGATAAACTAGAAATGGATGAGCTTAGCAATAGTGATGAACAGACATTTCTCAAAAGAAGATATTCATACAGCCAACAGACACATGAAAAAATGCTCATCATCACTCGCCATCAGAGAAATGCAAATCAAAACCACAATGAGATACCATCTCACACCAGTTAGAATGGCAATCATTAAGAAGTCAGGAAACAACAGGTGTTGGAGAGGATGTGGAGAAATAGGAACACTTTTACACTGTTGGTGGGATTGTAAACTAGTTCAACCATTATGGAAAACAGTATGGCAATTCCTCAAGGATCTAGAACTAGATGTACCATATGACCCAGCCATCCCACTACTGGGTATATACCCAAAGGATTATAAATTATTCTACTACAAAGACACATGTACACGTATGTTTATTGAGGCACTATACACAATAGCAAAGACTTGGAATCAACCCAAATGTCCATCAGTGACAGACTGGATTAAGAAAATGTGGCACATATACACCATGGAATACTATGCAGCCCTAAAAAAGAATGAGTTCATGTCCTTTGTAGGGACATGGATGCAGCTGGAAACCATCATTCTCAGCAAACTATCGCAAGAACAGAAAACCAAACACCGCATGTTCTCACTCATAGGTGGGAACTGAACAATGAGATCACTTGGACTCGGGAAGGGGAACATCACGCACTGGGGCCTATCATGGGGAGGGGGGAGGGGGGAGGAGGGAGGGATTGCATTGGGGAGTTATACATGATATAAATGATGAATTGATGGGTGCTGACGAGTTGATGGGTGCAGCACACCAACATGGCATAAGTATACATATGTAACAAACCTGCACGTTATGCACATGTACCCTAGAACTTAAAGTATAATAAAAAAAAAAAAAAAAAGAGCTAATGAAATAGTCCACAGAAGAGAGGGAGAGAGCCTATGTAAGATCATGACAGTAAGGACAGCAAGAACAGAACAGAGTTGGAGAGAGATTCAGAATTTGAGATCAACAGGTCTTGGTAATAGAGTGAATGTGTGTGGGACTGGGTGGCAGGAGAATATTGGCAGATAGAGGAAGTCGTGAAGGGGATTTCCAAGGTTACTCTCAGTACACTGGTTTGAGCTACTGTCCTGTGATATAATACGGTGTTGGTTGGTTTTACTTTGGAAGTGTTGTTTAAACTTGCATTTCATCTTCAGTCCCTCTAATATTGCCCTAACACATAGATGATAGCAACATTTTCCTTGGAGGCCTGTCACCAGTTCCCTTATCTGCTTTAGGCTGCTTTTCTCACAATTGACAGTTTGGTTTTTCTCTAAAACAAATATGATTTTATCACTCTTCCAAAACTCCTCACTGGATGTCTATTGATCAAAAGTCCAAGCCAGTTACCATGGCATATAGGGCCTGTTACAAACTCCCACAGCTCATCGTCATAACCTTTTTATATTACATTTCCCCAACTAACATATTTTGCTCCAGTTCTACTTAAAGCCTCATTTCTTTCCAAGACTCTTCCCACAGGCTGCCATTGTGACAGCAATGACTCCACACTTAACCCTATTATACCCTCTTTAGAAGAAAACTTTAAATTTTCCAGGCAGTGTTAGACACTGCACTGTATCTGTATCTGTAACTAGATACACTGTATCTGTAACTAGAGCACTTTGAATATATATATAACATATATTATATATAAAATATTACATATATTATATATAAAATATGTTATATATAACATATATTTTATATATAGATATAAAGCTATGGTCCATTATGATTTTTTATTTATATAAAAATCATGGTAATGATAATATAACGAATATCTACTAAATTATTTCCTGCTAGTAACTTGACAAAGCATTTACACATTGACTTATTTATTGAAAAAAAAGAAAAACCTTAAATAAAGTTTTCTTCATTTAAGACACTGAAGCATAGAGAGGTTTTCCCCAAGGGGAAATGGCAAAGTTACTGTTTGAAACCAAGTTTGTCTGATTTCAATGGGAACACTCCTAACATTATACTACTGTCTGCTTTTGAGACTGAGTTTCTCAGGACTGAGAGCACTACTCATTCAATTTTGTAATCACTTCCCCGAGGATGCATTCAATAATGTTTTGCTGAACTCTTTAATGAATAAATGAAAGCATGCTGGGGAAATTGAAAAAGCAATTGAAGGTGGAGTTTTAATAGCTGACAGAAGCCTTACCTGTTTTCTTTCCAGCTAGCAGTTCCATCTAGCAGAAGCCTTTCATAACTTTAAAGGAATGACTAATAGGATTTCACACACTGTGGCAAGACCTGGGAGGGAGACATTTGGTGTGTGGCTGCCCAGGCCTTTCCCAGAAACATTCAGATTACTCTTTCTGTTGGAAAAACTATTTATAGCTATGATCCAAAAAGCCAAACCAAAACAAAATATCAGAAATTTTCTTTCCTTTTTTTTTTTTTTTTCTTCTTCAGACGGAGTCTCGCTCTGTCGCCCAGACTGGAGTGAGTGCAGTGGCACGATCTCAGCTCACTGCAACCTCTGCCTACTGGGTTCAAGCGATTCTTCTGTCTCCCGAGTAGCTGGAATTACAGGTGCCTGCCATCTCGCCCAGGTAATTTTTGTATTTTTAGTAGAGACATGGTTTCACCATATTGATCAGACTGGTTTCGAACTGCTGACCTCAGGTGATCCACCCACCTTGGCCTCCCAAAGTGCTGGGATCACAGGCGTCAGCCACTGCGCCCGGCCCAGGATTTTTTTAAATCTCCTAGAATAACCTAGAAAGAATTATGCTAAGAGTTAAATAGGCACAGGAATAAATAGGGACAGGATTAAAGTGGATTGACAAAACCTGTTGGGATTATAATCTAAAAGTGGAACAATAAAGAGAGGAGGTTAATATTAATGCAAGTTCTGGAAGTGCTGTATATCTTTCTTTGATTTGTTGAACTGCTTTAAGAAGTAATAGTGTCTTCCACATAGCTGTATTTATGGGTCAAGGACATCTGCTCTTGCCAAAATTACTTGGAATACTGAGCAAAATCTTATGCATTGTAACAATTATTTAGATTTATGGAGCGCTTGCATGTTTGAAGTGCTTTATGTGCATTATGTCATTTAACCCTCATGGCAACCTCATGCGGTGCACCTACTTTGCCCATTAATAGGTAAAAAATGAAAATAGAGACATGCATTTAGAAATCAGATTTATCTATTCCAGACTGCTTTTGATAATTTTTCTTCACTGTTTCCATATATATATTCCATTTATATTTTCTGAAATATCCAGATCTTTGCCTACTTTATATCTGTAGACATTCCTGGATGCCCCTTCCTTCTATCTGTCTCCACTCCTTAGATTCTTTGGAATTATTTGAATTCATCCATCTGGTTACCAGGGGCCTAAAGCTGTCTTCTTTTGTCCAATCAAGGACTGAGAAATGTATCAATTCTCCCTCCACTTGAAAAAAACGTAATGAGATTGATGTTATAAAAGAGTGATTTCCTTTTTTTATATATATTTTAATTTTTTTATTATACTTTAAGTTCTAGGGTACATGTGCATAACATGCAGTTTTGTTACATATGTATACTTGTGCCATGTTGGTGTGCTGCACCCATCAACTCGTCAGCACCTATCAACTCGAAAGAGTGATTTTCTAAGAAGCAAGCAACTGAAAAAATAATGAGGAAGCAAAATATAAAGCTGGCTGGATAAAAAATTGTGCATGGGTTTGCAGCAAAGATCTGAGCTAAACAAAGTCGCAGATCTACACTACTTCCATGATGGCTAGTAGCCTGATTTTGTTTCCATATCTAATTTCTGTATTTACCTCCAAGTGGGACCACTATTGGTCAGCACTTCTTGCTCTAAACTCTGTTCTTATTTTGTTCCACTATAATCTTACTTCTCTGTGGATTTGTGCTGATTTCCAGACCTCTCTATGTGGAGGTACTTCCTTTTCTGTTGAAGGCCAAACATTTCTGCCTAAGTTTTCAGGAAGTTCTACACTGCGCAATTATAAGAAAGTTCATGAAGACAACAGCAGATTATTGGTGAGTGCTGGTACTGGTATCTTTTAATTTACTTATTAAAGAAAAAAAAACTGTGTGTGTGTGTGTCTGCGGGTGCGTGCGCGTAGGCATGCATGTAAGCACGCACAAATATTTAAATACACACAAAAACAGAGAAAATATACAATGAACCTACATGAACCCACCTCCCATCATTTTCTGCCATACTTATTTTGTGTAGTACCCTGGTTTGTAAGTTTGTTTTGTTGGAGTATTTTAAAGCAAATCACAGGTACAATATCATTTTACATGTAAATACTTCAGAATGTTTCTCTAAGGGGTAAAAACTTTTAAAAAAGACACAAGACTACATTACTACTGGTACACCCAATAATATTAGTAATTATGACATGATATAAGCTACTGCCCAGCCCTACCCTATTTTCCTTGTGACTCCATATTTTTTTCTTTTTGCAGTTGATTTGTTCACAAACAGCATCCAATCAGGGCCTACACATTGCATGTGGGTTCATTTGTTGAATTACTGATGTAGGCCCTGTCATTTGTAGACATTATCTCAATCAGTTAGAGACTTCAGTAAGAGAGTTTAATTTATTGGCTCAGCCTGTAGGACTACACAGGAGCAGAGACCGTATGAGGACTCAGACTACAAGGTCGTTTTTCTTTTATGCTTTACCGGCTTCCTTCTATTCCTTGGGCAAGCTAGATCCTTGTTTTCCTTATGTCCACCACTTTTACCACTATGTCATATCGCCTGTCATTTCCTTTGTACCTTTAGAATGTTTGGCAAATCTAGGTCTTTCAAAAGAGCCAGTTAGGAGGGAAGGTGGTACCTTTTGTCGAAACTAAGCTTTGGAATAGAACTTCTGTAGCCTTGGATAGTGGTGTTTCTCTTTACCTAAATTTTTTCAGCTCCTGAGTCAGAAGCAGGCTTCTTCAGCCATCTTGATTTTGAATGCTTTGCCACTTCTGAACAGTTTAGTGTTTTTCTGTTCTATCCATATGGTGACATCAGCTCTTAGCTCATTGTCAGAGCAGAGATGACAGCCGTTCCTTGAGCAGGACAGCTCCAGTTTTTTCCGTCTTAAGTTATGAGTTCATGCTCCGTGCACTTTGTTTGTGACTTATCATTCATGCCCCTTAAAATGTTACCTGTACAGTTTTGAAAGACAAAAATATTTCTCATGTAAGTTTACACTGAATGATATGACTCACAGCAAATAAAAGGGTTGCTTGGTTATACTGCTGTTTCCCAAAGTTTGGAATTGCAGGTGCTGTTTTAGTACAATATACACACCAGCTTTCAATAAAAAGGAATCAAAACAGTGAAACAATGTTCTCTTTTTACACTTTAATCCGAGTAGAACTCAGGTTGTTGTTAACTTGTTTTCATATCCCCTTAACAATTGCAAAGCTTGCTTTTTACCAGAGAATAACTTTTGGGTTCAGAGATCTTGGCTGGCTACAGAATTTAATAATATTGTCATGTTTTAATTGTATTTTTTAAGGTTTTCTTGTGTTTATATAGATGAAATTGTTTCCCACTTACGGTTTAAATAGAAGTGTTTCTTTTAAAATGTATTTATGTAGGCAACAAATATTTTTTAAAAATACTTTAAGTAATAACTGGTACTATTTTGAACACTTATTACATATGATACCCTAATTTCAGATACATGATGTAACTCAATGCCTCTTTCTAATAGCATTGTATATCTTTACTTTTAAAAGGAGGAGACTGAGGCACAAAGGGACTACTTTGCTTAAGGTTACAAGTTTAATGAATAATATGTTAGGAGTTGAGCTCTTTACTTCCATCTAATACTACCACCAAGTCAATAAAATTTATAAATGTAAATAGTAAGCGTAGTGCTGGAGGTACTGAAGTAACTGAGTGGAAAGTTCCACATTACAACCTTCATGTTACATACAAAGGTTAACTTAAAGTTACAAATACAGGACCTGGATTCTTACTGATGTCAGTTTAAATGTTATATTTGTCATTTAGCATGTATGTTTTAGTCAAATAACTGTATGTTTCTAAACTTGTTTCCTCATTTGTGAAATAGGCATAATAACCTCACAAGGATGTGTGTGTATGTTTATGATGGACTATATACCATATTATACTGTCAAGGTTCTATAACATACTTTAAGTTTTTAGAGTAATTCCTGGTACATGGCAATTATAGTAGCTGGTATTATTATCTGGAGGAAGTATTATTTATTGTTAGCGCTTCAGACAGACCTCAGTTTCATGACTAGTTTTGCCATATCCTAGCCATATTACCTTGGAAAAGTTACATCTGTGAAATGGGGATAATAACACTTCAAACCATTGTTATGGGTTTGCAATGATATAGTTACATGTACATCCTCCCTCGATACTTACATAAGCTCTTATTAGATTTGTGATTATGTTGAACACATAACTACAGCACAGAGTTTTTATGCTAGCATTAATTTTTGTACCAGATTACTTTCTTGATCAATATAATGTCTAGCTTGTTTATAATGTAAAATCATTAAGAATTGTATGAGTCATACATTTTAAAATTCAGCATACCCTTTACTGTTATGAAATAAATGAGCTCCAGTGAAGCAAAGCTTGAGGTCATACATCATAAAATTCAGCATACTCTTTACTATTATTATTATTTACCCTAGAGCACTTATGCATGAACACATTCTAATAGGCGATTATTGTGATATCTGCGTAGGATTTTTCCGGTAAAGAAGTCTTTTATTTTGTTACTAAAATACATACAGGTAAAAGTGATAAGATTATAATAAAGTAAATAACCCTTTACTGTTATGCAATAAATGAGCTCAAGTTAAGCAAAACTTGAGCTCATTTATTGCATAATATTAAAGGGTATGCTGAACTTTATAATGTATGACTCATACAATTCATAATGATTTTGCATTATAAACAAGTTATGATTTGACATTATAAACTAAGCATTGCCATTTGCTTATGGCGACACTTCTGTAGTAGAAGAGGTCTATATGCAAAATAAATACAAAGAACAGTAAGCAGGAAAAGTCAGGACTTATAATACCCTGAATGCTTCTGGTAAAAATCCATGCTAAAGATACATAGAAAAATACTAATTATGTGTACTTTCTTAGTCTATTGTTAATTCTATCACTTTTACCTGTGTGTCTTTTAATAACAAAAGATTTATTTAAAAGCAAGCCCTACAGTAAGTACGTGGGAATGGGAGGAGTGTGAGGTTAGGGCAGCTGGATGAAAGAGCTATTGCCACAGGTATCACAATAATAACCTATTAGCATGTCTTCATGCATAAGTGCTCTAGGGTAAATAATAAAATTAATAAAAACAGCATGCCATTTTCTTTCATTTATTGTATAAATTTGATGCTTAGCTATAAGGCTATGTGGCATCCATGCTAAATGGTGCTAAAGGTATCAGAAAATTCTTACAGTGTTACTTTACACAAAAATTTGCTCTGCACTGGAGTCTGCAAGAACTGGGAAGCAGTAGAAATTACAGAGGACAAACTTTACAACTTCTTATGCCAAATGGCAATAGTATTGTTTCGGTTGCCCTTGAAATTAGTGACTGCACAAGGTACAGTTAAAAATAGGGCATTCTGGCCAGGCACAGTGGCTCATGCCTGTAACCCAAGCACTTTGGGAGGCCAAGGTGGGCTGATCACCTAAGGTCAGGAGTTCAAGGCTGAGGCAGGAGAATCACTTGAACCCAGGAGGCAGATGTTGCAGTGAGCCGAGATCGCGTCATTGCACTCCAGCCTTGGCTGCAAGAGTGAGACTCTATCTCAAAAAATGAAATAAAATAAAATAAAATAATAAAAATATTGCTCTAGTATTCAAAGGTAACATTTTGCTTTTTCTACTTAGCCCTTCAAAATATGTTTTTTTTTTCTTTTTTTTTTTTATTATACTTTAAGTTCTAGGGTACATGTGCATAACGTGCAGGTTTGTTACATATGTATACTTGTGCCATGTTGGTGTGCTGCACCCATCAACTCGTCAGCACCCATCAATTCATCATTTATATCATGTATAACTCCCAATGCAATCCCTCCCCGCCCCCCCATGATAGGCCCCAGTGTGTGCAAAAGCCAAAATTGACAAATGGGATCTAATTAAACTAAAGAGCTTCTGCACAGCAAAAGAAACTACCATCAGAGTGAACAGGCAACCTACAGAATGGGAGAAAATTCTTGCAATCTACTCATCTGACAAAGGGCTAATATCCAGAACCTACAAAGAACTCAAACAAAATATGTTTAAAATGGTAGGAAGGGTTTATGATTTTCCTGACTGTCCCCTTTCTAACTTTCACCTTAGGTTTTACTGGGTATTGTGAGGAGCCCCATTATCTTTGCTTTGCTCCCTATAATGAGCTGTGTTCATTCTTTGCGGCTGGGAAGGCACAATGATGACGTGCTATCACCAAACAAATCAGCCCTAAAGCTGGTCCACAATGGCAATTGTCTTTCCACTGCATTGTCTTTCACTCTTGTTTTCATGCACATGTTTCTACAGTGACATCAGCCTAGTCAGTGCCAGTACCACCCCAAAGCTCCCTGAAAGCACATTACAATGAGGGTGAGTCCCTGCCAAGGCTGAAGTATTGAGCTTCTTTCCAGTCCCAAGAACTGTCAGAGACTAGTGTGGTTAGCACTCAACCAGGAAACCTGATCACTCTTGATCCTTAATGTTGCATGTATCACAGAGGAAAACAGTAAGAGCTCTTCATCTTCCACACATTTTTTTTCTTTTTTTTTAGTGAAAGGCGAATGAGGTAACCAAGGAGAAAGCAATTTTTATACAACTCAGATTTGAGCTCAGGCTCAATTCTGAGAGTTCCAGACATGCCTTATGAGTGTGCAGAGAAGTAAACAGCCTAGAAAGTTATTTGCATGAAAGCTGAGGTGTTTCTGGGGTAAGAAATGAACCTGAGTTTCAGAAATAACTGGGTATATGAGATGTGACTTGACAGAATTCTGTATGCAGGGAAGTTAGGATGGTTTTACCTGAAGACGCGTGAACATATTTTATAAATTTAGCATACAAATATATTAAATACATATGAATGTATTAAATGTTGCATGTTAAGTATGTAATATATAATATAAATATAATATACATTATTATATACCATAATTATGTATAATGTATGTTAAATATATGTGAAATATATAAATATAAATTATACACTGAAAGCTCTGGTCAGCAGAGGCCAGTAAGTGTTTAGGGTTGAGCACTGCAGCTATTGGTAAAATCTATCTTTCATTTCCACTCCTTAGATGTATGATTATGTCTGATGAAAAACAGTTTTAATTAAAAAAACAGAAAGCCTATTTTATTTAGTTCTGTGGCATATCAGGGCACAGTGAATATTACTCTAATGTCATATGGCATGAGGGGTAGGAAGCCACTTTCTTCATCCTATCATGTTTTGCCACACAGCTCGTATACCTGGAGAGAGAGCTTAGGTTGGCCACTAACGAGAATTTCTTTCCTTGGAAGAGCAACAAGAGGGACCAAGAGCTCAGTATAGAGCAGGTGCAGCGGTATCACTGCTGGTGGGACCTAGCAGAGCAGCAGTAGGACAGCAGCTGTGCAAACCTGTGGAAACCACAGATGTCAGTTGGAGCTATGTGGCACCATGAAAGCAAAACTGAAGAACAGGTAGAAACCATCATGGCATGCTACATGATGATAGATGCATGGGGAGAAGCTGCTGTGCCCACAGAAGGAGTGTGGAGGGCTGCATGGTCCAGCTGAGCACTGGGGGCACCTAGTGGAACACTGTGGATACCAAGAGAGTAAAGCCAATAGAACTGCCAGAAATACTTGAGAAAAATTTTCCAGAAGCTGGAATTTCTGCATGAGGAGATGGGCCCCAGAGCTAGGTCATCTGTGTGACTCCTGTAAGGTAATTTATGAAATTACTTAATAGAAATTAATGTTTTTATTGTTATATCCCTATAGATTTAGGTAAGGTGAAGCAATCTGGTTTACTTTTGTCCTGATGTGACATTAGAAATTTTCATCACTTTTTGGATAAAGATATTTCTTTCATTCTTCCATGCATTCATTGGGATACATTTATAGGGTTGCTAGTTGATAATTCATGTAGGGTTTGATACTTGATTGGCTTTTTCTATGTGCAGTCACTCAGCCTCAGCATCAGAATCACCCAGTTGCTTATTCCAAATTTGGCCTTATCTGAGACCAGTTGAGTCAAAGTGTGAGCTTCCCTTTTTGGCCCGTTTCTCAAGGTTCATTGGCAGGAACACCCAGGTTTGAGAACCACTGCCTACTATTGTTTCTCTTATTTTTTTTTTATTTTTTATTTTTATTTTATTTTATTGTTGAGATGGAGTCTCGCTCTGTCGCCCAGGCTGGAGTGCAGTGGCCAGATCTCAGCTCACTGCAAGCTCTGCCTCCTGGGTTTATGCCATTCTCCTGCCTCAGCCTCCCGAGTAGCTGGGACTACAGGCGCCCGCCACCTCGCCCGGCTAGTTTTTTGTATTTTTTAGTAGAGACGGGGTTTCACTGTGTTAGCCAGGATGGTCTCGATCTCCTGACCTCGTGATCCGCCTGTCTCGGCCTCCCAAAGTGCTGGGATTACAGGCTTGAGCCACCGCGCCCGGCCTATTTTTTTATTTTTTTTTTGACAGCGTCTCACTCTGTCACCCAGGCTGGAGTGCAGTGGCATAATCTCAGCTCACTGCAAACTTGGCCTCCTGGGAACAAGCGATTCTCTTGCCTCAGCCTCCTGAGTAGATGGGACTACAGGCGTGCACCACCACACCTGGCTAATTTTTGCATTTTTAGTAGAGACAGGGTTTCACCATGTTGGCCAGGCTGGTCTCGAACTCTTGATCTCAGGTGATCCACCCACCTTGGCCTCCCAAAGTGCTAAGTGCTAGGATTACAGGCATGAGCCACCATGCCCAGCCCACTGCTTAATTTTCTCAACGAAAAGAAAACTAAACACATGTGAGACAGTGGTAGACAGAGTGTAAGGCATGTGTTTTTCAAAAAGCAGTGGAGATCTGAAATGTGTTCTGTAGGAAATAGTAGAAGAAATCTTCATGGATACATAAAAACCTTGCTGTGCAGATTGTGTGAACAGCTGAAACTGCTGACCTTACATGTATGAGGATAACAATCCTTGTGACTGTCCATGGAGGGCCCCTCTGGCTATTAAGTATTTATGAAAGGTATGATGTGCTTAACATGTGGCAAATGTAAGTACTGATAGAAGATGCAGAAGAGGACACAATAAATCACTGAGTGTCTAATTCGGGAGGGCAAACAACACATATGAATGGCATTAACAACAATATATTAAGTTATTAGCTAAATTGTGTGAGAGCATAGTGTATAAATTCTCAAATAAGAAACTAATTGATAAAAGAGGTCGAATTTGACCAGTTCCATGGCAGAATTTGAAGGGGCGTATCATTTAAATCGAGAGACGATATCATCATGTGAACACAATTTTTTTTTAAGTTTTTTGAGTGGGGAAGTCTCACTCTGTCACAAAGGCTGGAGTGCAGTGGCATGATTTCAGCTCAGTGCAACCTCTGCCTCCCAGGCTCAGGTGATCCTCCTACCTCAGCCTCCCAAGTAGCTGAGACCACAGGAGTGAGTCACTATGCCTGGCTTTTTTTTTTTTTTTTGTATTTTTTTGTGGAGATGAGGTCTTGCTATGTTGCCCAGGCTGGACTCAAACTCCTGGGCTAAAGCTATGCTCCTGCCTCAGCCTCCCAAGGTGCTGGGATGATAAGCATGAAACTGCACCCAGCCAATAAAATATTTTTTACCGCTTTGTGTGTACAACACCTTATCTATGCTGATGTCTGACATATACAGGAATGAGATATACCTTCCTGGCCCTCAAAAACATTAAGTCTATTGAGTAAAGGGAAGACTGATAATGGCTGGATCTTGGAGCACTGAAAAGCTCCAAGGACGGTAAACTCGTGGAGGTTCCTTGGGAGAGAACACTGGGTAACTGAGTGGATGTAACCAACTCCAGTTTTTTGAATTGCACACAAAAGATCAAATTTTCACACATATGAGTTCAAGTAAAAAATGGTTTACTTTGCTTTAAGAATTCAATACAGGGCTATAATTAGGGAGCGTGGAAAGAGTAGTCAGTAATCAAAAGAATCCTAATGATAGTGGCTATAAAGCTCAAGACACTCATACCTCTTTCTGGTGTAGGTGCCTGTCTTTGATTTCAATTTTTAAAATGACTTCTAAATAGATAAGACTTGCATCGTGCTTAACAGCATAAAATGTGACACATCTGTACATATCTGAATTGCTTATATTTTTATACTGATGCCCTCAAGAGGCTTATAATTCAGGGAAAACTGCCACATAAGCCACACTATACCCATTTAAATGTGGATTGTGCAGCAAGGAAACAGTTTACAGAGAGCTGGAGAGTCACATTTAAATTTGTCCAGCATTTCTCCAGCGCACTGACATGTTGCAAGTGGCATTTAAGATATCGTAGGTGGCAAATTAAAATATGCAACACTAACATAAAACAGATTACTTAAGAGGAATAAGAAATATTACTTTCACAAATAGAATCTGAGAAAATGTAATCAAACGGCACCTTTTGTCGTTGTTGTTGTTGTGGTTGTTGTTATTGTGGTTGTTGTTATTGTTACTGTTTTGAAGGGAAAGCAGTTTTGCTAACTAAATGCTAGCATGTGGGGGAAAGGCCAAATTAATGCCTTCAAATGACTATTTCAGCATTTTGGGCTGAGTGAAGGAGTCTAAGAAGGAAAAGGTGTGGAAAGCATGCAGGAGTCGTGCAGGAAGGTGCAGGTCTGTGTGTCTTGTTGTAAGGGCTATCTTGCATAATCGCCCATCTGGAGGTCCAGTTTGTGTGATCCTGACTTCAGCCTGGTAGTGGTGGGCTGTTTGTAACTCCCGCTAAGAGGGAGGATTTCACAGCTTGGTCTCTCTGCCTGGTTTGTTTCAAGATTGGCCCCTGGAATTTCTAAGCAAGCACATAATTAGATAAGCAAGCATGGTTCACAGAAGTGCCTGGTGGCAAAGGGAGAAACAGACCGTTTCAAAGTATATTTCAAGGCTAAAATCAAGGAAGGAAAAAAAAGTTTAAAAATGAATTTTGAGATTGGAAGTTAGGATACTCAGTTACAGAGTTAGACTTGGAAAACTGTGGAATAGAACCTGCAAATAAAAACCAAATAAGAAGCAGAGAAGTGCCTTTAAAAGCATCTTTCGATTGCAAGGAGGCAAGAGAGGAAAGTGGGGCGGGGGGCGGTAGCGGGGGACGCGGGAATGAGAGCTGTTTCTGCTAAGGAAGGCATCCAGTGAGCCACGTAGGGATGCTGGGAACCTGTGAGAGGGGAGACTGCAGGAGGCCAAATGTTGGCTGACTGTTCTGCTTGTAGCTGAGCCTGAGCACCAAGGAGGTTCAAAAGGTAGTGTGCAAGCAAAAAGAGTGAACAGACCAAAATCGTGCAAAAAAGACTTGGGGGCACGGAGAGGAGGAAAATGAAAGGGAAGGGAAGAGAAGGCAACACTGAAAATCCTTTATGAAAATCCTTTATGAAGGGACCACATGGGCGACCAACACAGTGCCCGGAAGTCTAAAAAGTGCCTGAGCTACCCCAATTCACTGCTTCTATGGTTGTGCATCAGATGAAGTACTTGGATTGCATTTTCATGTACATGAAAAAAAATTAAACACTGGAAGCATTCTGTGTGCATCAAAATGCAATGAGACATCTGTGAACAAAGAGTTATGGAGGGGGAGAAAACTGCTGATACAAAGAAAAGTCTCAATATGTATCTCTTGTCCACGGCCATAGGCCCTTTGATGGGAATGATACAATCTGCTGCATTATTTAAACTGGTATTTCTCTTTCAATATTTTGAGGGGTTCAAACACATAGCTGATGCCTTGAAAATTATATGAGCTATTTTGGAGTGCTATAGTATAATAACATACTTCAACTCATGCTATGTTTCTTAATTTTTTTCCCATTAAAACTTCTTAATGGAAGTTTTATATGTTTCCATGTTTATGTAACATTTGTGACAAGAATGCCTATAAAATGTGATATTCAGATTCAACTAACTTGTATTAGGGGGCTCAGTGGGAAGCAGTATGCTACTCATTAACATGTAACACTTACATCATCCTCGTATCATTGCTGTGAAATAAGCTTTAAAAAACGTTTTGACATACAGTAATTATAGATTCACAAGAAGTTGCAAAATATAGTACAGAGAAGTTCAGTGTATTCTTTACCCAGATTTCCTCAGTGGTTGCATTTTAGATAACTATGGCAAGATATCAAAACCAGGAAGTTGACATTGATACAATGTGTATGTATAGTTCTCTGGCATTTTATCAGGTATAGATTTATGTAACTACCACATTCAAGATATAGAACTATTCCATTACCACAAAGATCTCTTTTGTGCTCCCTCACCCCTTCCCCCTCCATCAGTAACCCTTGGCAATCACTAATCTGTTCTACATCTTTATAATCTTGTAATTTCAACAATGTGATATAATCAGAATACATAACCTTTTGAGACTAGAATATTTCTCTTAGCATCATGCCCTGAGGTCCTTGCCAATTGTCCTATGTATCAGTGTTTTGTTTTGTTTTATTACTTTAGTATCCTGTAGTGTGGATATTCTATAGTTTGTTCAACTATGTATCTACTAAAGAACATTTTAGATCTTTCAAGTTTTTGGCTAATTCAAATAAAGATGCTGTAAACATTTGTGTGCAAGGCTTTGTGATGTGGGCATCCATAAAGGCATTTCAGGGCTGAGGTTGAGCACTTAAATAAATTCCCCAAAGTGCAATGCTCTCAACCACTGGTTAGGTATCTGAACCCAGATAATTTTATTTTATCTCATATGCTATCTCCACTATCTCATATTACCCGAGAAAAAACTGTTCTGCAGACTCTGTAGAAAGCTGGCAAAATAAATATATTTACTTTTTGATAAAATGTTGATTTTCGAATAATATCTGCTCACTGATTTGATTGCTTTTAACCTGTTAGGTGCCAGGTTCTGTGCTGAGTGTTGAGGCAAAGCACCTGCCCCACAGGGGATTTTACAAAATACAAAATAGCATCTTTATAGCATGCTGGTAGCTTGCTCTATGCTAGCTGGTTTAACAGTTTTAAATTTTGGTTGGAAAATGTTCATTTAGAGTTAATCTGAGTGCTTTAATAATATTTAAATGTGTATTCTTAAATTTAAATGTGCTGAAATATTTGGGTTAGTATACTTTGCTTTACTTAGGAAAACAAGTGCTGAGTATGCATGCATAAATACAGTATTTAATTTTGTGAGGTATGTAATTCAGTACTTCTTCCAAATAGATATGAGGTTTGGATGAATTTCTGTTGTAACTTATTCACAAATTAATTATTTCTTCTGTTTATTTTGTGTTCCTTTCCCCCAATAGCATAAGAAATTAATCAACCGTCCACAGAGTACCCAAAGAGTTTCTAAGGATCCTGTAGGTGAGGAATATTCGCTTTGTCATCATTATGGTGCTTCCTCACCCCACTTATATGTTATAAATATGTGAATCATTTCATAAAAAGGAATGGAGAAAGTGACTTTCAAATTAAACAATCATTAACTTTATTGGTCTAATAAATACTTATTTCCTGCAAAGTCATACACAAATAAACCAAGCTATCATTCTTAAATATTCATGTAATTAAAGCTGAGTTGAAATCTGCAAGAAATATAAATGTTACTGAGTTTTATTTTATTCATATGACTAGCAGTTGCTTAGTTTACTAAATAGATGACTATACTTTGAGCTGAAATGTTGACTCCTAAGTTGTAAATCTTGAAGTATGGTCAATTCAAATCAACATTTGAAGTCAATCTATTTGAAATTGAGGTATATGTTGATATGAAACCACAAGAAACATTTAATATTTGGTTGTCATTATGCATAATTCAATTACATAATAATGCTACAGATTTCAGGGTGCAATTGGAAACTTTTATTCTATTTTAGCTCTTGAAACATTTTATTTTGTGATGTCAGTAGCTGCTAATGTGATAATTTATTGGTCTTGAAAACGCATCAGTGAGGATTTTCTTACTAGTGCATCAGGCCCACTATGAATGATAGACTTTCAATCAGGGGTTACCCTTACAGATTGGTACAGAAAATGTTCAGGTCTTACTAAACTCCATTAGGAATAGGATATAATAAACACCATATTATAAACCCTTTCAGGGATAAATAAACTGTATCTAAAAAGAGAGCAGATGATATAGAAAACAACAACAGCAATAGATGAAAGCTTAGCAAGTTTAATAATGCTGTTAACCTTTGAAGAATCTGATGTCCAGATAAAAGCATAATCACTGCCATCATCAACAGTCACTAGAGAGTAGAAAGGTAGAAGGATCCTTCTTATGGGTACTAGGAAGTTCTAGTTTCTTACACAGGTTAGGAGATATTTGTCCTCACACAAGTCCTCCCACATGACCAATGCCATCAGAACTGCTGTAGGAAGGGTGATGGTAGATGAGCTTAGACATTTTGAGTGGGAGAAAACATGAAAAGTTTTAAATGCCTAGTAAAGATGTTTAGACAATAGGAAGACCCTAAAAAAAAATCCATTAACAGGGGACTGGCAAGATCAGATTAGACTTTCAGGTGAACCAAAACTGACAGCGGGGATACAAGTAAGAATCCTGGTTCCTGCAACAAGCAAGGAAGAAGCTAGGTAGAACATGGTTAATATTGAGTCAGCAAGGCAGGAAAGTAGAGCAAATATTTGAGATGTTCAGAGTTAGGAACATCAGGACTTGGGTGCAGGGGATAAGAAATAGGCTTTGAAAATGTGAATAACATCACATGTCTCAGCTTGCTCAGCTGAGTGGTCGCATTAACTAAGAAAGTGAATAGAGTGAAGGAAGATCAAGTAGTGAGAAGGAAAGGCCATCATTGATTATTTTAATTTTAGAAATATGACATTTGTATTGGCTGTAGTATCCACTGACAGATAATTAGGAGATGAATATTGGAGTGCTATACCAGGATTTAGGAAAACAATGCCAAAAGATAAAGATTGGGTAGATCTAGGATATTTCCCATAGGGTAACGTCAGTAAGAGTTGATGCATTCATTCATTGAGGGGAGAGGACAGAAATAGAAGAGGTCTGAGATAGGATGCAGTAATGCAGCAGTATTAGGAGGAAAAGAGTTAGCAGAGGGAAAAGAATATAGGAGGAAGAGAGTTAGCAGGGGGAAAAGACAGCTGATAAAGGGCAAGAGAGGAAAGAGGAGAAGCAGCGGAGGCCAGGGACTCCAAGAAGAGGAGTAAAATGCTCCATGGAAGTCAGAGAAGATGCAGGCCAGGAATCAGTGCAGTGCATAATAATTAGGAGGCCTCTCAGAAGACTGGAAAGGAAAGCTTCAATAGAGTTTTGAAGAAGGGCATAGAACCCTTAAGCAGAGGTTTAAGTAGTGAGTCAGTAGTGAGGAACTTGAGGCCTCGAGTTTACATTAGACATTAAAAGAATATGTGATAAAGAGGAGGAGAGAAATAGCACAATAGCTTGACACAGTAGCAGAAACAAGGGAAGAGGAGGCCTCAGAGTGTTTGTAGGAAGCAAGGAAGGAGCCTTGGTGAAGGGGAGATTAAGGGACAGGCGTGAAGGGAAAATACTTGATGAAAAATAGTGTGAGGGATGGAATCCAGCAAACACAGAGGGGTGAGATTTTGTAAGAAAGTAATTTTGAAATGAAAACAAAGTTAGGAGAAATCAAGTCAAATGACTTTGGGTGAAGTAGAAGCAGACATGGGCTGAGAGAAACAGAATGAGATTGAGACTGGGGCTAAAGGATAGGAGAAAAGATTTATGTCATTGTTACAAACAAATTTATATTGAGTTTAGAAAAATTATTCTTAATGGATTTTCAAGTGACTAAGGGCTCAAATGGTATTACATAGCTTACAGTTTGTTGATCGCATTCAACATATTTTTCTAACATCAGGCAGCCCAGGTAAGTGAATGCAATCTGAATAACTCAAGATTCAGATTGACAAACTGAGAAAAATGAAAGCTAAAAAAGACAACATATTTTAAAGTGGATGCAAGACTATCGTTGATGTGCATAGTTGATCACTAGGAGCAGTGCAGGTACAGAGATATGTGAGACTCTGCAGAGGTGACTGAATGACTGGGGGACACCAAGGGATCACTATAGTACTGATGGCAACAAAGAGCATATTGAGCAGAAGCAAAAGAATAGAGGCCATGGAATAAGTTTAGGAGGTAGAGGTCAACAGTAATATTAAGAGGCTGAAACCATGGAGGCAGAATAATTCTGGCTGAGCATGAAACATGAAGATTGGCCTTGAAAGTCAGTTTCTAGTTTGGCATCACGAGACATGTCATTGGAGTTGACAAAATTAAGGAACCACATAATCTGGGGTCAGAGGTGTGAATGATGATCCGCAGGGCTGCCGATGAAGTTGCCTACAGAGTGTTGCTGATGACGTGGATGGGACGAGAAAAACCTGCCCAGATAGCATGGACTTCAAATTAAATGCATTGCATGGAGGTAGCAGAGCACTGGGTTGAAAGTGATGATGGAGAAGAAGGAAGTGCTGGCCCCTTTTCCTTGTTTTCACAGAAAGGTGGCTTTATATTGTAAAATCAGAGTGCAATTTACAGGAGTGTGTAGGAGGAAGAAATAGTCGAGTAATGAATGGAAGGCAGATAGAATGCTTGCTTAACACCAGACCAGGGAAACTGGTGCAGGGGTGGAGCATGAGAGTGGGAGAAAGTGGCTGTGATGCAGGGGAGGGCTGGAATGTGAAAGGAGACAGATGGCAGAGAAAAAGGTTTCATTCAGAGTTATGGATCTAAGTTACATATCAGTAACAACCATAACAACAGGTGAACAGGAGTCAACAGAGGATGGCCCAGTGGAAAGTGTTGGTGTAAGGGATCTTCCACAGAATTGTTTTTGGGTGTTAGATGGTGTCGTGTGTGTGTTTGTGTGTGTGTGTGTGATTGTGTGTATAGTTAGGGATGTGTGTGAGGATCGGCTAGCTGCTGGTATAATTTATGCATCAGATTAGCACTAATAAGGAGAAATAGGTTTTGAACCTAAAATGACCCTTCAAAAACAGTGCTACTAGGCCAGGCGTGGTGGCTGACACCTGTAATCCCAGCACTTTGGGAGGCCAAGGTGGGCGGATCACGAGGTCAGAAGATCGAGACCATCCTGGCCAACATGTGAAACCCTATCTCTACTAAAAATACAGAAAAAAAAAAAATGGCTGTGTGTGGTGGCGCGTGCCTGTAATCCCAGCTACTTGGATGTCTGAGGCACAAGAATCGCTTGAACTCAGGAGGCGGAGGTTGCAGTGAGCTGAGATCGCACCACTGCACTCTAGCCTGGAGATAGAGCAAGACTCCATCTCAACAACAGCAACAAAAAACAAATAAACAGTGCTACTCAAAGCATGGTTGGGGACCTCAGCACCAGCATCTTCTGGGAGCTTGTTAAAAATGTCAAGTTTGCTCCTACCCTAGCTTTTCTCAATTAGATTATGTAGAGCAGAGTGTAAAAATCATTTTAACACACCCTCTTGGTTCTCAGGTACATTAAAATTTCATAAGCATTTAAAACTCTCTGCAATAGTTAGTGCCCTCAGGAGATGATCCCAGAATGCCAGCGATTCAGAGGCTTTTGACTGTTGCTCTAAGTAGTCTCATATCTATGCACCAGGCTCCAAGGCCAAACCAAAGAGCAGGGAGACTTCCTATAAACAGGTGTGGAGGGTTAGACCCATGCATCCTCCAGGAAAGAGTCCTAACTCTGAGTGTTCCTCCTGTGCCTGACAGAAGCCCTTTGGGATAACTTGCTCCATTGGCTGGCTGAGGAGCTCTCAGAAGAAAACGCTGAGTCTCTTTCCTCAACTCTCCCTCTGCACCGTAGCACCATTCAGCTCATCAAACTCAAGAACCCTGATGATCTCACAGAACAGATTCACGAGTTTCTTTGCTTCTGGAAAAAATCGCTTCCAACTTTCACCGACAAACTTCGCCTCCTGGCTCGACATCTCCGCAAGATTGGCAGGAGCGATCTTGCAGAAGAGCTCAAATTCAAGTGGGAAAATAAGGTGTTCACTGAACCACAGCAGCGGTTTGATGTAGCAGCTGAGTAAAAGCCTGATCACTCTTCCTTTACCCCTAGGAAAAGGCACATGGTGATTTTTTTTTTTTTTTTTTTTTTTTTTTTGGAGGCGGAGTCTTGCTCTGTCGCCCGGGCTAGAGTGCAGTGGCCAGATCTCAGCTCACTGCAAGCTCTGCCTCCTGGGTTTACGCCACTCTCCTGCCTCAGCCTCTGGAGTAGCTGGGACTACAGGCGCCCGCCACCTCGCCCGGCTAGTTTTTTTTTTTTTTTTTTTTTTTTGTATTTTTAGTAGAGACGGGGTTTCACTGTGTTAGCCAGGATGTTCTCCATCTCCTGACCTCGTGATCCGCCCGTCTCGGCCTCCCAAAGTGCTGGGATTACAGGCTTGAGCCACCGCGCCCGGCCATGGTGAGTTTTTAAGACTGTTTCTGTTAACATTTTCCTAGCAGTTTCCAAATGATATTATTTGAAGTCAGTCTATTTAATGATGTGCTATTGAGAAATCAGATGAGACAAAGGGAGAAGCACAGATCAGACAATAGAAAGCGTTCCTGGGTGTGAGCGCTCCTCTCTGGTTGAGTGATTATGTTTTGCAATCATGACTGTCTTCAGTTTGGCCTCACTTACTAGCATTTGCAATTGAGTTTGACTTGTTCACATTTTAAAAGCTGAGTGTGAAGAAAAGATCTGATATATGTAATTACTTATTAATTGCTATCTACATAAAATTAAACTTGTTTTCCATGATTTCAAGTATGAACTCAAAAATATCTGAGACAGTTCTCAATCAATTTAGAAAGATTATTTTGCCAAGGTTAGGGACAGGCCCATAACACAGCCTCAGAAGATCCTGATGACATATGCCCAAGGTGGTTGAGGTAGAGCTTGCTTTCATGCATTTTAAGGAGTATGTATTTATAATTAATGTATGTATTTAGAATACATCAATTAATACATGTAAGATGTACATTGGCTCAATCTGGAAAGGTAGGACAACTCAAAGTGGGGGCTTCCAGGTCATAGGTAGATTTAAAGATTATTGATTGGCATTGATTGAAACAGTTATTATCTAAAGACCTGGAATCAACAGGAAGGAAATGTCTGGGTTATGATAAGGAGTTATGGAGACCAAAGTTTTATAATGCATATGAAGCCTCCAGGTAGCAGGCTTTAGGGAGAATAGATTGTAAATATTTCTTATCAGACCTAAGGTCTGTTGATGTTTATGCTGGTCAGTTTTTCCTGAATTCCAAAAGAGAGGAGGGTATTATGAGGCATG
Source organism: Rhinopithecus roxellana (assembly GCF_007565055.1). Taxonomy (NCBI): domain Eukaryota; kingdom Metazoa; phylum Chordata; class Mammalia; order Primates; family Cercopithecidae; genus Rhinopithecus; species Rhinopithecus roxellana. The sequence goes on from NC_044550.1 coordinate 139,580,286, forward strand.
TCTAACCTCCCCTTCCCATCATGGCCTGAACTAGTTTTTCAGGATAACTTTGGAATGCCCTTGGCTGAGAGGAGGGGCTTGTTCAGATCTTGGGGGGCTTAGAATTTTATTTTTGGTTGACTCAGGCAACCAATTCAAGTTACATAGATACCATGGAGCCTACAGTAAACAATATAAAATAAATTGGGCTGAAAGACTTGATGTCGGTGGTAGTAATTCACTTTAAAAAAACTTGTCTAAGCTCAAAATAAATTAAAAATAGAATAACACTTCAGCCATTTACTGCCACAAACTTTTCCTTTATAAAATCATAACTTGGAAGAGGGAAAATTCCATATATTGTTACTAGTGAAATGAGGCAGTGCAGAGAAAATAAGTTTTCAGTGAAAGAATTCAAGGCCTATTTCTTCTACTTAGGAAGAAAACCTGCTTTAAAATTAGTTAACAGAAGCCTTATTACATAAGCCCTAGATATACATCATTAAAAACAAACAAAACATCTGTAAATAGAACACTAAAGTGAAAGAAAAATTAAAACTTATCTAAATCCCTCTTTCTATTGATAATCACTATTAATGTCTAGCATAAGCTTTGAGTTTTTGGAAAACCTAAAGCCCTTTAGCTCTCTGAAGCAGTTTGATATAAATGGGACATTGAACTAGTTTCACTGACTCATTAATGCAAAAACCATTAGGTCGTTGGCTTGAAAACATCAGTAGCAATTAGTTTCAGTTATTGAACACCTAGGAATTAATTAAGTTATATTACAAAATTAAATGTTTTAATGGTTCTCAAATTTAAATGGAAGATTTCCTTCTACAAATTAACCAGGGATTTAGGTATCTGTTCAGTTATATATTGAAACAGTCGGTTCCAATTTTCAAACATAGTCCCATAAAGGAATATTTTATTAGTCAAGATTTTTTTTACATGCTGCCATAAAGGTACAATCATATTTTCATATATTCTTGGAGCAAAGAAAACAGACCAAAATGTTCATTGTTTTCCTGATTGCAATCGAACAAAAAAGTAAAGAAAATGAAATTTGCCTCTTATCCTGCCACTAGAGATTACTATTATTAACATTTTGGCATAATTTCTTCTGGTTTTCTTTTTACTTGAAGAAAATATTTCTATTTCTATGTGTATAGATGTATCTAAGGACACTCACATATGTGTTTACCTGCATGCACACATGCTAATATGTATGTCCCCTCACAAACACCCCTGCCACACACGTCTCACAAATGCACCCTCAAACACACCGGCCTACCCTTTATCTGCATGGTTTCACATCCACCTGTGCACCTCACATACGCTGTCACAAACACACCCCTCCTGCACACCCCACTCCCAACTATCTCACAGAAACACACCTATTCACATACATAAATACATGTGCACACACACACACACCTCATACACATATAGTTTCAGATCCACTCGTACACTCACAAATTTCCTCATTCACATATACCCCACCTCCACATTTCATATACACATACAATCATTAATATGCCTCCCCCACAGACACATGCACACACAGACACGACATCTCACTCTACCTATACCACTTCACCTGCACACATACAATCTCATTAAACCGCTCCCTCTCACACCCCTTCTGCCTTTTTTTCTCTCTTTCATACACACACTCACATACATTCATTCACAGGCACATATACACATCTCTTCACACACAGATACATTTTTCCCCTAGAATTAAAAAAAAAAACAAAAACTACACATATTGTTGTTACAGTAAAGCAATATAAAGGTATATAAAGAAAACAATTGACCATACCTGCAGAATCTCCTAAAATAATCCAGGAAATCAATCCCATGTGTAATCCGTGCCACTTTGGTTGAGACCTGGCCCTGAACACCCTCAGTATTGATAACCACACCCATACCCTTGTGTACCCATTTCACTGTCTGGTGAGCCAACCTGTATAGATCACATCAGAGATGTCTTGTTGGCTTAGTGCGAATGCAAAGCCCCAGCAGAAGACAGAGAGGAGGAAGGAGAGTGAATTATACTATTCTCCCTTTCCTCTCTGTGCTCATCTTGGCCTGGCTGTCTCCTTCGCCTGCAACCACTGCTCCTCTCAAGAAGGCCACCTCTAGGCAACTCTCTCTTGTGCTTTGGTAACTGGTCTTCTTCTTAGCCCTTCAAGTTTAGGGGTGGTAATAGCTCTCTTGTTGTTTGGAGTAACTGTGTTATTTATTCCTTGTAGTTCCCCTATATCCTGCTCTCCTCTTTTTAAAATAAAGCTTTCTTTTATTATTCTAATTTGAGTATATCACTATATTTCTTATTGGGACCCTGATTGATATCTCTCTGCACACATTTGTTGTGCTCCTAGAAACTTATACATATATTTTATTCCCAGAATGGGAGTCATATATAATACATATAGTTTTAAAAATTACTCTTATTAAATTATGAGTTTTTAATGTCTTTGAATGTTTTAATAACTGTATAATATAATATCCTATTTTATAACCATAGCACAATTAATTCTGGTATAATCAATTTCTGAAAATAGTTAAAATGAAATTTTACAGTATATATTCTTTTATGTTTGATTTTTTAATTCAACTTTATGTTGCTGAAATTCATCCATGTTGTGTGTGGCAATGGTTCATTCTCATTAATGTATACTATTCTATTATATGCATACATTAAAATTTTCACATCGATTAGACTGTAGTCCCAGTATATACCTAAGAGCAAAATGATAGTTTATCATAGTTCATTTAACTATATTCTATATTCAGGACCATTTAGCAATTAAGCTTTGAACATGATTATTCATGGGTTTATTTTACACCACGGAGGTGCAAGAATGCTCTACCATTTAGAATCTATGTATTTTTAATAACACCAATTTCACTACTGAAAAAAACCATTATGGTCACCATTTTGCTAATTATTAAGCATCGAATTTTATAAATAAAATCTTGTAACATTTATTATTTGAATTACCAAAACATATGTCCATAGTCATCTTGATTGGATACTTACTATATCTGGAGTGTAAATTCTTGATTACAGCAATTGACTATCACTAAAATGTAGATTAAATGAACACATACATATTTCCTTGTATATTCTGAAGCATTTTACTATTATTATTAATTAATTAATTTTTTTCACACAGAGTTTCACTCTGTTGCACAGGCTGGAGCTCAGTGGCATGATGTCACGGCTCACTGCAGCCTCGACCTCCCAGGTTCAAGTGATCCTCCCACCTCAGCCTTCTAAGCAGCTGGGACTACAAGTGCAGACCATCACACCTGGCTAAGTTTTGTATTTTTTGTAGAGATGGAGTTTCACCATGTTGCCCAGGCTAGCCTCGAACTCGTGGGCTCAAGCAATCCACCTGCCTTTTCCTCTCAGAGTTCTGGAATTACAGGCATTACTACACCTCACCCTTCTGAAATATTTTAAACTAAAACAGAAACACCTTAACAAATGAGGTAGGTAGGCTTTGAGCACATTATAATCTAATTTTTGAAATAGCTAAATCTTTTGGGCAAAGTTTTGTTTTCCTAACCCAGTGTTTCTTAAAGAGAAGTTATTGGCATTGTGAATGAAATCTGTTTTCAAAAAATTAATATGCACTGGCTCATAAATTGCAGACCATTCAGCATCCCTGACCATCTCCACCAAATTAACAAAACACCTCTTCATCCTGGTGAATGTGACAAGCCAAATTTCTTACACATCGTTCTGGTTTTGAGGGTGGGGGGGCGAAAGCGTGGGTGTTGAGAACCATGGTTTAATCAGCTTTTGGTTGAAGTAGGGAATGAGAGAAAGGGAAAGAACAGCTAAGGGAAATTTAGAACATTATAAGCAAACCAGGGCTCTGCCTTAAACTTCTCAACTGCTACCAGTGTTTGCAAGAAATGTCAACTGCTGTCTGATTGCTTTTTCAGAAATGATCTCAATGAGAAGTCCAGAACTGTGCTATAGAATAAGAAGTTTATCTAAGGTACAAAGTCAGGCTTTCTGAAGTCAGAAGAACAGGGAAATATTGAGTGAGGTCAAAATTGTGGCTGACACAGTCCAGGGGATTCCCTCTTAGCTTAGCTAAGCATGACTTCTGTGAGCTAACCTCACCAGAATGCCCCGTGCTGCCTACGCATTTTGACAGACGTCACAACGAATCTTCAATTCCCCCCGCCTCTCCCAGGACTCCTCTGCTAGCAATTCTCTCCCCACCACCTCTCGACATTGATTACCTAACATAGCAAATAATTTACTTACTAGTTATGGTTTTTATTTACTTTCTGCAAATAAACACTTGCTTTAATTGATGTTACACAAGGGTCAGGGTGCTTGTCTCTTTTTTTCACTGACGTATTCCTATTACTTAGAACTCTGTCTGGTACTCAGTGAATATTTCTCTGATTTGTTTTCCTTACTTTACAAGTGAGAAAACTCTGAGTTACTGCAGTAGAGTCTGGGTTAGAAGTCAGATGATTCTATTTTCAAAGTCATTTTTTTTTTTACTTCCACTTTTCTGCCCCTTTCCCTACACCCAACTCCCCACCACTCCTCTCTCTTCCATAACATCTGATAATATTTTTTCAGTTTCTGAATACCCCAGACTGGATTAATTGTCCGTGGAATTTTATTTTAAATCTAGCTATAACATTTCTATACACTGTTGTAATTGCCTATTTACTTGTGTTTTTCTCCAACCAGTTTGTAAGTTTCTTGAGAACTGAGGATTGAGTAGTGTTCATCAGTGAATTTTCAGTTCCCTGCACAGAGCCCAGCACATAGTAGGCACGCAATACATCTTTGCTGAATTAATTCATGAATAACATCTACACACTGACATGTTATCGGGATCCTCTTTTTATGCCCTATGTTTCTTATTGGAAGCAACTTTGTGGGGATAGCTGTCATGTCTGAGAAGGTAAAACAATTAGCTCAGACTGTAAAAATCTGTCCCACCATTCATCAAGTTGGAATAACAGACACCGATTAAGTCACCTGCGAAGTGAACAGCAATCAGTGTTTCCTCCAAGCACATATTGCGGCTGTAATGTGTCCGCTTCTTTGAGTGACTGTTGCTTTCTTATATACTGAGAAATTTTTGTTCTCCCAAATCATGGATTATCAGAAACCTTCCTGCCTGAAATCATATCTATGAGAAAGACGTATTCCTTTCTTGCCTGGAAGATCTATGTCATTTTGACACAGAAAAGCATTCTTGATTTCTACCCAGCTGCAGAGCTTCAGATAAAGGGTTTCTGGATACCACACTGCATATCTATCTCAACATTCCTGCTGCCAAGGAAGGAAAACTCTGGGTCCACTTTGCATTGCAGACCTGATGTTGACCCCTTTATCCACAGCTCTGCTTTGCTTTCAGCCTATCGAAACACTAGCATCCACCCTCCTCCTGTGTACTCAAATAACTCCATCTTTGCTTTTGTTTACTGAGGCACTCACAGTGCCTCTGTGTGCAAGTCCTTCATTGCAATGAATTAAGAAATCTAACTTTGTGGAATTTCAGGTGTGTCCCTGGTTGTCTTAGCCTGATGGGGACACTCCTGTGACCTTTTTGTTTTCCAGCCCAGTGTTTCTCAAATTAGCCACACATTAGAATTTGAGGAGATTCCTGGACCCTTTCTGAGAAATTCTGATTGAATTAGTCAGGTGTGTTCTGGGAATCAGAATTACCAAGTTCCCCAGTTGATTCTAATTTGTAGCCAAGGTTATACACACACACACACACACACACACACACACACACACACACACACACGCTAAACTGACCCAGGATACCTTGGAGTGGATGTTCAAATTCACTTTCACAGGACAAAAACAGCCTTCTAAATCAGAATCTTTGGTTATGTACCTGAGTATTCTGTAAGGTTAATGAAGACCTCAAGTCACACTCTTACCATGGAAGTTTAATGACATTGCCTATCATAGTCCACTTCCTGTCCAAAACACTTTCTCAATTTTTATTTTTACTTTTCATGATTATTACTGAACCAAGTGTGACATAGGAGGGAAAAAAGGAAACAGAGCAAGCTTTGTCCTATGCTGAATACCCATTTTTTCCTCTTAGTTTAGAGTCCTCATTTGAGATGATTTATCTGTTCACAAGAATAAGCAGGGCAGGGTGGGGAACCGAGGAGTTGAGGCGCGGAATTGGACTGGTTGGGAAGGAGGAACACTTGGCTTAATCCCCCATCAACAGAAGAACTCAAATTTAAAATTGTAGTTAACGAGAAAAGCCCACCAATATCACAAAGATTAACTGAATTCCCTGGAATCTGCTCAGTGTGCACCTTTAAACTTGGTTCTATGAATACATGTCACCTCCATCTAGAAAACTTTGAATTAATATTTTTGATCTTTTCTCTCTGTTTAAAGGATAAAATTATATTCCATTGCATTTGTGTATGCTAAAAAAATTAAAATACACCACAATATATTCTGTCTTTATTAGACTTATTTTTGGTAATTTTTACATATGCCAAGAGCCTCAAAAGTTTGAACTGATCCAAGCCTCACTCCACCAGAAAGGCTCTGTTTATGCCAGACAGCCTGAAACTCTTCTTTAGAAATAGTCACTGGAAATACCTAGATGCCACCACGAGGGGGCCTCTGTGTCACAGATAAAATTAAGGAAATGTTCAAGATCTCAAAAATTCTTCTGTGTAGTGAAAGATCTGTTTTGCAGGATACTTTTTTTTAAAAATTATGAAGTTATTGTAGAGTTAGAGTGAATAATTTGACCTATGGTCAATATACTGTCAATGCAATAGTACATTATTTTGTGGCTAAAGTAGTGTTCTAATGTTCTGAAATGGCTAATTTCCATTCGCTATGAAGAAACAAAGTACTATCTACAAGAATTGGTGCATTATGGAGGTCTTTACATTACACTGCATCTTGTTTCCTTAATCAAAGCAACTGTAAAGATGACATATATTATTGATCATTAGAATTGATTACTGTAATTTCTCTGAATTACCAGGAAATGAAAACTGAAAGTATAAACTATGGATAGTACTATGAAATAAATGTACCTTTGATTCAATTCACTCTCCAATAAATGCTACTGACTGACATTCTAAAGAATTACCTTCTCAATTTTGAAATGTTCTGAACAAGGGTATTTCTGTGGTTTGCTGGTTTACAAAAAGTGGCTAGCATACATTAAAAATGAATATAAAAAAAGAATATCTAAATTAGAATGATTTTAAAACAAATAAGTAGGTGACATTTTCCAGAATACGTTTAGTTATAATTTTAAACTAATGTATTTTGTGAGATAAATTCTAAACAAAGCTGAGTATTATGACTGCTTCCATAATACATCTCCAAGCACATAAATCAACAATGTGGTGTCAATAAAACAGTACCTGAACATAAAGCAGAAAGGAGCAGCATAATTGAAAACCACTAACTACATAAGGATGAACACTAAAATGAGACTGATTGTATTAAAATATTTGCTGCTCTGCTGTGGGGGAATTATGCATTCTGTCCCATGGATGTTATGCTTGGTCATATGATTCAGAGTACTTAGTAAGCCATGGCGTGGTTCCGCCATGTTCCCTTCCTCTCTGCCTTGAGACTAGCAATGGTTTAGGGAGGGGTATTTCATTGGCCTGGATTCTGATGTGGGAGAGATCCATAGCCTACTTGTGACAAGTAGCATGTAAATATGTAAAAATGCATTTTTTTGTTTGTTGTAAACCCCTATTATCCCGACCGATACAACTAATTTACTAAGCATAAGGAAGAAAACACTACATGGCTATTAAAGATATCTGACTTTAATGCTGATCAAAGAAGTAGCAGAACCAGGGGCTGTACAAGCAAGGGAAAGAGAAGAAAAATGCAAAGATTGGAATTATTGCTGGTGTTAGCAGCAGACTGCTGCAGCAAACCAGAAACAGTAGAAGTCCTTATAAAAGTGGTAAGCCTAGATATTATGCCACTGTAGAAAGATTAATACTAGGTACCAATTTATTGAATATTAACTGTGTGCCAAGATCTCTTTGTGTATAATCTCACTTTATTCTCGTAAGCATCCTTCAATTCAATGCTGTTATTCTTCTTTCTCAATGATGAAATAGGCTTTGAAATGTTAAAGCTCATTCATTAACATATTCCCTTGTTCACTTTTTCACTCATTATTCAATCAACAATATTTCTTAAGCACTTATTATAAATAAATCAGGTGGCAAAGTCAGGTTTTTAACCCCTCCCTTTCTGATTTCAAAGTCCATATCTTCTCCATTCCATGGAATTCTATAGTATACAGAATTGTAGGATGACTCCCCCAGATTTCCCATCTTCTTGTCATATACACTCAATAATTCCCCAAATTATGACTATAAATTGATTTAATGCATGGGATTTGGTAATGTTAAATGGAATTAGGAAAGTATTCAACTGGGCCTGACCTAGTCACCTGAGCCCTTTTGTGTCTGGTCTCAGCAGAGGAAGTCAAAAGCAGCATGAATGAAATTCCAGTTGAAGAAGGTTCTCCATTCCTGAAGTAGAAGGAGCCACCTGGTGAAACTCCAAGTGTAGCCTCAATTTCTTTCTTAATTCAAAAAAAATTTTTTTGTAGTGATGAACTCTTTCTATGTTGCTCTTGCTCAGTCTGGTCTTGAACTCCTGGCCTCAAGTAACACTCCCACCTTGACCTCCCAAAGTGTTGGGATTACAGGTGTCAGCCACTGCACCTGGTCCAAAGATAGCCTCAAGAAGAAGAGAAAAATCCTCACTGACAGATAGCAATACAATAAGGACATCAGTTCTACAATCACAAGGAAATGAATTTTGACAACCACCTGATGGAGCTTGGATGTGTATCTTTCCCTAGCCACAGCTCCAGATGTGGACACAGCCAGCTGCACCTTGAGTTTGGCCTTCTGAGATGGACCCTGATCAAACGACTAGCTCAAATGTGCTAGATTCCAACTGTAGAAACAGTAAGCATATAAATAGGTGCTATTTCAAGTCACTGAGTATGTGATAACTAGCTACAAAACAATAGAAAACTAATGTCCTCTTAGACTGATAGCTTTAAGTCATTAATACAAATATTAGTTATATTTAGAACTATCTGCATAGAAGGTAGGAAAGTAGAGTTCAGAAATATGCTTGATCAGTAGAGTAAGGCAAAAAAAGTGGTGGGAAATAATTATACTATAAGATTGCTAAGTTGCCTTCTAAATTGTAGAGCTTGTGATTTTATTTTCTGATTTTATGACCTCTCAAGTCCCTTTTTAAAGTAATCTATGAATTTTATTATTTCATCATATACACTAATTGAGATTTTTTTGTTGAATCTGGGTGAAGGTTTCTGAATTGTTGCGGTCCACCCATATTATACGACTTTGAACAAGAAATACTTTCCAGAGCCATGAGTCACTTAATTTAAATGTTACCCTGTTTGAAACTTTGGCATGACTGCACAATTCTCTGTAGCAGTTAGACTAGTGTTCCTAATTCTTTTCTTTATGTGGACTCAGAAGCCTATTCAAAAGATTTCCCCATGGTGACAGTATGAACAAGTATAAGGGCACTTTCATTGCTATAGTCTTTTATTTATATGCACATATTTCCTACAATAACCTTGAACTCTCCCCAGTTATTTTTTCTCTGTTGTTATTTATGTAGCATAGGTTAAATATTCGTTCACCATTGAATTTTGGGAGGCAAGTTCCATGATTTTTGTGTAAGATTATTTTTTATTTAACCTTAGTATTCTTCTGTATCCAAAACTTTACAAATAGTTTTAACTTTTCCTATACATAAAATGTATCTATAATAAAATGTCACTTAGCTAAACTACTTGGAATATAAACGACTTTAGTTTTTAGGAAATCCCTTTCCAATTTCAAGGTCTATGGTAAATATTCCTTGGTAATATCAGAGGGTTTGGACAACATTCTGTAAGAGAGTGTAAACAACATGGTCTTGAAAGTTTACTGAGTTTACAAATAGAAAAATAAGGCACAGCAGCAGTAAATTGTTCATCTAACCTAAAGCTCTATGGAATGAAATCTTGAAATGAGAAATTATTCTCGGATCCATTCCTCAGCAATGAATCTTCTAGTGTTTCCCTTGAAGTGTGCTCCATTATTCATTGGTATTTACAATTAGAATGCCCTCTCTCCAGGTCTGATTTTTTTTTTTTTTCCATTTTAACTTGGTACATTGAATTATATGTCTTCATTCAAGAAAACAATCCTACTTTCTCTTTGTTCAGTAACATTGTTTCAATTGATGTCTTTTTTTAATTTATTTTTTATTTTTTTTAATTATACTTTAAGTTCTAGGGTACACGTGCACAATGTGCAGGTTTGCTACATATGTATACATGTGCCATGTTGGTGTGCTGCACCCATTAACTCATCATTTACATTAGGTATATCTCCTAATGCTATCCTTCCCCCCACCCCCTCCCCACAATAGGACCCAGTGTGTGATGCTCCCATTGCTGTGTCCAAGTGATCTCGTTGTTCAATTCCCACCTATGCATGAGAACATGTGGTATTTGGTTTTCTGTTCTTGCGATAGTTTGCTGAGAATGATGGTTCCCAGCTGCATCCATGTCCCTACAAAGGACACAAACTCATCCCTTTTTATGGCTGCATAGTATTCCATGGTGTATATGTGCCACATTTTCTTAATCCACTCTGTCACTGATGGACATTTGGGTTGATTCCAAGTCTTTGCTATTGTGAATAGTGCCGCAATAAACATATGTGTGCATGAGTCTTTATAAAATCCATGTCTTAAATTGTCTTTCTAGAAGGGATGACTTGGTTTGGCTTGGCTTGGGGTTTCCAATGTTTCAAATAGCATGTAAACAACTTAAACAGCCACGTCAATCCTAATCATTTAATGGAATGTGATCTCTCTCTCTCTCTCTCTTTTTTCTTCTTTCTTTTTCTTTTCTTTTCTTTTCTTTTTTTTTTTTTTTTTTTTTTTTTTTTTTTTTTTTTGAGACAGGGTCTCACTCTGTCGACCAGGCTGGAGTGCATTAGCGTGATCTTGGCTCACTGCAACCTCTGCCTTCCAGGTTGAGTAGCTGAGGTTACCAGGCGCCCGTTGCCACACCCAGCTGTTTTGTGTGTGCATGTGTATGTGTGTGTGTGCGTGTGTGTGTGTGCTTTTAGTAGAGATGGGGTTTTGCTGTGTTGGCCAGGCTGGTCTTGATCTACCCACCTTGGCCTCCCTGAAGTGCTGGGACTACAGGCGTGAGCCACCATGCCTGGCCAGAATATGATATTATCTAAAGGAATTATTTACCTAGTTTGTAAAATCTTGGAAAGAAACAATCTATCTTCTGGAGGAGACTCTGAGGTCCAAGCATATAAAATTGTACAGGCTGTGAAGTTACTGCCCTATGACATATAAGAGAGCATCAGTATTAGATTATGGGTTAGAGGTCCCGAGTTCCTAGTTCAGGCTCTGGAACTAATTTTCTGTTGTCTTTTGGCAAGTTCCTACATATTTTCCTCAAATTCTTTTTCTAGTTACAGATAAGAGAGTTGGAAATATTTAAGAGAGCAAATATACTACTTGAGGGTTGTTACTTTCCGCCATCTCCACATTCATCTACACAGATAGTTAAACCTGACCCTATTCATTCATTCATTTACTAAAATTTGACCAAAACCCTCATTCTTAAACTTCGTAGTTTTCAACACATGTATAAACATAATTGAATTGTCATTTAACATGAATATTACTCCTGGAGCAGATGGTCTCCAAGTCCTCTTCTATTTTCCTAGTATTCTGTGATCTTGCATGGATCATTCTGTGCAAGAAATTTTGCATAACCTCTGAAAGGGATCCCTTTTGTTCCAGTTCTCTACTATGTGCCTTAGTTGACTGCTTTTTCCTTAATGCAGGACACACTTTGCTCATGAGTACAGTAAATGAACTATTAGAACATTAGTGCCCACACATTTGTGTACATCAGCACCTGGAGAAACACAGATATCTGGGCCCCACTTCAGTTGTTGATCCAGGGGGTCTGGAGTGAGACCCTTGAATTTGCGATTCCAACAAGTTTCTAGGTGATTGTGATGCTGCTGCTCCAAGGATAACATTGTCAGAAACATTTCTCTCTAAAACATGACTGAAGCTAGAGTTAGTAGATCTCCAACCATCTATGGATAGATTTCAGGGAGTGTATAAAAAAGAAAAAGATGGTTTAAACAATTATATTTGTATTTTACTAACCTACTATGAATATAGGCAACAAACCACAGAAATATTAGTTGTACCTGACTTTATCCCAATATAAATAAGACATATTTTCATATCACCTTACAATGGTTTCAGATATCTTGAAATATGGTTTACGCACATCACCACTTTGACATAATATTGATTATTTATCTGTCATTAGATTTGATTATGTTATGGGTTATTAAAAAGGCCATTTCTTCTTATGTCTCAATAAAATATGTTGGTAACTTATTTTCATATAAATTTTTCTTTTTAATTTTATGCATTTCATTTTTAACATTGAAAACATTATTCTGGATAGAATTTATAGGCTTCGTCAATTTGTTAGAAGGGTTCATGGTGGGAGACATAAACTCTCTTTCTAAATGAAGAGAATAACAAAGATGTTAAGGTCAAGTCGTGTGCCATACACCAGGACCTTCGTGGCTATACCCATACCATCAGAAAATCTGGCAGCCACAGAACTGGAGGTGATGGGTGATGTCTCTCTCTTGTCGCCTTCCCATCTAAACAGGTAAATATCAAGCTACATGGTTGGACAAAAAAAATTATATGTTTTTTTTTCTTTTTTACCTTTTTCATGATGAAACTCTACATGCCATTTTTGCTATTCCAGATCGCATTTACAGTAAGATGCCTCTGATGTTTCTTTAAGTTTGATTATCACTCAGAGTAGCAGCTCTCAAAACATGGTGGCAGTGGTGAGGTCTCTGGAACCTTTTCAGAGAATCTCAAAAGACAAGGCAAAGGCACTTAATGGTGCTACCAATATGTTATCTGCGCTTTTCTTTTACATTTTTATTAGTAGACAGTGGAATTTTGCAAAGGCTGAGTGATGTGTGATGACTGAACGAAAAAGAAGATATGAAAATTCAGCTGAGTTGTATTAGACCAGATGTTAAAGAAATTTGCAAAAACTGAAACGATGTCACTCTTCATTATTATTTGTTTTGGAAAATATAGTTATTTTAGTGAAAATGTTATTTATGTTAACATATAATGGGTTTAATATAGTTGTTATTTATAAATGAATTAATCAATAAAAATATCAAGAGTTTCTGTTTTGGCCACACATTGTGGCTCATACCTGTAATCCCAGCACATTGGGAGACTGAGGAAGGCAGATCACTTGAGGTCAGAAGTTCGTGACCAGCCTGGCCAACATGGTGAAACCCCGTCTCTACTAAAAATACAAAAATTAGCCAGGTAAGGTAGTGGGCACCTGTAATTCCAGCTATTCAGGAGGCTGAAGCAGGAGAATCGCTTGAACCTAGGAGGCAGAGGTTGCAGTGAATTCAGATCGCACCATGGCACTCCAGCCTAGGTGACACAGTGAGACTCCATCTCAAAAAAACAAAAAACAAAATACAAACAAAAAAAAATCCGTTTTAATTAATAACATGGGAAGTATAGTTAAATATAACCAACATAAACAGGAGCACTTCAAGGTCTTTAGTTTTCAAGAGTTACCCTCTTTACAAGGGGTTTTGAATTAAAAATATTTTTCTTTAGTATTACTAGTCCAAGGAACATAATTGTTAAAATATTTAATATCAAAAAGTCCATTAGTGACTGTGTATTCTTGCCAAGTCTCGAACCAAGTACATAACACCATCTGTCTCTTGAGAATTTACTAAGTAATCCACATTGACAGAAACTAATATCACAAACAGAAAATAGATAAAACAGGAAACACAAGTGATTTAAAGAAGTTAATTTAAAAAAATCGAATAGTTTTAGGGGATGACAGAGTTAAATGGAAGCCGTGTTGGAACACACAGGTTGAGTTAGATGCTTTTTTTTCCCTTCCAAGTCTCTTTTACCTGCTTGCCATTGCTATTCCAAGAAGAAATAAGATAGTACAAATATTTCAGAGAGTAAACACACGGAGCAAAATTCTACCGAAAGTATGAGTAACTGCTATTAGAACATCAGGTTGGGACACGAGAAGCCAAACACCTGAGGAGTTAAGCAGGAAATGTGAAAGTGCAAAGCCCTCACAGCTGGGGAGTGCAGGATTGTGAGCTGGATTGGACTTCATTCGAATGCTGACCAAGCAAAAGAGATCCCGGCTGAAGTCTTTCCATCGGGCAACACATATGTACAATCCTTTCCTTAGAGGATGTTCTAATAGAGAGTGGAGTAGAAGATGAGCAAATGGGGTCTGAAGGATATAGTAGACTATGAGAAAAAAAACCAGAGTTCAGCACAATGTTCATCCACTTCAAACTAAAGTTTTGGGCAAGCTTGGTAAGTCAAAATTGTGATTAAGGGTGAAAAACAAGATCTGTCCTTTTATGCATACAGCAGGCAGTCTTCTGATGGAAACTAAAATATGGAAAACTCCACCCTGGTTCTAAATTCCTCTTGGAAGCAGAGGCATTTGAACGATGTTGCAATCGTTTATAATGTGGGAAAAGAAGCATATTATCTAAAAGATACATTAATGTGGATTAACTCAGATGATTAGCTCACAAAGCTCTCATAAATCATTACTGAATAAATGATCACATTAATCAGATGACTAGACTTACTGGCCAGGTACAAACACTGTAGCAGCCCCATCCTGAAAGAAGCAACTATATCCAGTTATTGGTAACTTGTGATACAGCTGTGAGCATCTAGTCAATAAAATGCAAGAAGATTCTCAGTTATGTTTGTTTATTTGCCCCAAGTGCTGAGAAAGTGTGTAACACATAAATTGGTACTCAATAAATGTTTGATGAACATATTCATTAGGTAACGTAGGTTGAAAGTAGGACAAAATTTAATTCAAACTAGATTAGATAACAGAGTGAATTTTTAGTTCACATAACTGATAAGAGCACAGGTAGGGAGAGATTTAGAGCATTTTCTGATATACAGGAAGCCCTTCATAGCTATTACTAATTCATGGTGATTTTCTCAAACTCAACATTATCAATCATTTGACTGTCCATAGGCTGCCTTCACCCATGATTATAGCACAGTAGTTTCTTTCACATGGCTATGAGGAGAAAAGATCACAGCAAAACCCATGACCAAGAACCTTCACCTCACAGTATTTGGACCATCCTAAATACATCTTGATGACCAGGAGAGTGCCAGGGTTACTTGGTACACTCATAGTGACAAGAAATAATGCAGTCAACACGTTTATCCACGTTAATGCCAAGCAGTAGTTTCTTCTTCCTTAAAGCTCTGGTACCACCATGGTTCACCTTCCTTCTGTATCTATGCATTAAAGTACATCCCTCCATAAAATTATGGGTATCTTACCAGAAAAAAAAATAAATTAAATAAACTGTTCTTCACTTTGTTAAACCCAAAAGACATGGCTGCCAAACCTGGATGGTTATCAGAATCATTTGTTGAGTTTTCCAAATATTCAAATCCTCGGCCCCAAACTGGAGATTCTAATTTAGTAGGTTCCTGAGATAATCCTGACAATCAGATTTCACAAACATTGCTATAAAGCACTGCAAAAATGTATGGTACGACGTTTGAAACTATAGAGCTTGTTTGATTATCAGGTTTGATGCTCATCCTCACAATGTTGAGTATTTACTTGTCTATGTTTTTCCTAAAATTGTAAGCATATTAAAAGCAAAAATTGTCTTACTTCTGTTTGTATATGCCTCACTACATCATCACACGTGACATTTGTGCATGGTATGCAGTCAACAAATTTAATGGTAATAAGTTAATTCAAAGGACAAAAAGATAAATTATAGGAGAAATTTCTTGAGTTTGACCCAACTCTGCAGAGAAGAGGAGTAGAGTTTTGGGCACAACATATCTGAAAGGTCACCTTGAGTCAAACACTGCTTTTGGGAACCAAAGGCTCTGAACCCCATACTTCACCTAGAACAACGCTGCTGATCAATCAGAAGCACCGCTCTTTCACAAGATTCAGGGAATGGCGGTATGACAGGGCAATGTTATGGTCAGTTTAAATAATTTATCAACATAAATGCAATATATCTAAAGTAATACTTGACATTTTCACAAATTCCATGTCAAATTTATCAAATAAAGTTAGAGAACAAGAATAAACAAATAGGTTAAAAAATCAATATCTCTTCTGGGGACAAGCAGAGAGATGACAAGCCAAAAATAAATATGCTTCCATGCATTTTTCACTATTAATAGTTATATTAAATCCTGTGCTTTTCTACTGTAAAACAATTTAACAAGTAATTTTTATTTATGCTTTAAATCCAGACAAATTGAAATCTTAAAAACAGATAAACATTAACATTAACACTTAAATAAATGTAGTATTTATTTGGATACTCTATTTAGTGTAAAAAGTAAATAACAAAATGAACACATATATTTTATAAAATATGTAGATCCTGTAAAATTTGATTTTCATGTGAGTTGTACACTGAACTTCCTTTTGGAAATTTGAGGTGCAATTCTATGGCTACTATTTACAGAAAATCTCATTTCTTTTTCTATGTGTAGAGTCACAGCTGCCCTGGATTTATATTTTGCCAATAATTAAATCAATTATTGAAATTAATGAACTATTCAGCCAGCAAAGCACAGGCCTTCTTTGTGGGCTGTTTACTATTCTCACTTCCTAAAGTAACATTTACCATTCAGTGCAATTTATCAAGCATATAACTTGCTGCTAGGAAGTACTTAAATTGCAGGGAACATTTGTCTAAGTTCTAATTTCAACTCTCTATTCAGTAAAGAATGTACACACAATTAAAAGCATGTGAAAATATGTTTTCCTTCTAAAAATATGAAATGTAATCAAAGTTAGAGCTAGAAAGGACTCTTCAGGATCAACAAGATGTGACACCTTCATTTTGCAGGTGAGAAAACTGAAATCCAAAGTGTATAAATGACTTTCCACAGGCTACACACCTAGTTAGTGGTATAGCAGGGGTACAATCCAGGGTTCTTGATATCCAGTCCAGTTTTCGTCTAGTACAGGAAAATATCCCAAAGTCTGATATGTATAATATGGTAGTAAACTAGATAATTCCAGGTAGATGAGGATGAACATTAACAAGTTATTATATGCTTATTTGAAAATGTACCAGGGACTTCTGGCTTTTGCATAGGTTATAAAAACTGAGAAAAGCATTGCTTACACCCTAGCAGTCAGAAATAGCAAGGTATTCTGCAAAATGATACAGTTTCCTGAATGTATCAGAGAGCTGAGGTCACAGGTCTACCAACTAACCCAAAGTTGAAGGAAAACAGGTACTTTTACGGAGGGAAATACAAGCCACATATTCCGACTCACCTGAAAGATCACAGATGAAAGACGGGGCTTCCAAGCAAGTTTTAGGAAGAGTTCAGCTAACATTTAAAGAAGAGTTGCTAAAAATGGAGTGTGGAAAAGTGTGAGAATATAGAAGCCCTGGGAACTGATAACAGAAGGGGAATTTGTATCTGCATGCAGGCTATTCACAGCTCTCCACTGGGTGTTCACAAGAAAGACTGGGGGCAGGTGGGAAAAGACAGAAAGCTTCCCTTGTGGTTCAGGCCTGGAGAAAGGGAGAGATCACAACCTGGGAGAAAGACAGAACATTCCATTGGAATGCTCCCTCTGGGAGAAAATGCCTATGTCACTGGGGAGAACAGCAAACCCTACCACACACAGTTCACAGGTCAGGACCCACTGTAGCTCATGAAAGGAAAATGTACATCTTGGTAGGGGTAAAAAACCTACTGGGCCAAACCACAAGAGATTTTCTACCACTGAAGGAGAAGGATGATTGTGAGAGTTCTGAGATGCAATGATACGAGACTGAATCGGGGCAACAGAAAATCCTGTTGCCCACCATCAGCAAGCTAGCAAGCACTACCTAACAAGCAATGGCTGTCTTTGAGTGGGGAGGGCCAAAGCCTTGCAGAGAAAGCCTCTCTGAAGGGCAAGAGCACAGGGAAAACCTAGAGCTGAGAGTAGAGCAGGAACATGGTGAGAAGCCTTCCAGAAAACCAACCCCTAAGCACGAGGTGACAGTAGAGAAAATGGAAGCCAGTGAGGCAATGAAGGTATCACCGCAACAGCTAAACTCAAATCCAGCTCAACTCTTACTTACCTGCATTCCCATAAACTAAAAGCCTAGCAGAAGAGCTATACCCATTTCCAGGCAGGAATGCTATTTACTTCAGTCTCTGCTGTCCTACACACAATGTAAAACTTTCAGTACAATTACGTAACACACACAGAAGTAAGCAACATGTTACACTCTCAATGGGCAAAGCGATACATACAGATACACTCAGATATGACCCAGATATTGGAGTTATCTGACCACAATTTCACATGACCACAATTGATACATTAAAGGCTCTAGTGGAAAAGTTGAACAATATGGATGAACAGATGGGTAATTCAGTGGAGAGATGGAAACTACAGGAAGATGTCAAATGAAAATACTGGAAATAAAAGTAGAGAACAGAGCGGATGCCTTCTGTGAACTCATCAGTAGACTTGACACAGCTGAGAAAAGAATCGGTGAACTTAAAAATTGGTTGACAGAAATTGCCTAAACTGAAACACAAAGATAAAAGACTGTGAAAAAATGCGTTAGAAGATACAAACAGCACACCAAAACTGTGATCTGATCTTGACTTCTGAAGGGAGGCTGATGTGAAAAATAAATAAGCTAACATCAACAGGGGTAACTCATCTGGACAGTGTGCAATCCTGATAGGATGTGATGAGAAGGGAACTTTACCTCGGTGGTCTTCCTCATAAAACCTATCACACCATCTAATCATGCAAAAAACATTAGACAAATTCAAGTTAAGAAACACTCTACAAAATACCTGACTCATAATCTCCCAAACTGTCAAGGTCATCAAAAATTAAAAAAGTCTTAGTCACAGCTAAGAGGATCCTAGGCAGACATGATGACTAAATGTAATGTGTATTCTGGATGGGATCCTAGAAGATGAAAAGGATAGAAAATACTAGTTGGTGCAAAAGTAATTGTGGTTTTTGCCATTAAAAGTAATGGCAGAAGTAATGTTTTTATTAGTTTAATAAAAAACTAAGGAATTATAAGTAAACTATGGCCTTTAGCTAATAATAATGTATCAGTCTTGAGTTATTAATCATGGTAAAGGCACTCTCCTGACACCAGATGTTAATAGCAAGAAAAATTGAGTGTGAGGTATGTGGGAACTCTCTGCACTAGCTTCACATTTTTAGACTAAAATTACTCTGAAATAAAAAGATTATTTAAAAGTCAACAAGTTGATTTTTAAATATAATTTAAATAATTATATCAGTAGTATGTGGAAATGGCTACAAAATGGTAAAGATGGTTTGAGAGAATTGAGATCTGAGAAATATCAAATTAAAACAGTTAAGTGACTACACCATGCTATTTGCCAGCTTTACTGACAGATAAAATTGTGATTTCTCTGTCCTGGGTTTATACTCCCATTCAATTCCTTAATGATTCTCTATGCTTTCTTAGCTCAGCAACATAACTCTCCCTTAGACTGAACACTTCCTGAGGGAAAAACCAAACGCCTTTCTGTATTTCTCTTGGGGTCCTGCATGACAGTATTCAACATGGATATGGGGTAATTATACACAAAGTCAATTAAGATGAAGATGGAGTCTTCCTTGTATATAAAAAACAAAACAAAACAAAACAAACAAACAAAAAAAAACTTATGTCACTCATTTCCCTCAAGTGTTGAGCCATCCAGATTATTCTCCTTTCTTTTAGAGTCATTCTACCATTTTGATTACTGATAATCACAGAATTATCACAGGGAATTTTTCCATGATCACTTACATCACCTTATATTGAGATCAAGATAGGTGAATTTCTTTATATTCGCCAGCTGTCAGTAAGTCTCCTTAGAACTGGGAGAACAAACAGGTATCATTTTGTAAACAGGTACTTTTATGGAGGGAAATATAAGCCACATATTCCAACTCACCTGAACAATCACAGATGAAAGACGGGGCTTCCAAGCAAGTTTTAGGAAGAGTTCAGCTATCATTTAAAGAAGAGGTATCATTTTGCAGGTCAATTTCAATCCCTTTGTGACAGCTGCCTGGAAATCTGTCTTGAGGAATCTGAGGCTATGAGTGCCAAGACCGGCCTGTAGGAGAAGGAGGGAGAATGAAGATGGCATGGCAGCCCATGTGTCACATATCTGGCAAACTCAATGTGAAGACTGTTTGACACTAGTAAGTGTTATCACTCCCGTGAACGGCCTCCAAAAGATTGAAAAATGTAATATGGAAATGTATACATTTCCATGTGCAAATGTAAACATTGTGACATGTGATAGGTGGTGAGGTGGGCATGGGACCTTCCTAGCCTCTCTCAGTTCCAACCATAAGAAGGTTAGTCAATCTTCCTATTTGTGAGGTTGCTCTTTTGGGTAGTTTTTCACATATTTTCAGCAAAAGCCTTTTTGAGACTAGCTGAAACTCAGTTTTTAGGTAAAAATTATGAGTAAAAAATCATTATTATCATTTATAATGGAAAAAGAAAATAAATTCAGATGAGCATAGGGAAGTAAAAAGTTTTATTTTATAGCATAGAATTTTATTTATTGGAAGCAGAGAGGCCAAAAGACAATCATTCAAATTTTAAAAAAGGCTTCCTAGTTATCCTGATTTCTGGGAAATCTCTGAATCACTTTTGGCTTATCATATATGCCAGTATAAGTCTCCTCAACTTAATTTTTTTCCAACTCAGACTGTGTGGGAAGAAAGTCAATCAATCATCTCCCCATCTCACCTTATCTGCCACCCTGACTATTCCTGGCTGAGAAAGATGATACTGTGATTATCAATCAGTTACAACTACTAAAAAGGTTTTCAGAATTTCTACTTATAAGGAGTGTTTCCAGAAGACTAATTAGTAGGCAACCCCTGCATTGCATCACTAATCGGCTACACTGAGAATTAGATAAATGTTTCATTAATCTTTGCATCTCTGGGGCCTGGGGAAAATAAATCAGATTTCTCCTCCCCTGTCTTCATATTGAGAGTGATCTGACTCTGATACAAGCAGTTTCCTTCCTTCTGCCCATTTATCTCTTTATCCATTCACCACACTAATCAACAAACATTTTATTGAGCATTTACTATTATCAAGCATACAGAGATAAATAAGTCAGTTTTTGTTCTCAAGAAGATGATACTCGTGTGGGAGAATTATATGCTCCAGGACTCAAGTGCTAGGATAGAGATAGGTACAAGGGGTACTATGGGTAAAAATGAAGGTAGTGTTGCTTTTGCATCAAGTAGATCATGTACACGGAATGAATGTGAGTCAAGCACTATAAATCCACCAGGCAGGAAAGGTAGAGAAGGGCCTGTACAAAAGCCCAGGCATCAAATAAGAGCATAGCTCTTTCTCTCTAGTTCAGTTTTCTGAAAATAGATCAGAAGTGCAATTAGTGTCTGCCAAGGTTTCAAGAAAAAATTTTGAAGAGCAGAAAAACTAAATGTCAATGCTTTTATAAGAAATGTCATCTCCGGATAAGCTTTTCATACAAATTGGGAGTTAAAGTACAGGAAACTTAAGGCTGACTCTAAAGGGCATTACAATTGAATGATTTCTATCCAATAGAAAGCACCTGGATTGATGCTGAGGTCAAGTAAATAAGAACAGGAGGAAGCCTCTCCCTGAGCCCTGGCAGAAGCATTAGACTGATGGATTGTGGTCCTTGAGTTAGAGAAGGACGCCCACTCTTTCGTTAGTTGAAATATCTGCTTTGTTCATTAATCTGACAATTGTACACAGGAAACTTGCTTGAAAACACATCCATCTCTTCCTGGACTCTGCAAAGATACTTTCCTTGGCAGGTGAAAAGTCAGAAGCCTACCTGCAGTGACATTTGCATCATGAGTGACAGTAACAGATGAAAATTTAAACCTTCCATGCACCATTGGCAACCATCAATGGAAAAGTCTCTATTCATTAGTTTGAAGCCTGGGGCTTCCGTGGTGTTCTGTTTGCCAGGCAAACTGGGAATGTATTTATTTGGCTATATTAGGGCTGTCAACCTAAATAACAGAGAGAGGTTTTCTGAGAGAAAATACGTTCATTTGGGAATAGGGTATTAGAATAGGGATATGCAGACTGTAGTACACTATGTACATATCCAAGGAGGTAAAGGAAGATAAAAGATTTTAAAAGAAAATAATGAGGAGAATTAGATAATTGTTTTTAAAGAATTATCTTTGGCTGCAAAAATCAATAACAAGGGTGAGTAATGCCAGTTCAAGGTTAGATATGCAGTTACTAAACAGATATACTTGCGGAAGTATTTTCTTTGTGTAAGGTTGTGATGGCCTTTGTGCAAGGTTGTGGTTTTGTGAAGTATTTTTCACTATCAGGCATACTAATGTAAGTACGCTATCTTCATGGCCTCCCTTAACTCTATTTTTCAGGGATTTTTTGTTTGTTTGCTTGTTTGTTTGTTTTTTGAGACAGAGTCTTGCTCTGTTGCCCAGGCTGGAGTGCAGTGGCGTGATCTCAGCTCACTGCAAGCTCTGCCTCCTGAGTTAATGCCATTATCCTGCCTCAGCCTCCTGAGTAGCTAGGACTACAGACACCTGCCACCACGCTGGGCTGGATTTTTTTTTTTTTTTTTTTTTGTATTTTTAGTAGAGATGGGATTTAATCACGTTAGCCAGGATGGTCTCGATGTCCTGACCTTGTGATCCTCCCTCCTCGGCCTCCCAAAGTGCTGGGATTACAGGCATGAGTCCTTGCACCCAGCCCAGGGTTTTCTTAATATTAGTGATGCCATCTTGATTTCGCCAACTTTCACAGTTGCCCCTTTTGATCAAGATCTTTCTCCAAAAGCATCACTGATCAATAATCCTGTAGATAGGTTTTGATGTGCCCTCATGTAGGGATGGTTCTGTCTTAGTTGCTGGTCTTGTCCCATACCACAGGGAGTGATTGATGATTAGAAATCAGTGTTAAAACCCTTTCAGTCACATTTGAGCGACAAGGGAAGTTTGAAGGAAGTGACTGGAGTCCATATTAAGTTCAATTTTGTCTGTTTCAGTGTCTTTAGCGATCATCTTAAAATGCTGGCCCAGCATTATTTTTTTTAGGACTTGTGCATCTGCAAAACCTTAACAAGTGATAGACACAAAGTTTTAAAAGGAAAAATATAAAGTAAAATTAACAGTAATATAACAATTCCAGTTTACATAACGGCTTTGAGCCATGAACCTGGGCTTAAAGAAAAACAATGGAATTATTCGTATGACCAAAAGGAATTAGGTGAGATCTATTGTAACCACGTGGCCACTTCCTTATTTTGTGTTTCTGGGTCTCAACGTTCCCAAGGAAATTATTCAAGTATAGCATGTGGTATTATCAATAGCATGACCATTTTCTTATATAACCAATGGATACTAAAGGATTTTTTTTTTTTTTTAAGTTTAAGTTACCAGAAGAAGCTATTGACCGTGAAATTTCAATTACACCATTATTCTGCAAGTAAAAAGGTAGCATTAAGGGTGGTAAAAGTCTCATTATAATATAATGTCTTGTTCCATCATTTTGGGAAGGCTGTCTACAGCATGAAAACATTAACTGCTGGTTTTAATTTTAATGTCTTGGGTCATGACATCAGGCAGCTTTATAAACTTTTTACATGGTCCATATATCATGCATGAGGTTTGTTCTTTACAATCTATTAGTTTCAGCTCACGGGGCTTTAGAAACAGGGCAGATTTTGTTTTGAGTTGGAGAGCTATAGCCAAATATTAGAGGAAATCAAGAGAATTCAAGATCCAGTTCAATTGTCTTAAGTTCTGGGACCTGTTAGGAAGTGACAATTTTTATTCATTCATTGTACGTCTGGGATCTTTTGAAGCCAGGGATTTTATGCACATTCTTAACTACAGTTAACTTAGTTAACTGTAAGTTAAGTTAACTTAGTTAACTGTAGTTAAGAATGTGCATTCTTTGACTTTTAGTCAAAGCCTTGGTCATATAAACAATATTTCCAATTGTATCCTGCTTACAAAGCAGGTTTTGACTGAGCTTATATAAAGAAAAATAAGAATACTCATAAGTAATTTCTGAATTTTGAAGGAATCAGGTAGGGATAAAAAGAAAACATCTCTACTTTTGTTCATAAAAGTATTATTTAAAAACTTGTCTCTTTTTAACGAGTCCTTTGACCTATTATGCTATTTTCTGGCTGGGTGTATAAAGCACAGTCGTGTCATATTACAACTTACTTCAAACTCAGTAGTCTCTGGGTTATTGGTCTTTGGTCTGCCAAAGATAATTCTCATGGGAAAGTTTTTGCCCCAGGAAACCTCTCCATGATTCAAAATCTGGTGGTTTTGACTCATACCTATGTTGTTAACATTATACGATACACGCTCTCTCATTCTTGTTCTACTTAAAAGGTAGTGCAGTACGGGGATCACTGGCACAAACGCCTATGCGGCAGACAACATAAATGAGGAAATCACACTCAGATCAGGAGGGCACCTGGCACTTCAGAAAATCCATGCCCAATCTAAAGTAGGCAATCACTCCTTGGCTTCAGCCAATTGTTGCCACAATGAAATGTGGACAGTGCTGACAGATGAGGTAGAAATACAGATTTCTGTTCACATTGAGATCTCTCATTTAAAAAAAAAAAATGTTGGCAACTAAGTCAAACTGTTTGGAAATATTTGAGATGACATATTGGGAGGATAAGGAGTCATCCAGTTGAACTGTGGTGTTTATGATGGGGGAGAAATAGCAGGTAACAGCTGAAGGGTAAGGGCAGCTTCTGGAGTACCTTGACTGTCACACTCAAGGAACTTACCATAGAGTCTTTTAGGTCTGAGTGATCAGCAAAGGATTTAAGCAAGAATAGCCCACAGTTAGTATGGTATTTTTAAAAGATCAGTTGGCAGTTGAAGAGGCAGAGCTGAAAATTGAGTGGTGAATTAAAAGTCTATCATTAAGCTATAGGGTAAAAGCAAAATGACAAGGACCTATTTACTTTGTTCTTTTTCCTACCAGATTGTAAAGTCCAAGACAGCAGGGCCCTGTCTGTCTTGTTCATTGCTGTATTTTCAGCACTAAGCAGAAAGCCTGTTCAATGTTTGCTGAGAGAATAAATGAAATCAAGGGGGTGAATTGTAGGACTGGGTTTAAGAGCCAACTACTTTGAGCGGAGTAGAATGTTGGTAATGGTGAGAACAGACATAGGAGTGGGGAGCCTTGGTAGACTGTTTCCTTCCCTGAAGCTTCCTCTATAAGACTTGGAAGGAGGTATCTCAATGTAGAAATAATGGGCATAGGTTTTTTAAAAAGACCCTTGCACATTTGATTCCTGGCCCTTCATGTGGCTTTTTCAGTCGACCAAAGGAGAAAATAGTAAGCACCTTAAAGGACTGAAAGGAGGATTAAGTGAAAATTCAGGGATGATTAATTTCTGTTCTTCCCTAGGTTCATTATTCCCAAAGCACACAGAAAAAGGGGACTGACTTTGGCTTCTGACCCACTAAGGATCACTTTCAGGGTAGAGTGAGAACTGATGACCCTTGGAGTCTCTGGGCTTTGCCCTGGAGAGTTCCCAGCCTAAGCAGAGAGGGCAACTAATCCACACCTCACTCATGAAAGTATACTTTACCAAATTGTTGTAAAACTATAGATAGCCTATGAGAGAAAACTTTCTTAAATCTAGAAAACAAAACATTTAAGTGAAGGACTAATGCTGTTTTAAATAAAAGTAATAAAAATAATCTTTATTATTTAATTTTATGTAATTAATATTTGTTTGCTTTATCTTAATTAGCAGTTGTATAAACCCATCTGTTTCTTTATTAGAGTTTTGGAAATTTATATTTAGCTTATGCATCTTAATCTTGTAAGAAATTTGTGTTTAAAATTGTATGTTAGAGTTTTCCCACAAAAAGCAATTTTGGACTATAGCTGATTGCAAATACTTTTAAAGAAGAACTTAATAACTAACTGTGGATGACAAAAACTTAAGATAGCCATGATTAAAATCTGATGAACATTCCCAAATGACAAGGAAATTTAGTTATTTCTATTACATGCAGCATGTAACAACCAGAATCATTACTGACAGTGCTGCATTAATACCATCAAGCTTTATAAATTTCATATAATCTTTAGAGTACTCACATTGGTAACATAAAAATATAGCCATGGAAAAGATATAATATAATCAAAATTATGATTAATAACATTAGGTTTTTATAAACATATTCATTTTAGAAATTTATATCAATAACATATGCATAGATGTAACTGAAAAAAGATCTAGTATCATTTATTATTTCCAAATGCTTTTCATACAATTTGCTAAATAGGTCTAATTATTTAATACCTATATAAATATTAAATAATTATTATATATATATATATTTTATATATATATATTTTTTTCCAGGCGTCCAACTGCAAAACCCCAGAGTTAATTTTAGGTCAGAAAGACTTAATTTGGTATTTTGATCTTGGAGAAACCTGCCAAAAATTTCAAAAGGTTCAAAACACTGGATCAAAACAGAATTACAGGTCATTGCTAAATAATAATTTTTTATTTAACCAGAGTAATATGAAAATACTTCAAAAATGATACAGAAATATATACGGATGTAAAAACTTTAACCCTTTGAAAGCTCAGTTTTCCAAAGTAATAAAAAATCTAACAAAGACAACCCAGAAATTATTTTGAGAAAACAAAACCATTTTCTATGGATAGTTACCTAAAAGGTAAAGCAAAACCTCCTGTAGTGTGACTGATCCTATTTATGGGAAACCCATTTTGATAAACTGGAAGTCAAACCTGATAAAAGGTGCTTGAATTTAATCAGATATAGGAAGAGTGTATCTGGGATTATAAGGGTACACTACATTATAGAGAAACATAAACAAGTAAACTAGGACCTTCAGCAGGGGAATACATGGTTCTTACTAACGGTATGAGAAGTTTCCTGGTTATGTGGAACAACTCAGACATATCAACAAAGGCCAGGAGTAGAGAATCAAGTTATATTGAAGGAAAAAATACTTTTTCTAGATATTCATATAAACATTTCAGTGCCAGGCCATTATAACATATGGAATTTTAAAAAATAAACATATAGAATTTGACAAAAAGGTTGAAGGAAAGAGTTGTCACCCCACTCAAGCAAAAATTTATGCTTTTTCAAGGGGAGAAAAACCAGAAGGCAATGATGGATGACCTGCAAATCACATGCAGTGGGGTAAGCAAAACTTCAGCTCCTGAGATCTAAATCTGAATGTTTCAAAGGCAAGCAGGTTTCAGAATCAAAAATCAAAACCTCTTACAAGTATACTGAGTAAATCCATATTGTAAGAGAAATCTTCTTCTAAAATAGAAGACCACAATTTTTTAGTGTTGTTATTAGTGTATTTTTAATATCAAGCTTCAATCTTTAGAAAGACTATCACAAATAATTCCCTTTTAATTATAGTCAATCACACACAAAATTCCTTTCATAAATTCTCTTTTCATGAATCTTATCACAGCTTTACTCAGGTAATTGATGACAAGCTTGTACTTTCTGCTTTGTTCTATATTTCTTAAATAATCAGTCATTTTACTTTAGGAAGAAAATTCACCATGTGAGATTCTTTCTCATACAAAATTACTTTCTTTCTTTTTTTTTTTTAAATTCTCCTTGCCTAAAATACCTCTTCATATTCATAACGTTCTTCACATCTCTCTTCTACTTACTGGTTTCTTTCTATCTTGTTTCTATTTTTAATTCATATTTTGAAGCAACCTTGAAATAACCTCCAAATTAAACAAAATTATTATTTTTTTAATAAATAATATTTTAATAATTTTTATACTATTTTTTAATTAAAAGCACATCTTATATATTTTAGGGCACACTTTGTAGACAGAACTTTATTAATTAAAAATTTTAAGTCTTTGTAGTCTTAAATTTTAGTGAAAATTAAACTAGAAGGCAAAATTTTGAATTAAGTGTAACATATCAGTGTTTTATTAATAATTATCTTATAATTTTTAGAAACATGTTTTCCTATAATTTTTTAATCCTACTTGGAAATGACTCTGACATTGAATGAGTATCTACTATTTAACTTAACATGATTTTAAGTTTTCAAATTACATGAAAAGACTTACTTAATTTTTTAACAGTTCACCTACATTATTTATGAGAACTGAGATATCAGACAAAGCTAGTCATCATTTCAAGTTATTTCTTTGTTAACCATATTTATAGCTGTGAATATTGTGTGATCGCCCAAGGACCTACAATTTAAATGTATGGATATTTTCCTGAAAACTCAGAATACACAGCTGTTTCATTAAATTAATGATTATAATATTAAATTAGTCTTACTTATTAAAAATTACACAAAGATCTCCCCATTTTAGGCTGGGTTTATAGTTTTATAACCTTCCTGTCAAAACCTGATACTTTAAAATATTTGGTAAAGGTAAATATAAAAACTATCTGACCAGTAAACCCAGGCAAGAATATATGCTGACTATTTTTTTTTTTTTTTTTTAATTATACTTTAAGTTCTAGGGTACATGTGCATAACGTGCAGGTTTGTTACATATGTATACTTATGCCATGTTGGTGTGCTGCACCCATCAACTCGTCAGCACCCATCAATTCATCATTTATATCATGTATAACTCCCCAATGCAATCCCTCCCTCCTCCCCCCTCCCCCCTCCCCATGATAGGCCCCAGTGCGTGATGTTCCCCTTCCCGAGTCCAAGTGATCTCATTGTTCAGTTCCCACCTATGAGTGAGAACATGCGGTGTTTGGTTTTCTCTTCTTGTGATAGTTTGCTAAGAATGATGGTTTCCAGCTGCATCCATGTCCCTACAAAGGACGCAAACTCATCCTTTTTTATGGCTGCATAGTATTCCATGGTGTATATGTGCCACATTTTCTTAATCCAGTCTGTCACAGATGGACATTTGGGTTGATTCCAAGTCTTTGCTATTGTGAATAGTGCCGCAATAAACATACGTGTACATGTGTCTTTGTAGTAGAATAATTTATAATCCTTTGGGTATATACCCAGTAGTGGGATGCCTGGGTCATATGGTACATCTAGTTCTAGATCCTTGAGGAATTGCCATACTGTTTTCCATAATGGTTGAACTAGTTTACAATCCCACCAACAGTGTAAAAGTGTTCCTATTTCTCCACATCCTCTCCAACACCTGTTGTTTCCTGACTTCTTAATGATTGCCATTCTAACTGGTGTGAGATGGTATCTCATTGTGGTTTTGATTTGCATTTCTCTGATGGCGAGTGATGATGAGCATTTTTTCATGTGTCTGTTGGCTGTATGAATATCTTCTTTTGAGAAATGTCTGTTCATATCCTTTCCCCACTTTTTGATGGGGTTGTTTGTTTTTTTCTTGTATATTTGTTTGAGTTCTTTGTAGATTCTGGATATTAGCCCTTTGTCAGATGAGTAGGTTGCAAAAATGTTCTCCCATTCTGTAGGTTGCCTGTTCACTCTGATGGTAGTTTCTTTTGCTGTGCAAAAGCTCTTTAGTTTAATTAGATCCCAATTGTCAATTTTTGCTTTTGCTGCCGTTGCTTTTGGTGTTTTAGACATGAAGTGCTTGCCCGTGCCTATGTCCTGAATGGTACTACCTAGATTTTCTTCTAGGGTTTTTATGGTATTAGGTCTAACATTTAAGTCTCTAATCCATCTTGAATTAATCTTCATATAAGGAGTAAGGAAAGGATCCAGTTTCAGCTTTCTGCTTATGGCTAGCCAATTTTCCCAGCACCATTTATTAAATAGGGAATCCTTTCCCCATTTCTTGTTTCTCTCAGGTTTGTCAAAGATCGGATGGCTGTAGATGTGTGGTATTATTTCTGAGGACTCTGTTCTGTTCCATTGGTCTATAGCTCTGTTTTGGTACCAGTACCATGCTGTTTTGGTTACTGTAGCCTTGTAGTGTAGTTTGAAGTCAGGTAGCGTGACGCCTCCAGCTTTGTCCTTTTGACTTAGGATTGTCTTGGCAATGCGGGCTCTTTTTTGGTTCCATATGAACTTTAAAGCAGTTTTTTCCAATTCTGTGAAGAACCTCATTGGTAGCTTGATGGGGATGGCATTGAATCTATAAATACCCTTGGGGAGTATGGCCATTTTCACGATATTGATTCTTCCTATCCATGAGCATGGTATGTTCTTCCATTTGTTTGTGTCCTCTTTGATTTCACTGAGCAGTGGTTTGTAGTTCTCCTTGAAGAGGTCCTTTACATCCCTTGTAAGCTGGATTCCTAGGTATTTTATTCTCTTTGAAGCAATTGTGAATGGAAGTTCATTCCTGATTTGGCTCTCTGCTTGTCTGTTGCTGGTGTATAAGAATGCTTGTGATTTTTGCACATTAATTTTGTATCCTGAGACTTTGCTGAAGTTGCTTATCAGCTTAAGGAGATTTTGGGCTGAGACGATGGGGTTTTCTAAATATACAATCATGTCATCTGCAAACAGGGACAATTTGACTTCTTCTTTTCCTAACTGGATACCCTTGATTTCTTTCTCTTGCCTGATTGCCCTAGCCAGAACTTCCAAGACTATGTTGAATGGGAGTGGTGAGAGAGGGCATCCCTGTCTTGTGCCAGTTTTCAAAGGGAATTTTTCCAGTTTTTGCCCATTCAGTATGATATTAGCTGTGGGTTTGTCATAAATAGCTCTTATTATTTTGAGGTACGTTCCATCAATACCGAATTTATTGAGCGTTTTTAGCATGAAGGGCTGTTGAATTTTGTCAAAAGCCTTTTCTGCATCTATATGCTGACTATTTTAAGGTTTTTCAATTTGTGTTTTACTCATAATTTTAAAACCACCATATTTATTAAAGATTTACTTAACTCATGTGAACTAGGAGGCATTTGGCTTAATTAATAATTTTATATTTTATGTGAGGACTCATTTAACTTGAAGGGGTTTCTGGTCAACTATGCTAGATCATACCATGTAGATAAAACACATAATAGATGTACATACAGGAAAACAAATCTAAACACATGTATACACACACACACACACACACACACACACACACACAAGATCTTACAACTTTCATTTTAGAATTTTAGCACTGAAGTAGTAATATCAACTAACCAGTTTGTATAAGACAATATTTCTAACAAAATTGGAATCTGCTCATATGGCTAAACTTCATTTGCCTGATAGATAATCTAATAAATATTGTGGATCAAAATTTCAGTAAAGCAGTTTGTATGGCAATATGATTTTTAAAGCCCCTTTTACCATTTTGTTTTCCTTTTCAAATAAACTTTAGGGTTAAATTTTCAGTGTTTACATTTTCACTAGGACTGGATGAATTACAGAAGAAAAACAAAGTCTTCAAATAGCCTTGAACTCATAAAAAATCTGTCTTTTGTTTTTTAGTAAGATGTGTTTAATTAGCAAAATGCAGATGGGAAAGAATTTTACCAAGTGTTACATTTTTTATTTCTGGCTTTTTCTTTTTGCCCTCTATGTGAAAGGAAAATCACAATTTTTATGCTGGATGTATACCATATATTACCTTGAGGTCAAGATTTTGACCTGTTTGATCTGAGAGCCTAACATAAACATTTATCTAGTTCTGTTTTTGGATTATTAAATTTTCAATAAATTTTCTACCACCATAGACAATTTCTAGTCAAGCACACCTAAATTTATATTTCTAAAAGGTGTCTAGGTTCTTGGAAACCAGGGACCTATTTTAGTTTGCAAAGTCATTAATTTGAAAGGCCTTTAAGACATCTCTATCATCTATCTATCTGGAATATCTATTTATATTCATGTCTTAGCTGGAACGCTATAAGCAGTGACTTTTATCTTAACACCAGTAGAAAAGTCAACAGATTTAAAAAAAGCAGAAAAAAAAAAAGCATAGAGAGAAATTAGAAGACTCTGCATATTAAATCTGTAGCTGTAGATTTCTCCAGTAATGACGATTTGAGTTCTGAATTTTCCTGATGTAATTTGTCTATCAGTTTAACATGTGCACAAGAACAGACCTTAATATGTAGCTGGCTAGACTCCCAGAAAACCTGGCATGACAGTATTTGAGAATCCCATTCCATTTCTTAATAATCTCCCAGGAGCAAAGAAAATCCTATAAATGCAATCAGGAAATGTCAGGAGTTTAAACTCATGTTTTAGATGGCTGTAACCACCATAGTGGCTTTTAGTTAGCCATCTTACACCTATCACCTTGAATGTTTGTTTGTTTGTTTGTTTGTTTTTGAGACAGAGTCTCCCTCCGTCGCCCAGGCTGGAGTGCAGTGGCAAGATCTCTGCTCACTGCAAGCTCCGCCTCCCGGGTTCATGACTTTCTCCTGCCTCAGCCTGCCGAGTAGCTGGGACTACAGGCGCCTGCCACCGTGCCCGGCTAATTTCTTGTATTTTTAGTAGAGACGGGGTTTCACCGTGTTGTCCAGGATGGTCTCATCTCCTGACCTCTTGATCTGCCCGCCTTGGCCTCCCAAAGTGTTGGGATTACAGGCATGAGCCACCACACTCAGGTTTTCATAAACAAGCAAGGATATCAAACTAAATCAAAAGAAGCCAAGATAAAAATGTTCACAAGATATTAACATAGGTGTACAGATCAGACAAAATATTAAACTTGGTGATCAAATCAGATAAGATATGCTTCATAGACAGAATGTACATTCTGTAGCAATCATAAGCACTCAATCCAAAAAGATACTTGTGTTTATATCAGAAAGGACGTACAAGAAAAGACAAAAAGAAAAAAAAAAAAAAACCGTTTTATTATCCCAAGAGGAAGGTATGGTCCTCTACTAAGGTGACTTTTTCCAAACCAGATCCATTTAAAGCCACTGACAAAAGGAGGGGGGCTCAACCTGAGAGAAGATTCACCAGGGTGGAAAAGCCTGGCCATTAAAGTGGAGAGCTCAAAGGGTTCAAATGGGTACTGCACACAGGTTCCAAGCATCACTGATTCTTTGCAAGTGATACTTTTCAGATCCCAGTTCTGTCACCATATATGTAAATCTAAATAACAAACAGAGAGAAGCTCTCTAATGGAAAAGATGCTTATCTGGGAACTGAGCTTTGCAATGGGAATACACATACAGTTTATACATGCTTATTCCCATTTCAGTGCTCTATTTCCAAATATATTTTTTCCATTAAAGAGTCTCTCTCTATTTGTTATTTAAGATGACAAGATGGTAGAGTCAGCGGATAAGTTAAAATTTTGTGTATCTTCATGATTAAAGAAACCCATGATTAAAAACTCAGTGAAAGAAGCAAGTTGGTCAAAGTCATATTGCCAAGACAAAATTCAAACCCAGACTTTTTAATTCTGAAGAAGAAGAAAATGTGACGTAGAGGCCATCCCGTTTGAAGAGACGTGCATTTTTTTTCAGTGGAGATGATTTTATTCTTTTATTTAATTATTTATAACAGTTTTTTTCATTAAACAAATTATTGAACACCATCAAACTTAGGGTCAGATACAATGCTAGAATTGTGACTTCAAGGACTTGTAAAAGTTTCTTTCCTTAAGAAGTTTTCATTCACCAATTCTTTCATTCAGCATATGCTATCTGAATGTCTATGTGCCATATACTCTGCTAGTTTCTGAGGACATAACAGTAAGCAAAACCAGGCCTGGCTAAGTCTCTGCTCTCATTCTTTTTGAGTTTTCATTTCAATTCTTCACAGAATTCTAATAAAATGTATTAGGTTCTCTGTGGCTTGAGGTTGGGGGAGCAGACTAAGTAGTTCCAGTAGAGTACCCTCTTCTAGCTATAGAATCAGGGAAAGAAATGGAAGGGAGATTCTTCTATTTACCTCACGGGGGAGTAGTCACAGTTAATCTTTGCCTTGGAAATAAAAGTTGTGAAATAAACTGTTTAATCTGATATATATTTTTCACATCAGTGTATTGTGCTGAAACGTGGATGAGGGTCAATACAAAATAAATTTTGGGAAGTATGATTATCGATATAAAACTGATTTAAAAACGTAGAGAAACAGTAATAACTATTCTTCCTTGATTTTATTTAGTATTCTTTTTATCAGAATACTTTTATTTTCACGTGGAAATGACACGAAACAGAACAAGAAGAGCCTGAAAGAGAATAGGAGGGTGTCACGACTGTGGTTTTTGATATGCAGCCTTCTCTCCATCAGGCTATCTTGTCCTCTGACATTTTGATGTCCCTAAAAACCTGGCTAGGTGGTTACAATTCAGGTTTCTTTAATCTTACACCTGCTAATAGAGGCTAGAGATTTTAAAAAATAAACAGATGACTAGCTTTAAGTAGAGGCCATGCCAAAAAAGTTGCATGAGAAAAAAAGAAGAAAAAAATTTACAGAAAACTGAAGTTAGTTTTTTATAGCTTTTCCTGTTTGTTATTCATAAGGAAAGCTAGAAAGCTTGGTGTGAGATGGCTGAAATAAAAATTCGTTATTTGAGATTTAAAGGAGAAAATTCCCAAATAAAAAGAGAGGTCAGTGCAGTCACTCTCCTCACTGTCCCACAACATATCACATACAGAACGGGCCTGTTGCACATGCTAATTATTTCTACCTGTGATATACTCTTCCCTTCAAGCCTCTAATCAGTTGATGTGGTTCTCAAGTCTTCTCTTCTTCATGGCTTTTCCAACTCACAGTGATCTCTGAACTCATTGTACACCTCACCCTGTTACCCTTTTCTGTTTAGCCATATGCTTCTTGTAGTTTTTGTTTGTTTGTTTGTTTTGACTATTCATTTGTTATTACTTAGCTCTTGCTGGTACACATTATCTCATTTTTTTCCTTACTTCAATCATAAAGTTTTTGAGATCAGGGATATTCCTCTCACATATTTCTATATTATTTAAATGAACTAGACAGAGAATCAATACCTGAAATACTTCATGACCTTAGGTAACTAAGAAACTACTCTCTATAATTTGAACAAGTGGCTGGAGCCATAAGCAAACTTGCAGATCACAGCTGAACCTCACATATCTTTTGTCCAATTTTGTTTTCTTTTATGAAAAATTTCTGAATATTTACAATAAATATTTAATTATTAAATAAATGAACAATTGTGTATCATGTGGCAGTCTTGTTGTGGCTCCAAAGTTATAAAATATCTTAGATACTTGAGATGAGAACAATCTTTGAAGAACATTTATTTGGTCAGAAGTCTTAAGAGGGATGTAAGGTGACATCTCCAACCCCATGTATCAAACATATGAGATACTGTAACCTAGACTTTACTCAAGATAACGTCTTGTCAGTCTTCCCACCTTCTCCAGCCCCTCGCTCCTGTTTCATCCATACCTTTACTGAGAGGAGTATATTCACAACAATGTTTTTTCTTCCAAGACTATACTGTAAGACCATTTTACTCCAGCTTTACTCCTAGCTAGCTTAAGGTGCTTTGTTCTTAAGCATTGATACTGTAGTTACTAGAAAATTTTAATAGCAGCAACTAAGAATTTGGCTAGTTCAAAATTGAAGTAACATTAACACTGCCAAATTGAGTGTGTCTTTCTCTGAAGTTTCAGAAGGTCTTTGAGCCTCTTGATACATTTTAGAATAATCATCATGAACATAAATTACATATGCCTTGGGAAGAAAAAAAGTGCTCTGAACTTTCTAATTACTTAATCACTGTATACATTGGAATTTAATGTTTTAGCTTGCTGGGATAAGAAACATTTGTACTCCTACTATCAAACATAAAAATGTTTGAAAAGATGATAGAAACATAAAAATAATTCATAACATACATTGAATACTCATATTTTCTAATTACATGCATTATCTCTGTTGTCAATTCTCATTAAAAACCCAGTGAAATTGGAGTATGTTTATCACCATTAAACAGATAAAGATTGAGATATAGGAAAGAAGCAACTTGGTCAAAGTCATATTGTCAAGTCAAAATTCAAACCCAGACTTTTTAATTTTGAAACTTACACTCTGAGTTCTGGTAGCAGGAGTGATTTCATCTGGCTCACAGAACTGATGAATTATCAGGGATTTTGTGAACCAGTTGATATTACATTGGTTGCTTGAAATTGTCCATTGTGGGTGTGGTAGCCAGAATGATGGTCCCCATGAGCAAAGTTATGCATGTCTGAATCCCTGTAACTTGTGAAGATATTACTTTTCAAGGCGGAAGGGACTTTGTAGATGTGATTAAGGTTAAGGACCTTAAGATGGGAGAGTAGCCTGGATTACCCAGGTGGACTCAATATAATCACGTGACTCCTTAGAAGTAAAGATCCTGTCCCACCTGTGGTCAGAGAAAACGAAGTGAAAACAGAAGTAGGGTCAGAGAGATGCAGCATAAGAAGGAAATAGTTATGGCAGCAATAGAAAACTAAGGAGTTTAGTGGGACTATTTACTCCAAAGAGATCAGCAAATGTTATAATTTATTTTTTTTTCCTGGAGAGACAGTTGATAAACACTTACCAGTACATCACTGTTCTTAACCATTATATTACTCTGTATCCTATTAAATAGATGAGAAAGTGCAAGCATGAAAAGGTTAAATAACTTCTCTGAAGGACAGAATAGAGATTCAATTGTCTTTACAAAAACTATTTGTTGTAATTAACATATAAACATGTTTTTAATATTTGCAATAACAAGGAAGTTTAATCAATTCTAGATATTTGGTTATCAGTAGATGCAGGCAGAAAGCAACAACAAAACCCCAAAACTACCATTCTCTCATAGAGCTTAAGTTCTAATGGAACAAAGCACAAAATTACCCCTAGGCACAGAATGTTAATTTGGAGATGAGGAGGTAAACACTTTCATATAAATACATGCATCATTTTTGAAAAGTCCTTAGCCAAATAAGAGAGTTTGAGGTCTCTCTTTTTAGCTTCCTGGCCTTTCATTGCTCTTCTTTCTTCGCATGCTACCCCTCCCCTTCTTCTGTTTCTTCCCTTTTATGTACCCGTTTATGTAAACTGAATCTCATCTGGAAAGGTATTGTTAAAGTTTTTAGCACATAAGTAGAAGGTTCAAATAGAGTCTCTATTGAAGTCACTACTTAAAGAGTCGTAGGCAGAGCTACAAAACAAACAAAAGATATAGGGAGGTGGTGGGGCACTTAGAAATTGACAATACTGAGTTCCTGTACTCTGAAGGAAGCGCCATATACAGGAACTATGCTCATGGAGAGTCACAGCTCTTGCAAGAGACACAGCACGACAGCAATGAGGAAGTGAGAAAAAAACACCATGACACAATATCTCACTCCTTCTGCCTTTTGATCAATCTCCTGCTAGTGCTTTTCACTAGCCATCTCAACTAGAAGCCAGCCAAGAAGGGAACCTGGGTGATTCAGTCTGCGGTGGTCAACACCTGGGGCATAGAGAAGGTCAGAGGAAGGATCTGGATAGGAGGCAAATACAGTGGAGAGCTGTCAGCACAAAAATAGACACACTGCATTATTTTCATGTTAAGAAAGGGATACACCTGTTTGCATGGGTTTAAATATATAACCTTCTAATAGTGAAATTTAAGGTAATGTTAAAAAGTATTTTTGGATGCTGAAGACTTCCACCTGACCCTCAGATCACTACCAATGTGTGACAAGGTACCAACCCTACCGCACACTTCCTGTATTACTAGAACATGCTGCTGCTTTCAGTCATTCACAAACTTCTAAGCCAGTTCCATTTGCTGATTTATCAAGTTAACATATTTCAGGGGAAAGCTCTAGAGTTTAAGGAAATAATCAGATATAGGAGATGAGGAAGCCCAGATGTTACAACTAGACTCTTTTATTGTCTAATTTATTAGTTTTTATTTGTGTAAAATGAAATCCCATGGGTTACAGAATGGATCTATGGAACCCTTTGGGAGAAAGGAAGTCTTTCAGCCCGGTCTTTCAAGCTTCCACGGGGAGCCTTGGAGAGGTTATCCACTGATATATTTGGAACAAAGAAAAATGAGCTTTTGTATCATGCACCCACTTAACCAGTAGATGTCATGCAAAGTCCTATGCATGTGTTTCTCTGCTTATTGTTGTCAGTGGAAGAGCAGTGTATGAAATTCAGGGAAAAAATTCTCACATGATTCTAACACCAAGAACTATCTCCTTTGTCTTTGAGAAGTAGCAAGTTTAATACAAATCATTTTATATTTTCATACAATTGGGAAAAGACAAGCCAAGTAATCAGATATTGCCAGGTTTGTATTTTAATCTTAAACATAAAATCCTATAATTACTCTTCATTTGATTCTTGTAGTGTACTGTCTAATAATAGTGCTGTTTTAAAATGTATAGAGGACAGGGTACATTTAGAGTGCCTTCCACTGACGTTGATTTTTTTCCTTTGACAAAAGATCTGGATTTTTTTTTTAAAGAAAAAATAAATTGTAAAGATTTATGATTCAGTGCCCTAGACTGAGGTAATGCTATTCACCACCAAATCTGCTTATTAAAGACAAAAAGAGTTGTTTCTCCACTTACACAAAAATGATAGCTACACCCTAGTCTAACACTGCTCATACCTTACCAGAATATTTTTTCATTTCATACTACGTTGACAAGAGAATTTTGTCATATGAATTCCCACTTTGTTCATTCTATATAAACAAAAACCCCTGCAGATCTATTAACTCCACTTTCCTCTTTATTGTCAGCTATATCATTTACTCTCTTATCCACCATCCCATACGTTTTACTGATTTTCTATTATACTTCTTTTCTAAATATCTAACAATTTGTTAGACATCACTGGGCTAAGTGCTGTGTTTTATGGTACCCTATTGGCCATCTCCTATTTAGAAAAAAAAAACAATATATTATTATGATCTAATATATAGGATTCTCTTTTAATTCAAGCTAATGCGAAACACACCATTTATACCCAGTGAATGAATAAATCCAATTACGGAAAAACAAATCAACCAAGCTAAGCAGGCAGTGGTTGTTAATGGCAAATGCTTAGGATGTTCAGTGCTAATTTTTTCCTTACATGTAGCCAGAACCTCAGAGTTACAGACCATAAGACACTTCACTGCCCTTTGTTCAGTTTCCTCACCACAAAACAAGAGGTTTGTTTTAGGTCAGGAGCTTTCAAATGAAGCTGAACTTCAAAATCAACTGGACACCTTAAAAACACAGATTTTCAGTGCTCACTTAAGACTTATGGGACCATATTTCCTCTCTATGAATAGAGCCAGGGATCACGTGATTCCGATGCTGTATTCTGCTTGCTGGCAGTTGGGACTCTGCAAATTGTTTCTCCATTGTCAGATGATTTTGTAAGTTCTTCCAGTAGAATTCACTAGAGGGAGACTGGAGTGCAGAAGGAAGAAATCATTTGTTCCTTCCTATTCTGTTCCTGCCAGCATCACTCTAGAAATGATCCTTTCACTCTGGAAGAAATAGATGATCTTAGTTTTCAGGCACTTTCTGAACCAGTCACATTCTGACTCCTTAGAGTCCCCGACTCAGAATCCTCACTCCCCATTCGAACCCCTGAACATCAGTACACACAGGTAGTGGTCTATGTCAGTCTGCTCTGGCTGCCATAATAAAATACCACAGGCTGGGTCTGTGGTATTTTTTTTTCTCAGTTCTTGAGGCAGAAATTCTAAGATCAAAGTTTCTCCTGAGGACTCTCTCCTTGGCTTGCAGACAGCTGCCTTCTGGCTGTGTGTCTTTACATGGCTTTTCTCTGTGTGCACGCATCCCTGGTGCCTTTTCCTCTTCTTGTAAGGACATCAGCCGTATTGCATTAGGGCCCCCAACTCTTCTAATCATATTTAGCCTTAACTGCCTCTTTAAATGTCCTCCACATACAGTCACACTGAGAATTAAGGCTGCAATACATAGATTTGGGGTGGGAGGAGGGACACCATTCAGTTTTTTTCCTCTGAGGTAGGAGACCAAACCTCATGGAACTCCTCGTTTGATTTCCCAAGCTCCCAATGCCAGATGGCCAGCCCACTATCAGATATCTGAGTCACAACTCCATGGACACTCCTCTGAGTGCAAGGCTCTGATAATCTAAAACCCTCCCCTTTTTTTGTCCCAGATGGAGCAGTGGTAGCTGCTGCCTGCATTTACTATGTCATGTTAGCCTTAATGTTGCCTTCAGCATTCCTGTCCTTCAGTACCTGCTTAACCAATTCCACATCCAATCTTCTCCCCTGAAATACCTAATGTAGTTTCTGTGTCCTGGCTGAGAGCCTGTTGGGCACTAGAGAACTAGCCTTTTGAATGTCTAGATGAAGAATTGTCCAGGAAATGGGAAGAAAGAGCACAGAGCACTATTTGAGAAACAACTAAGGGGGCAATGTGGTTGATGCAAAGTGAATGAGAAGCAAGTATTTGAAAATAATGTCAAAAAGGTAGCAGGGCCCGATAAATTACAGAGAAAGATTTGTCTTTCATTTCAACTTCAAAGAGAAGACATTGAGCAGTTTAAAGAGAAGTGTGATGATAAGTTTTCTCACAGTTCTGGAGGCTGGAAGATGATAGGTTTATTTTTTTTTTTTTTTGAAGTAGCACTAGTGGCTGCTATATGTAGAATACATCTAGGGAAATAAAAGTAAAAGTGGAGATACCAGTTAAGAGCCAATTGCATTCATCCAAGCCAGATATGATGGTTTTCCTGGAGTATTAGCAGTGGAAATAACACTAAGTATTTCTATCATATTTTGATGTTGGAATCAACCAGTAAATAAATTGGATCAAAGATGAAAGAAGAGGAAATGAGTCAAAATGACCTCAAGGTTTTGTGGTACAAGTGAACTAATGAAACTGCTACTAAAAGAGTGAGGTTGTTTCTCTGGTGGGGCGAGGTGGTGAGAAATGAACAGGAGCTATGTTTTCAACATGTTAACTCTCAGATAGCTCTTAGACATCTGTGGTGTCACCAGATAGCTGTATATGTGGATCTGAAGTTTAATGTAGATGTACACGATGAAGATACACATTTGAGAGACTTTATAATATAGATGATATTTAAAGCCATGAGACCAGAGAAAATCATCTAGGACGTATAGGTAGAATAGAGATGAAGGCCAATATACGCCAACCAGCAGCTTTGAGATGAGGAGCTATTAAAGGACTGAGAATCATCCAGAAAAACAGGAGTCACACTAGGAAAATGTAGCATCCTGGAAGCCAATGAGGAAAGAATTTCCAGGGGGTATTCTAATAAGCAGTGACAATTTCTAATGGCTCAATATACACAAACTTTGTTTCATGCTCAAAATTATTTAAAACATACAAAATTACCTTCAGTCTACGTGTGAAGACATATAGATATATGTAGACAGATATATAAAGATATATAGATGACTATATAAAACATAAATGAATTTTGATGTTTAGATTTGAGTTTCATTTCCAAGATCTCTCATTACGTATATATAAATATTTTAAAATCCCAAAAAATCAAAACTCAAAAACACTTGTGGTTCTGAGCATTTCACATAAGAGATACTCAATCTGTACTTTTAATGTACACGCTCCAATAATCTAAGCCCCCATACTGGATAATTGCTGGAAGCCTAGGTCTCTTCCCAAGGATTTCTGAGATCACTCCCGACAAGTCCTAGAAATCCATCCTGTTTTCCACATGACCTGTTTTCCGCCGTTACACGTTATCTCCAGCCGTCTTATGACCACATCTTATTCCTGAGCATCCCAAAGCATGGTCATAAGTTCCTAAACACAGCTATTGCAATGTTCTCAAGATTAAGATTTTACTTACCTTTGGGGATGATAATATGGTTGGTAAAATAACAATCACCTATTCAGTACTTGCTGTGAACTACACACTGCTTTAATAATATCATTTCTGTTATGTATACTTATATATTCGTTTAATTATCCTACCAATCCTGGGATATAGGTATTATTTTCTCCATTTTATAGATAGGACTCTAAAGCACTGAGAGGATATATAAATTTCCCAAGGACACGTTTCTAAAATGCGATTAACTCAGGATTTCAGCCCATGCAGTCTGCCTGTAGAGTGTATTATCTTAAAAGGGAAGGAATTACAATGTAAAAAT
The DNA here is from genome assembly GCF_007565055.1 of Rhinopithecus roxellana. Lineage (NCBI taxonomy): Eukaryota > Metazoa > Chordata > Mammalia > Primates > Cercopithecidae > Rhinopithecus > Rhinopithecus roxellana. The sequence goes on from NC_044550.1 coordinate 139,622,563, forward strand.
GAAAACATTAAAACTGGTTATATCAAAACTTTCTCTATTTTTGGATATTCTCTTTGATGCAAGTTCTCTGGACATTGGACATGTCTTCTAAGCTGCTGGCTTATTTCCATATTATTGAAAATAATTATATTACCATAGTATAACAAAAATTATATACATATTATTGGGATATAATCAAATTCTCTTTTGGTGGACAAATTCATCCTTTCTCAGCTTTTTATTCACTCTGCCTACCTGACTCAGCCAGAGGAAACTTATATATCCTAACCACATAATTATCTCTGCAAAGACTAAGTCAACTCAAAGTAAATACAGCCTTTTACATGATTAAATGATTAAACAGAATTCTCAAAAGTTTGGTCTGAAGCACATTCATTTTCATTTCTACACTACCTTATATCTGCATGGCTAATAGGGTCACCCAAACATCCCCAGTAGGTAGAAAGGGAGAATGTTGGCATTTACCCTGAAGTTTAGAAATGTCTGTAGGCTTTAAAATGGCACATTTTGATCCCCACTTTATATGCAAGACTCTGTAAAGATTATATGAAACAACAATGGCATTTGCTACTCCTAGGAGCTGAGAAGAAAAAAAGAGAGACAACATGACATATGACTTCAAATGTTACAAAGTAGTTCTGGGAAATAACAGCATTTTGTTCAGCAAAGATACGCTATAGTGCCTGAGGCCAGAAGTAAAAATCAAAAGTGATCACCACCAGCCTTTAAAAAAGCATTCATGTGAAGAATTTTATGTGGAAAAAGGCTGTTGAGCAATGGGGATGTTAGAAGAGACTGATTATCATGGCTACACTCAGAATTTAGAGACTCCTGGTATACTGGAAACCCAATGGCAAAACTGTCTTTAAACATTTTGAAAGCAGCACATGCTTATGTGGTTTCGAGATAGACAAACAAACCAATCATGATATATCTCCTTATGAATACTTTACACCTCAGGTATATGACACCAACAAATGCAAGAATAGCAATACAAACAGCTGTCATTAGTTACTCAATTAATTAACGTATCTGAGAGGCTAGTAAGCAGGGCCAAGAGCTGATGATTTAATGATAACAAAAGAGATGAAACCCCTGCCTTCCTGGAACTGTTTATGGAGTACTCACGTGTGTCAGGCACTATGTACAGTTGAGTTTTCATAGGCAGTTATTATTGTTATTCTTCATGATAAAATTTTGAAGCGGTTTCTCTTTTGGCAAGGATTAGACAAGCATAGAATGATAAAGGTGAGGTTTAGAGGGAGTGAATCACTGATGAGGGTCCAGTGACTAGTAAGTGAGGGAGCTGAGCCTCAGACCCAGGCTTGTCTGACATCTGACTCAGAAGTTTAATGGTCTAATGCTTGCTTTTAAATATTATTTGTGCTATCTCCTACTGTATGCTTTTTGGTCTGTGAATTCTTTGACCCTCTAAGGGCTTTGTTTCCCCATCTCTTCCAGCAGAATTTCACTCCATAATAGATTTGGTCTCTAGGTATAATATATTTGATGACTGCATCCAGACATAGATGTAATCACAGCTGTACCATTGGCATCTCTTATTTTCTTTCTTAAATTTCTGAAGAAAGCATTTACCAGCAGCATCATTGTGAAACCCCAACTTATAGTATCCTCACTAAAATGTCATTATCTAAGCCCATTAAGTTGCCTAATAAAGGGTATACTCTGGTAATCAAATGGTCAAATCAGTGTTCTAACAAAGTCCTGCATATGTGTAGACTAAAATATTTCAAGCACAGACATATTTCATAGCTTTATCTGATTTTTAGAAGGACAGAGTATACATATGACACCCACTGTGGTTAAATTGATTATACTGAGAGCTACATTTTCCTGTATGGTTTCCAATTAGAGTGGTAAAAGGTACTTCTGTGAACTCTGAAGGCAGAAATAAGGCAGTGGCCATGGTTCTCCAAAGGTCTTATCCCAACTCTATGCAGTGACAGACGTTCATAAAGATGCCTCGTCTGTGTTCAGTCATTCTTTTTACTCCTGGTCCTACTGACCAATTGAGGCAGTAGCAACTCAGAAGCAATAGCATTTCATAGGTTTCTCCACAAACTCCCCTTCAGGTCTCTAGCTGGAAGGACATGGCTTCTCTAATTGACTGCTTGGTGACTTAATCTCTGATTCAATCTCTCATCTGGAACTGTTTCTACAATTGTGTAAGGCCTATTTTCTACAATAATCCCTGATTCGAAGACTCTCAGACTGACAGTTCTCCACCAGATAAAACTGTGTTGATTCCTGAAGCAATGATAAATGCTAATCATTAGTCAAATAGAAAGCAAGACATTAATTTATTATTCCCAGATACAGAATTCTCAGTAAAAACATTTCTAATGTCTTCTTAAGAAGTGTTATTCTATTGGGAAAGTTAATATACCATACATGAGTTGGTATCTTAGTGCCTCAGATGTTTTCATAAATGGTCTATCTTGTCTTGTGTTGATGTTAAGAAGCAGCGGCCTGAAATTGACAAGGCGAAGAATGACAGAACAATTCTGTGCAAATCCCCAGACAATCTGATTTTGCACATAATACCGAAGATAAAATCTACCAATAAATCTTTCATTCTGTTCCTTTATTTTCTCTTAAGTTATTATTGTAGAACCAAAAATTATTGTTTCACTGAAAATAAATGAACCACAGGTTGTTTATGTAACTGTCTAAGGATACTATGTCAAAAATTATTATGATTCTTAGCAACCTGACAGGGGCAAATAATTTATTAATTATACTTTTAAAAGGTTAAAAAGTGCTGCAGATAATATTTGAAATTTATATTCTGCCTCACTGAACTACATTATTTACATAAATGGCCTATTATAGTACTATTTTTATTTAATGTGTACATTAACTTTTATGAGCACATGGGGGTTACTACAAACTGCATTTTATATTAAATATATCTGTGTTTCACAGTTCTTTGTTTTATGTACTCTAAACATATCACAAAACATACAGCTGATCAAATTTTAATTTATTTTTTAAATAAACTTTTCACTTTAGAACTGTTTTAGATTTACATAAAAATGTACTAGATAGTACAGAGAATTTTCATATATTCCATATCCATTTTTTTCTGTTATTAATATATTAATATTGCACATCTTTTATGATTAACTTACCAATATTGACACATTATTATTAACTCAAGTTCATAATGTTTTTTAGATTTTCTTCCTTTTAAGTCAATGTTCTATTCCTTACTCCCATTCAAAATTCCATTCTATTTAGTCATCATGTCTCTTTTGCTCCTTTTGGCTGCGACAGTTCCTCAGACTTTCCTTGATTTAGATGACCTTGACAGTTTGGGGGAGCACTAGTCAGCATTTTGTAGAATGTTACTTAGTTGGGATTTGTCTGATACTTTCTCTCGTGACCAGACTGGGGTTAGGGGTTTTGCAAGGAAGGCCACAGAGGTAAAGTGCTTTTGTCACCACATCACGCCTACCATCATTACGACTCATCGCTGTTGATGTCACCTTGATCACCTGGCTGAGATCATTGTAAATTTTATCTACTTTAAAGTTATTCTTCTTTTCTCTCTCTTTCCATTCTGCACTCTTTGGAATCAAATCACTGTATTAGTTTGCTAGGGCTGACATAACAAAGTACCCCAAGCTGAGTGGCTTAAACAAACAGAAATGTATTGTCTCAGTTCTGGAGGCTGGAAGTCCAAGATCATGCATTGGCAGGGTTGGTTCCTTCTGAGGTCAGTGAGGAGAATCTGTTTCATGTCTTTCTCCTGGCTGCTGGTAGTTTGCTGGCACCCTTTGAAGTTCTTGGATTTGTAGATGTGCCATCCCGATTTCTACCTTCACATGGTGTTCTCAGTGTGTTTGTGTCTGTGTTCAAATCTCCCTTTTCTATAGATGCCAGTCATACCTGGCACCTACCACCTGCCATCTATTTACTCAATTCCACTACACATTTAGAGCAGTTTTCATTTACTTTTAATATACAGAATTATTAAAGTATAAATATGTGTAAACCAATCATAAATATTTAAATACACAAAAATTCCAGGGTAATGGTTTACATTTCCCAAGAATAGCTGTAAACTAATTGAAGTATAATTTCTTCTTTGGATGATTGTTAATGAGGACAGTATCATCAGTGAGGTGCAATTGACTTTCTGTTTAATATAATATGTTAAGATATGCATTAGACCAATTAGAATAAATGATACAAACATCAGTTTCATGTTTTCCTCAGAGTAGCAAATTATAAAGTTTACATAATTGTTTTTGCTCTTTTTCCCTCTTTTTCTCTCTCTATATTGCTGTATATATCTATAACTTATGCATATTGATAACACATATATGCATATACATAGTATACCTCCATAATTTATGTATATAGATAACATACATAAACATAACATACATATGCATATATATCTACATATCTGTTATCTATATATGTAAATTGTAGATATGTACATATATACTCTACATACAGTTATAAATACACAATAAAAACTTCATTATAAACATTTAAAAATTTGAGAATTATTAAGATTATATAAAATAGATATAAAAATAAAACTGAAAGATATTTTCAATACACTAAATGTCTTGGATCGTGAGAGGGAAAAGAAGCCCCTGATGCCAGATTTGGATTGGTAGGATTCCAACTATCTCAAATATGTCAAAATGTAAAATTTTCTCCATCATATATGACATTGAATCTTGCCTTCCCCTTGTGTATTTTATATAGTTCAGTATTATCAATAGCACTTTTTCTTTTTGGTTATACCTTTGGTTAAAATTGCAGAGTCTTGCTTGTTTCAAGACAAAAAAAAATTGATTAAGTTTTGGAAATGTCTAAAAGAAATGGAGTTAATACACAAAATTCATGTGTAAACTCGCTGCACTGGTCAGTGGTTGTATGCAAATTTGGAACTAAGTTTTCTATCAGTCTCTGTGTATTAGACACCTCTTATGCACCATGTCAGAGCCTCTCAGCCTCACCTGTCTCTTATCCCAGCTGCCACTGTGATGACCAGCTCAGTGTGGGCTTGAACTGACTTTACACAAGTGTTACATGACAGTCCCAGGCCCTGAGCTAAAGCCACATGCTCTCACCTCTGATCCTGTAACTTCATCTGTTGATATTGCTTTGGGTCCTGAAGTCTGCAATCTGGTCACTGTCAGTCAATACAGGAACATGACAATTTACTGCCTTTGAAAATGTAATTCCTAAGGTCATTTTTTTTCTTCTACTGCTCTTTTCTTTGCAAGCCCTTATGTATCTCTATGTTTATTGTATTATGGGGAAAGCATTGAATATCAAGTGCAGTCCCCCATGTGTGAGCCTCTGAATCTATCAGGGAGATAATACAGTAATTCATTTCAGCACTAATAGAGTTAGTAATAACATTTTTTAACCTTCTTTATTTATCTGTTAAGGCTGCTATAAAAAAAAACAGACTAGTTACCTTATAAACAACAGCAATTTATTTCTCACAGTTCTAGAACCTTAAAGTCCAAGATCTAGATGCCAGCAGATTCAGTGTCTAAAGAGGGCCCACTTTCTGGTTCATAGATGGCCATAGTCTCAGTGTAACCTCACATGTTGGAAGGGGCAAAGGACCTCTCAAGGCCCTCTTTTATAAGGACAATAATCTCATTCATGTGGACTCCACCCTCATGATTAATCACCTCCCAAAGTCCCTACCTCCTATTACCATCATCTTAGGGATTAGGAATTCAACATATGCATTTGGAGGGGAGACAAACATTCAGACCATCTCATTAGTCTTAAGAGTTGAACATGAAGCTGTGACAAGCCACATGTACATCTGGAGAAAAGGCTGGTTACCCTTGGTTGGTCAAGGAACAAGGGACTTAATTTTTAGTTTAGGCTCACTGATATCTCTTAAAGCAAAAAAATTGCAAATTGTGTTGAAATGCAAACCCAAGTTCATTGTTAGCTGGGCAGGTAGACCTGGAGGGACCTGCCTTTCCAAGGCATTCACTTCTAATCCTAGGTCACATGTAGCCCATTCACTCGGTCTCCTTTGTAACTAACTCCTTTTAAAATAAAGCTTGTGTCCTGGTAGTTCTTCTGACAACATCCTAAGACATCAGAGTATGGGAGGATTCTTAATACAAACTGGAGGAGAAAATTAAAAAAAGAGAATAACATTAAGACTTCCTCCCAAACCATCCAAAGTGAAATTTAGACTGTGAAACAAAGCTGCTTGCCTTCCAGTGGGGGACTTTATAACATTTTATTCATGGGAAATGCAATTAAAATATCTGTCTCTTCTGTTTCCTGAAAAATTTAATTTGCATCTTAAGTTGTTACTGCTGTGCCCAAGATTTTCAAATCAAATATTAAAAATGGACTTGTCAACTCCAGCAGCTTTATGCTTGGAGCTAAACACTTCAAAAATTCTGTTTCATTTTGTAGCCTGTTAAGGTACATTTATAACTGCATGTGTAGCATCCTACATTGTTAGTAGGTAAATTTTATAATGACTTTTAAATTAGACTCTTTCTCTGCACTCACTCACTAATCCACCTCATTTCCTACATGTATTTTTATCTGCATGAGAAATTCATGACCTCAGAATCTGACATAAGCCATTGTGTTGTTTGTGTAATCCCAGAAGTCTCGTAGTCTAATATCTCATAGACTTGCTTTGCTTTTTTATATTTTTGAATGATTTTAGATTTGCGTAATGAACAATGCAAAGTATCAGGATTCAACGGCCTATTAATGCAGAAATTATGACTTTACTATGTTTGAAAACATTTCAAGTTTGAAATTCAAGATTTAAAAAAAATGTATATAACAAGAATAGATTGTAATATATTCGGTATAAGTAAGAATTATTTTCACTTGCAAGCGGGGTAAGAATACTTCACACCAAATTTCTTGGAAGTTATGGAGTATGGCAAATTTCAGTCATGACTGGATCCTGGAGCTACTTTACATCCTGTCCCTCTCATCATCAAGCCATGTACTCATATCTTTCAAACTTCAAACCTCAGTGGAAAAGTTGTCCTTAAGATAGCAATTGAAGAAAAGTTCACAAAAAAGCAAATTAATGTGACTTGGATCACATGATCATCATTGAACTAATTACTGTCACAAGAGCTCTTCAAAGCCCTGTTTGTCTCGTCTTTGGCTCCACAGAACCACATGAAATTGTTTCACCCTAGATAAAATTAGCTTGGTCGCCAGAGAAAGAATGGAAAAGAAATACTAAATAGACAAAAGTAATAATAGTATATCTCTTCATTTCAGTCTCTCCTTACAGCTACCTTATATTATACTTTCCTGGATTATAGAATTCTCAAATCACTTTCCAAGGAAGTCAGTGAGAAAAAAACATGCAAGCTGAATAATGTATTTTATTTAGAACAGAGATTTCCCTGTTTGGAAGAGGGTGATCTCTTGGGTCTATTTTTTTTTTTTTTTTTTTAAGCAAAAGTATAACAAATTTATTTTATTCATTCGTGAAGCTAGCTAAATATACCTAAAATGTCATGCCTCATTCTTCATATCATGAGAGTACTTTGGTTTCTTGTGGGCCTTATCCTTAATTTCCAGTACCTTTGAGGTGATTAATTATCATTCTTACTTAAAGTGGAACTAATTTGAATTATCTGGTGTTATAATGCATCTTTTTTTGTAAACTTTTTATATATTTTTTATTTTATTGGCTGTTTATTCCATATCTTGTTACTATAGAAGTTAGTCTTCTGTTTAAACTCAATAGATTTCCTTTATTTTATTCAGCAACACTCTCAGTCTCGTCCCAAACTCTTACGGCTCTAGATTTGTCATGAGGCTGTTGTACGGCTGAGATTACATTAGGTAAAGAGCCAGATTAGCAGACATATCCCAGATCATCAAAAGAAAAGTTAGTACAGCTTCCTATATAGCTACTATATCAAACTGTGTTTGTGATTAGACAGTTCTTCCCTTGTTCGGGCATCATGCTGTGTTTTATTAGACTCTTTCTGGTTACTTCTTTCTAGAACATCCTCATAGAAATTCTTCCCTAAGTTATTTCTACCCATGCTTCATCTTGGTGGTGGTGGTGGTGGAGTTATGTTCTCTTTCCTCAAAACTGCTTTCCCTAAACTCTAAAAAATAATTAGCTTACCCACTTGTATACTGTGAAATCACCTTGTAATTTATTTACCTTTTTATCACTGACCACAATTGTACATTTTAAAATTAGTGTTTTTGTTCTCTATTGTATTGTAACTTCCTTGAAAGTTAAGGCCACTTTGTCTTGTCTGTTGAATACTCAATCCAAATATAGCACATAGTAGGCTTTTAGTAAGTATTTATTGACTGAGTGACAGAAGGAGAACTCAAAATTAACCTGGTTTCCCACACTGGAAACAAAATCTAGGCAAGTTTAGATTCCTAAGGCTGACAGAATTTAGGCTGTTTCCAACCATCAGTTGTGAGTGAAATATAAACAAGATCAAAGAAGCAAACCTTGTCACTTTTATTTATTGCTGTATTTCCCAAGACCTAGAACACTGCTTGACACAAGGTATGTGTTTAATAAATACTTTTTTGACTTAGTCAAGGAAACTTAAATACAAAGTTTTAAAATGTCTTAGCATTAGAGAAGCAGCTGTTGAGTCAGTGATGCCCTCTGGTGACAAAAGTCATCATTGCAGCACTTTTCTTAATTCAGGCAATTGAACTTTGAACTTCTCTTTTGTGTCTAGCATTTCATAGGAAAATATAAGTGGGGCTGTCCCAAAGAGATATACACAAGAAACCCTAGTTCAGTCTTAGCAGTATATGGATAATAACTTCTATATGTATGTGACTTTACAGTTTTCTAAAGTCTTAGGGTATAAAGATTAGTAATATGTAGACCTTATTCCTAAGAGAAAAAATACAACACAGAGAAATATGCACTAATGTAGACATCTACATACAATGTGGAAAAATTAATGGAAAGAAAGAAATCAAAGTATTTCCACATAATAGATGGCTGGGAAGGAAGACCAGGAAAGATTTTATAGAAGAGGTAATGTTTCTTAGGGTTTTAGGGGAGGAGGAGATGTTTTTCATTTAGACCAGAGGCTGGGAGGACATTCTGAGCAGAAGGAAGAGGTTGAACAAGAGTGGTAAGAGTAATTCATTATTATTTCCAAATAAAATGATTTTACTTTGTATGTGGTGCAAGTATTTTACAATAACAAAATATTCCTAATTCCTCCCTTGCATCATCCTTGTATCATTGATGTCATTTATTTCACTAATGCCTAAGCTATAATCATCAAATACATCATTGCTATTATTATTTTAAACAAATCATTATCTGTTAGATCAATTGAGAATAAGAAAAATGAAAATTTTGGTATCTTCCCTTATTCCTTCTTTAATCCTCTTCTGTTTTTCATGCAGATCTGAGTTCCTGAGCTGTATCACATTTCTTCTCTCTAAATAACTTCTTGTAAGGCTGATCTACTTTTAACAAATTCCCTCAATTTTGTTTGTCTGAGAAAGACTTCATTTCTCCTTGACTTTCAAGGATAACTTTGCAGGATAGTGAATTCTAGATTGATGTATTTTTTTCTTTCAACACTTTAAATATTTCCCTCCACTCTCTTCTTGGTTGTATGAGTTTTGAGATGTCAGACGGAATTTTTATCTTGCTCCTGTATAGGTAAGCTTTTTTTTTTTTTCCTCTGACTCATTTCAAGGTTTTCTTGTCCTTTTATTTTCAGGCTAGGTGCAAATTATTGGGTATTTATCCTGCTTGTTTTTCTCTGCACTTCCTGGATCTGTGGTTTGGCGTCTGACATTAATTTGAGGGAAATTCTCAGTTGTTATTACTTCAAATGTTTCTTCTGTTCATGACTCTTTTCTTTCTAGCTTTCTCATTATACGTGTGTTACATCTTTTGTCATTACCTCATAGTTATTAGATACTCTGTTCCATTCATTCAATCATTTTTCTCTTCATATTTTGGTTTTATAATTTTCCATTGACATATTCTCATGTGCACAGATTCTTTCCTCAGCCATGTCCAGTCTCCTAATGAACACATCAAAGAATTCTTCATTTTGTTAAAGTGTTCTTGATCTCTAGCATTTCCTTTTGATCCTTTCTTTGCATTTCCATCTCTCTGTTTACATGACCTATATTTTCTTACAAGTTGTGTACTTTGTCCGTTAGACACTTTAGTGCATTAATCATTATCATTTTAAATTCCCAGTATGATGGTTCCAATATCCCTGCCATGTCTGAGAGTGGTTCTGATGCCTTCCTTGTTTACACTGCTTTTTTTGTCTTTTAGTATGCCTTGTAATTGTTTTTTTTTTTTTTTAGCCTTAGGGCATTTTTACTTTCCTTTTCTTCATCTTTTTATTTTAGGTTCACAGGGTACATATGCAAGCTTGTTACATGGGTAAGCTGCGTGTCACTGAGGTTTGGTGTAGAAATGATTTTATCACTCATGTTGTAATCATAGCACTTGGTAGGTCATTTTTTGACCGTCATTCTTCTCCCACCCTCTACACTCAAGTAGTCCCTGATGTCTATTGTTCTCTTTATGTCAATGTGAACTCAATGTTTAGCTCCCACTTATAAGTGAGAACATGCGGTATTTGGTTTTCTATTCTTGCCTTAATTTGCTTAGGATAATGGCCTCTAGCTGCATCCATGTTGCTGTGAAGGACATGATTTCATGCTTTTTTATGAGTATGCCTTGTAATTTCTTGTTAAAAGCTGGACATGATGTAGTGGGTAAAATAAACTCTAGTAACTAGGCCTTTAGTGATGTGCTGGTAAGGTGTGGGCATTTAGCAAGCATTCTAGAGTCCGATGATTATGTCTCAGTATTTTAGTGAGCTTATGTCCTTGGACTGTGAACTTCACAGGTGTCCCTCAGTTTTATCGACCAGTACAGGATGGCTACACGGTGATGGAGTCAAGTATTTTTCATCCCCCATATGAAAAGCTAGAGAGGGTTAGGGTTGGGTTTTTCACTTTCCCAGGTGCATTGGGCTCCTGTAAAACCCCTTCAGATCAGGATCTGATAAAATAGTTTCCCTCAGGGACAGGCTCTGTAAAAAACAGAATCTTTCTCCTGCTGGAAGCTGGAGATTTATCTCTCATGTTTACTGTGGAGAATCCACTTCATCTCCTGTAGGTAAAGCCAAAAAAGTGTGGGGGTACCTGATATGGTTTGGCTGTGTCCTCACCCAAATCTCATCTCGAATTCCCACGTGTTGTGGGAGAGACCCAGTGGGAGGTAATTGAATCATAGGGGCAAGTCTTTCCTATGCTGTTCTCATGATAGTGAATAAGTCTCACCAGATCTGATGGTTTTTAAAAAGGGGAGTTCCCCTGCACAAGCTCTGCACATGTGAGAAGTGCCTTTCACCTTCCGCCATGATTGTGAGGCCTCCGCAGACACATGGAACTGTAAGTCCAATACACCTCTTTCTTTTATAAATTGCCCAGTCTTGGGTATGTCTTTATCAGCAGTGTGAAAATGGACTAATAGTGTCCTCTATGATGGGACCCTACTGGAGTATTTACTCCCAGTTTTACCCTTTCTTAACTCCAATTAGTCAATTACATTTTAAATTTTCCTACTTCAGTACTGGTTCCCACTCAGGTTTCTGCTCCAGTAGCTTGTGAGTCTCTATATTTGCCTTTCTGTCTGTCTTATTTCGGGGACAGTGATTTTTCCTGTGACCTCACTTCTCTTATAGATTTAAGAAGAATGTATGATTTTCCAGATTTTTCAGTTTTTTACTTGTTGTTATGACAGAGTGGTGACCTCTAAGTTCCTTACATGCCAGACTAACAACTAAAGGTTGTAATTCGTTATTGTTTCGTAAAACATATAACGTCTCAGTTCATTAGCAACCTAAAATCCACAAGCTCATTATTCCTTCCAGAAACAGGACAACCCACCACAGCTAGTCATTTCTAATATCCATTATGTTAACCAAAATTCTGGTGTTGATAAAAGGTAAAAATAGATGAGGCTTATGAGTTGATGTCTTCTCTGGAGCATGCGCTTTTGATTTGGGTTTCCAAATGAAAACTTAACCAAATGACTCTAGAATAGGAAAAAAAAAAAATGCATCTTTCAGCACAACTTAGCTTGGGTCACAAATGACAGGGACACAGACCACAGACAGACTCTGTGATGACACAGTATCCGCTTGGAAACAGAAGGGATCCTGACACTTGTTTACTCACAATTGGAAATGGATTTTACTATTTTTTTTTATGACAAAGAATGAATTTATTCTAGAATTATAACTCTATATACTTTAATTGTAACTATTAAATATTTCATATATACAGAACATTACAGAAAATGTAATGAAAAATACTATCTCCTAGATTTATCAAATGATAGCATTTTATTGCATTTGATTTTCTCCCTTTCTGTCTCTGTCTTTTAGAGAACATAAACAGACATAGATAGAATGTGGTCACTCTTCTATATCCTCTCTCTCTAACTAGAAACGTTTATGATCCTGCCACTGTGTGTGTTTTCTCCACTTTTTCTCTTCTCCACTTTTTAAATTTTTTTATTACTTATGCCTGTATCTATAAACAATACAACCTTTATATATTTTTAAAAAGTAAAATATTGCTTTTTTTGTTTTAAAATTTGCATTAATGCTACCATTATATACTCATTTTCGGGTAGTTTTATTTTTCTCTGATGATTACGCTTCTGAGACTTCAATATGCAGCTATGCATAGCCCTAATTACGTCACATTATGCATTAGCTAACTGATTTTATGTCTGTGATTCATGAACTCATAGGTCATAAAATCAAATCCCCATGGGCAGCACTGAACCTAGGCTTGGGAAGGACTAGGAACTCTAGGAATATGGCATGAATATGCCATTCTCAGTGGGACAGCTGCGGCTCAGACATGTCTGCTGTTGCCATTTGAGAAAGTGGACCTGGTGGAATCATGTCAAGTTCTGTTCACAGGAAAATGGAAGTACATACTTTGTGTGTTACCCTGAAATGCTTGAAACTATTTTAACTGAAAAACTGAGACAAAACACTCATAGTTCAAATAAATCAGTCATGTGTTCAGAATACAGCCAGTTAGGACTCTTCCTAACTCTTTGGTTAGATCTATGTAATTCATTTTATGTAGTGCATTTATTTATTGTCAATTGTTTCCTTCTGTTGGTGTAAAAATGTTTCTATTCTGAAGTAAAACATAATAAAGGGGTTCTGAAAGTATTATCAGTAGGTATTTTTTTTTTTCTTTTTTTTGAGACGGAGTCTCGCTCTGTCGCCCAGGCTGGAGTGCAGTGGCCAGATCTCAGCTCACTGCAAGCTCCGCCTCCCGGGTTTACGCCTTCTCCTGCCTCAGCCTCCGGAGTAGCTGGGACTACAGGCGCCCGCCACCACGCCCGGCTAGTTTTTTGTATTTTTTAGTAGAGACGGGGTTTCACTGTGTTAGCCATGATGGTCTCGATCTCCAGACCTCGTGATCCGCCCGTCTCGGCCTCCCAAAGTGCTGGGATTACAGGCTTGAGCCACCGCGCCCAGCCTATCAGTAGGTATTGAGCAGTTTTTTTTTCTTATATTTGTATTTAAGTATATAATGGCATCTAGGGAAAATTATCCAAGAAGCAGAAATATTTTTAATAGTAGTCTCCATACTTGGACTATATATTGAAATCGGCTACATAAATATATGAATTAATGGTCTTCATCTAAGGAATCCTGATTACAAGTAGCTCTGGGATCCAACCTGCCTCCCAAGTTCCCAACTGCTGATTTTTACACTGGTGTCTGTGATGTTAAAAATAACCCGGCCTCATCACCACTGCCTTCTTCTATAAAGTCTAATGGTAACGATGAATAAAGTGATAACTATTTAATGTAAGCAGTCTTTTTATAACAAATGATATATTGCCACATGGATTGCCATCATAGTTAAGACTCCCACGTAAGTTTTTATTAGAACGATAATAAATGAATGCTGTATGACTAAATAAATCTTTAAAAATAATTTTAAACATATTTTGAACAGATTTTTGCATGTCTGAAAATGTAGACTGTAGAACTTTCTGAGAATAATTTTTAGGAAGGCGAGGAAAAGCAATACAGAAAGACTCAGACGGGGGCAACGTATTGGATTGCACAAATCAGAATATGTATGTTTCCACCTAGAACAACGTTTTATCCCTTTGCTATGTAGTTTACTTTAAAATATTTCATTAGAGACATTGTGATGTATCTGTTAATTCTCTCTCAGGAGATATGGTTAATTACCATCACAAGTAACATACTCTACAGGTGACCTTGATACAATTTGCAAGACCCTGCTCATACATCAGAAATGACTATTACAGGACTTCAGTTTTATTTATCTCTTATCAACATTAGAGGATATTTAACTAGGATAACTCATGTTGCAAAAAGAACTCTATTGATAAAATGAGTAGTAAACAAGATTGTGACTTGACTAGAAATACTGTAGAGACACTGGTCATTACAAGAACGCTAAGCCCTGCAGTCTATGTTTCTGGTGGTTCCTGGGTTTTTACTCCCAAGGAGTCTGATATTTCGCCACTAATTTGAAAGAATCTGGTTGTCTGTTGCTTACAAGTAGATAAGCAGATTTGTGTCTTTAGCATATTGTCACATTTGTATCAAGGAAAGATTTTGTGCGAATCATGATCAAATCATTTTAAATGACAGAGAGCTGGGATTTCATTGAGCTTAGGGAACAGGTTGCATGACTCACTTAGCTCCTGTTTGTTATAAACAATTATATGTGTATGGAATTCACTCTAATGATTGCTTTGATACCTGGCAGTAGGTGTCTAGAAGAGAGTCCTTAGTGCTCACTTGCCTGTGAAAATTGGCTGTTATGATACTAAAATGAAGACAGCAATTTTGAGGGGCCATATTGGCTCAGACTATTTTACAAGTTGGATCAATTTCACTTGGTTTCCTTGGAAGTCTCTTCCAAATTGGTAACTTTGACTCTACCTTCTGCCATGTAGGTACCATAGCAAGACTATCTATGAACAATAAAATCATAAGATCATAAGACGTAAAGTTGTTTTGTTTAGTAGTAAGAGTACTGCTGTGAAAATCAGAAGATGAAGTTCTGGCGGGATTGTAAACTAGTTCAACCATTATGGAAAACAGTATGGCGATTCCTCAAGGATCTAGAACTAGAAGTACCATATGACCCAGCCATCCCATTACTGGGTATATACCCAAAGGATTATAAATCATGCTGCTATAAAGACACATGCACACGTATGTTTATTGCGGCACTATTCACAATAGCAAAGACTTGGAATCAACCCAAGTGTCCATCAGTGACAGACTGGATGAAGAAAATGTGGCACATATACACCATGGAAAACTATGCAGCCATAAAAAAGGATGAGTTTGTGTCCTTTGTAGGGACGTGGATGCAGCTGGAAACCATCATTCTCAGCAAACTATCGCAAGAGCAGAAAACCAAACACCGCATGTTCTCACTCATAGGTGGGAACTAAGCAATGAGATCACTTGGACTCGGGAAGGGGAACATCACACACCGGGGCCTATCACGGGGAGGGGGGAGGGATTGCATTGGGATGTAAATGACGAGTTGATGGGTGCTGACGAGTTGATGGGTGCAGCACACCAACATAGCACAAATATACATATGTAACAAACCTGCACGTTATGCACATGTACCCTAGAACTTAAAGTATAATAAAAAAAAGAAAAAAAGAAAAAAAGAAGTACTAGTCCTAATTCTACCATTATTTGGTAGTTTTTATTAATATGTTAATTTATCTTTCTGGGTCTCTATTTTTCTATAAAATGAATTCCTTTCCGACTGTTAAAATCTTTGAGCCTATATGAAACATACAAATTCTTATCTCTCTGGAAGGAAGCACAGCCTAAGATACACCCTCTGAGATGGAAGGGTATTCTAACAGAAAGATCAATGGGATTCAGAGTTGGCAAAATGCTTTGTGAAGTTGGGAAAGGAACTCAATTTTTCAAAGATTCAAGTTCTTCTTTTTAAAAACAGAAACAAAAGCATCTAGTTTATGAGATAATTGTGAAGATTAAATGATCAAGACAATTTTAAGAAAAGATGTTTTAACAGTAAAGAATTACATAAACATCCTGGTTCACCCCACCCATCCTGGGAATCTTCTGTTTCAGAGAGACAAATACAATATCTCTTTACTGATACCAGCTCAGGTATCATCAGTCTATTTCTTGGGCGGGAAAGGCCACCCAAGTCTTTCAAATTGAAAAGACAAATACTTCAATTGAATATAAACAATTTTATTCCACAACTCCTTAGAGGTCACATGTATGAAACATTTTCCTTATAAACCAGCAATTCTTTGGAACCAATTATATTTAGGGACAACTTTCTCATTCAGTTCTTCTTCTTTTTTTTTTTTTTTTTTTGGTTTCTTCTCATTCTCTTCTTGATGAAGATGATAAAAGACAAAGGAGAGGAATACTCTGAAAAGTTGAGATAAGAAAAAAAGTAATCTGTTTAATAATTCATGAATAACAAATAAGTGGGTCCTCTATGTTACTTTCTTTGCAGCATCTTTCTTCTACTTTTAAATCACTTATAAATATGATTTTGTTCTCATCATATTTTAACAGGGTTCTGTCTAGTGTATTTTAATTAGAATATGACATTATTTTTTTCTTTCTTTAAAAAATTAATTGAGATAAATGTTTTCAGAACACAGATGACTTTTCCACAGGACTTGATTAAAAAGAAGTCACCCTGTTTTGTTGCCAAGGGCACTAAAAATATC
Source organism: Rhinopithecus roxellana (assembly GCF_007565055.1). Lineage (NCBI taxonomy): Eukaryota > Metazoa > Chordata > Mammalia > Primates > Cercopithecidae > Rhinopithecus > Rhinopithecus roxellana. The sequence continues at coordinate 139,639,382 of NC_044550.1, forward strand.
CGGTTGAATGGTTAGTCATTTCTTTTCTAATGAAAAGAGACAGCATGGAGATTTCCCGGAAAATGAATCAGTGTAAATGGGGATAGTGGTTTGTAACATCTTTCTGCTGAACTGTTTAGAACATGATAGAGACCAAACAAGATTGCCGAACAAAATGAATTGATACAAAATGTGTTAAAAGAATGTCATATTTTGTCTTTAACATAATTGAATCTGCTGTGATAATAGCCCATGCCAGCCAAGAGACTGAATATCAAACTCTGTGGGATTGGATTCTCTTTGTGCTGTTATAGACACAATGGCAAAGTGTCTCCTCTTTAGTTTTTCAAGTTAATGTGACTTTTAAAATTGATTAATAGTCATTGTGCATTTTTATTCGTCTGAAGTTCAGAATTTAGTCTGTTATAAAGAATAACTGGTAGCTTTGATGTAATAAGAGATGATAGAGCTCCTGGGATTTAAAAGTAAAATTATCTTGGGATGTAACCTATCGTTTCAGGGAAAGAAAACTATCTTTGGAAGCTGTATTCGTTTGGACTACCATCCAGTAACTATCGTATGTGCTGTGTCACCAGTCTTTGATACTTCAAACACAGGGCGTGTGGGCCAAGTCTGAAGGAAGGTCAGTGAGGGAAGGGAAATGGATCCCAGGAATGTGATTGCCTAAGTGAAGTACAAAGAAGGAAACAACCTTCAAAATACATCCCCTGTCATTTCACTGAAAAAACTTTCCATCATGTATTGTATTATTTTTAAATTTCAAAAATAATTCCTGTTAAATATGAAACAACACATAGAAGCATGTGATCACCTTTTTTTTTTTTTTTTTTTTTTTTTTTTTTTTGAAACAGAGTTTCACTCTTATTGCCAAGGCTGGAGTACAATTGCACAATCTCTGCTCACTGCAACCTCCGCCTCCCGGGTTCAAGCGATTCTCTTGCCTCAGCCTCCCAAGTAGCTGGGATTACAAGCATGTGCCACCACACCAGGCTAATTTTGCATTTTTAGTACAGATGGGGTTTCTCCATTTTGGTTATGCTGGTCTCAAACTCCTGACCTCAGGTGATCCACCCGCCTTGGCCTCCCAAAGTCCTGGGATTACAGGCGTGAGTCACCATGCCTGGTGTGGTCATCTTTTAATATGTCAGCTTGGCTAGGCTACAATTCCATGACTCATCAAATAGGAATCTAGGTATTGCTCTGAAGGTATTTTATATAAGTGATTAAAGTTATAATCAATTTTAAGTATGATAGAGTATTCTAGACAATATGAGTGAGCCCAATTTAATCTGTTGAAAGGTCTTTAAAAGCAGAACTGAGGCTTCTCTGAAGAAGAAATTCCACCTATGGACAGCAGCTTCTGCATGTGCCCAAGAATTCCAGTTGGCCCTTTCTGACTGAATGACCTATGGTTTTTGGACTTGCCTAGCCAGTCCCGAAAATCTCAGGAGCCAATTCTTTACAATAAATCTTTTCTTATATAATTTCCACTGGTTCTGCTTCTTTGGTTGAACTCTAAATAATACAAATTTTGGTAGATTAGAGGAACAGAAGCAGAAGGAGGAGCGTTATGAATTGACTTTGGGTTTTCTGGAATTGAGTAGACCAAATCTGATTAGATTTAAAGGCACTTAAGGCTCTATTTTCAGTAGTAAAGAGAGCACTGATAGTTCATGGCATGATGTGGCAATAGAGATAAGCAAAGTATTGATTGCTATTGGATACTCCTAGCCAAATATCTATAGCAGGCAAGGTTCTGGGTGACTATGTATTTGCTATCTTACAACATTTTCATTGAACTAAGTAATTCAATGGAATTGGCTGGCTGCTTCTAACTGTGCTGGAAAAAATGGAGAAATAAGTTGATGAACTTAGGACTTGAAATCCCCAAGTCAAGTTCTGCGTAAGTTATTTGAAAGTTTCTGTATCTTCCCTGAAAGAAAATCATTGCTTACTACAGTTATATGGCTAAGATTTCTGAAAACTAAATCCAGAGCTCCATCCTGCAAGTGGCTTAATTACAAGACAAATTGAATTGACCTCTCCAGGTGCCTTCTATTAAAGTCAGGGCATTGATTGGGAAGAAATGGGATCCTAAAAATTGAAATAGGACATTTAGACAGTTTCTGTTATAGCTGGGGATACTGAATTCTTTAAGTTCTACCAAGCCTTCTGTGCCAGAAAAATAATACTTATATCCCTGCCTGAGGAGATTAGTCCTCCTTTACCTAAGGAAACCTCAATGGACTCCACTCAGTTAGCTGTCTCACAAAACACAGCTGAGTCTCCTTAGGATCTACTTACCTGGGTGAGATATTTCCAGAGTGTGTACATCATGACGGATTTCATAACAAGTCAAAAGGCTGACCATTGTACAACAGATCATTGTTTCCCTTTTGTCCTAGAGCTCTGAAGAGCCATAAAACTTTGTTAGAATCAAAACTTCCCTAACATGACCACTGCAACGTTAAACTATCTTTAGTGAAGGACTGCCACTTAACAAGTTAGACACAGGCACTGCGGGTATAATGTAAGAAAAATGGAAAGTGGGACTCTTTTCTGGAGGTGGATGAGGCTTAGATGAGGATGAACAAATACAGACAAGAGAAGAAAGTACCATGGCCAGAAAAAATGTAATGCTTTAAAATGATCAGAACTGTGCCATTTCTCTAGGGGCAGAGATTTCAGTTTATACAAGCCTGCAGCTTTACTAGCCTCCCTCTTTATTGAGCCCTGAAATTATTTTTTTTCCTCTTTAGACATGCAAATATGTTGAAAGCTCTGATTGATTCCTAAGAATCACAGAACAAGTACCTGTAGGAAGAAAGGTGATTCTAAAGTGTGAAACTCCACCCTCTGGTTTCCTATATTCTCCCAGATCTTGCTTTTAAATTCTTATTAAATTCTAAAGAAATTCTTCCTTGCCTTGGTAGATCTCCAGTGCATTGAAACAAACTTTTAAAAATATCTTGTTTAGATTTTTTGTTGTTTTTAGTGGGAGGATTTGTCCTAATTACCTACTGTGCCATCAGCCAAAGCTAACTTCCTGTCACATTTATTTTTAAGTGTACTTTGTGAATTTGGAGCATAACACTGAATTTTCTATTTATAGTAATGCAAGATTTTCATTAAAATACATTTAGTGAGTAAAATGTGAGTCAATTTAAACAAAGATATTAAGCAAACATTATGTATACAACTTAGGCAAAAATAGCAAAAGGCATTAAAGAATATGCCATTGACTGAAGTCTGGAAAACACAAAAATGAAATAGTTGATATTAAATGACTGGTAGTGTGGCTTCCAAGGCTTTGGTGCTCAGAGATGTGCACCTCCCTAACAGGAAGTCATTCTCCTTGGTTCAATCTCCGATCGTAGACTTGTTTCCACAAGAACAGAGTTCCTGCTTAGTTCTTGGGCTCAAACTCCTGTGTGGTTCTCTGAGTCTCCAGTTTTGCTCTTTTATACTTTGAGCAAACATTTATTTGGAATGCACTGTGTGGATTCAACATTATTAAATGTTGGTGATGTAGTATCTGATTTTGAGATGCACACAGCCGGTTTGATGAGATAGAGAAATGAGCAAATCGCATTAGTTACAAATACAACATAGAATCATGGGCAAGAAACACAAGTAGCACAGTGTAGGTGTGATTAACCTTCTCTTGGAGGTGAGAATCTAGGGATTGATTAATAATCTGACAAGTTTGGCAGAAAGAAGGTGGAGAAAGTCTAATGATATTTAAAGGAGGGAATTCTTGAGAGAGAAAACAGCTTGAGTAAATGGGAAGAGGCATGAAGCATCATGGTTTGGTTGGGTAACTGGAAATACTCAATTACTACTGATATAATAATTGAGAGAAAGTAATACTAGGCTAATCTGGCCAGAGAGAGAAACAGGAGTATGATTACCAAGGTAAACAAAGAGCTCTGATTACTCTCTGCAGTCAACAGAGAACCCTGATGGGGTTTAAACAGAGCAATGATGTCATCACATTTGTAGTATCCACGGACATACATGTTGGGGAAACAAGAAAAGATGATATGGGCATCACAATGAGGGTTAGAGCCTTAGAGAAAATTGGATCATTGTACAATAATGTGTGTCATGAGGTTTATAAAAAGTATTTTCACTGAAGTTATCTCTTTGTTTGGAGTTGTAATACTTAGTAATTTTAAGATTTCAACGTATATGGTTCTTATTTATATCAATATTTTTGAGTATATAAGACAAGGAGTTAGATTTCTGTATTGATTGATATAATTAGGATTTTATGAAATGTACATTATAAATATATGTAGTAAACATTTTTTAGAGTGAAAAGTTCTGAAGTATTAACATGTTTTCTCCATGAGAAAACACAAAACAACTAAATTTACTAGATGAAAATTAATCCTGTATTCAAAAGGTAAAAAGTCCACTTAGAATCAAGTTAATTTTTGGAATTCCATTGAAATGGGGAGGAAAAAAGTCCCTACCAGCTAACAGCATGATGCCACTGCACAACATGCATATCTGTGTTTCAGCACTGGCATATTAATATGAAAACTCTTCAAACTAATTTTTGCTAAATGTCATATTAGTAACAGCATAGACCATAGCCCTAATATGCTGGAAACCATTTTATTTCAACCTTTGTATAATAATCATAAATTAACTGAGAAACAGAGGTCAGAAAAGAGATAAGTAAAATAATTTTTTATATTATTGCAATAATACAAGTTTTATTCCTCTTTACTCAATTGTCAATTCTCATGACCTATATTTAAAACTAATTTTTCATAATTTTGATAAAATGAGAAGTTTTAAAAGAATCTCTTATAAGATAATGCACTCTGAATTCTCAATGTCAAATACATATGCCTCCTTCTTTCCTTCATGAATAAAATCTGAATAAATATAATTAATTCTAATAGGATTTTAGCTCAAAATTATTATTGCTTTTGTTTCTCTTAATTACAATGGGCTACACAAAGGTACATAAAAGTATTAGTTTAGTAAAAAATCTAACCTTATTTTATTATTAGAATTATTCTACTACCAAATAATTTTATTAATTTAAATGTACTATTAACAATTTGGATCTTGAAGATTAACAAAAAAATTCAACAACGTATTTATATCTTTTTAAATATATCAAAGCAATATCTAATGAAAACATTGGCCAATATATTGAGATAAGCAAGCTCTTTACAAATGTGAATTGGAACCTGAAATTTTAATTTTAATTCAATCATGCATTATTCCTTGAATGACTTCAAAGGATGATTACCCACGTGGACAACTAGAGTATTAAGTATTGACTGCTAGATAAAAGACATTATTTCTGATTGTTACCATGCATCAATTTCTAGGGCTTTGAAAAAGTTTGTTTTTAAACATTTTATTCGGTTTTACAGCTTTTTTTTTTTTTTTTTTTTTTTTTGAGGACGAAATGTGCCAGTCTTCTTACTCAAACAAACTAGAGGTTCGACTTCAGTTTTCTTAAAGGCCAGAAGGACAGTTAATCAGTGTTCGATTGTAGAATACCTCTGCTAGTCGTGAACGCTGGGTCACACCTGGTCATTTAGGGGAAGTTTACCAATGATCAGAGAAGAAACTTTTTGGACTTAAACTTGGATAGCAAAACGGAGTAGGTCTGAATCTGAGCGAAATTTCAGAATTGCAATCAATGGAACTTGGTTACTTCATAATCACCATCCGAATGAGTATGAAGAAGAATGAATGTGCCGTTTGGTTTCTCGCTTATGTGACTGCACAATCATAATTTTATTAATTCAAAAAATATGTCTTTGTCTTCTGTTTTGTGCCAGGAACTACAGTAAGCATTAGAGATACGAGAAACAAAATGATGCTTGTTTGTATCTTTGGCTCACATCTATCAATGGTGCCATCAAATATATCCAAGTGGCTAAAAAATTCACAATGATCTTGTTGGGATGATTAATTGAACGACTTTCATCAGAAATCTTCATAAATCTCAAGGTAGCAGGTGTGATAGTAAGCAAATAGAATGAAATTGTGGAAGAGTAATAATTGCTCATTTCCACACGGGGGCACTTGTAAACTCAGAAACAGTTCTCTGCACTTGCTCAGATCTTAATTTGTTGTTTGGGACTGGAATGATTGTGGATGTCTGTATTAATCCCCAGTATTTAAAAAAAAAAATTTTTTTTTTTGGAGAAAGACAGACAAATAACTATAGCACATTTTTTTCTTATTGTTAGGGGGCAGAAATGCTATCTTTTGAAAACACATAAGCTCTGCCTTTCTATTTTTCTTCTGCTGGCTCAAGAAATACTGCACAAAGAAGAAATTTGGTTTGTGTTCAGTTTTTTTTTCTTTTCCATTTATTCTTCAATTACTTAGAAAATCTAGAAGAGCAACCAAGAGCTAATATTCATGTAAGCACTTGAATTTCCCACATGATCTAAAATGTTTTAGTTAGTAGATACCTCTTGAGGAAAATATGAGAAGTTTGAGTGTTTTCTCGGCAAATACAAAGAATTCTCTAACTCCGAATTTCAACTTAGATGAAAGGAACACTATCCTTAGACTGGCAGAGTTCTGGGCTGTCTCTAAAAGCAGAAAGGTCATTAAATAGTTGCTTTCATTACATGTATTTGTGTGCTCATTTTTAGCCATAATATGGAGCAAAAAAATATTATCACTTACTATACTGATACAAAAAATCTTCATGATCATCTCATCAGTTCTAGAGGAAGACTATGTTTTCGTCATTATTTTGTTATCTCTCTGATTCGGTAAATGTCAGTGCTATTACATTTTTTACTGAATAATTGACGTATAATTACTTGTTGATATACCTACTGTGATTTGTACAACTCAGTAACCTGTTCTGCCCTGTAGCAAATCTTTCAAACATAAAATATATACCTTTTATTTTTTCTAAGACATAGTCCCACCTCATCTCTCCCCGCTCTTAAATTTGAAGGCAGGAAAACAGAAGAAATGAGAGTTTTTATTTTATTTTATTTTATTTTTATTATACTTTAAGTTCTAGGGTACATGTGAGAAATGTGAGTTTTTAATCTTAATTGAGAATCTTCCATGTATGTTCTTCAGAATTTTGAGTGAATTATACAGGTTGTGGAAACATGTTCACCTTCAACAAAATGAGAAAATTAATCTATTAAATACTGACTCAAAAATTTGAAGATTGCATTAATTTTCTATTACTTACTATGAATTAGTAAGACAATTTCCAAACAAACATACATATTCTAATTTATCCAGATGCTTTTTCTTCATTGGAACAGTCTTCTATATATTTATTCTAACAATGTGAATATTGTTCAAAGCATGCCCAACACTCTTAAAATTTATTAAAAAATAGAGCAAGTTGTTTTGGAAATTTTGACATGGAAGAACTCTGAGAATAAATTTAATTTTTAAAAGGCTTCATGTTCCTTCAGAGTCAAATATGGCAAACAGAATTTATGAATTCTTTAATCTCTTATTCTTTGTAACTTTTTTTTCTCTTCTCAGGTTATTTTTGTTTTTATTATTTCTTTTTATCATATTTTAATATAATGCTATATATTAAAGTCATTTTTAATTTTAATCTAACTTTTCTACTTCCCTACCAGTAGCAAACACTTGAACTCAAGGGCTAGTATCCTGATTCATTAGAAATTCTCTGTAGTTCACCAAAACATTTTTAATACATTCAGATGCGTCAAGCATTCTTTAGATTTTATACAGTTTAGAAATCACTCTTGGAGACTGTTTATTGACTTGTCTGAAACTGGACTGGTAGCCTCCATGCTGGAAATACAATTTCAACATAGGATGTCACATTTTTCACCATCGTGAAAATTTTCTTTGCTTCTCTGATGTAGCCCCTCTTTTCCAAATCTCATGTCTTCCACTTACTTGATTTCCTCCTTTGTTTTTGTGTGGTTTCCTCAAACAAAGCTTCCTACGAAATGGTACATGGGAGGTTGACTTTTCTGGACTTCCATGTCTGAAAAACTCCTTTAATTTGTCCTGAGATGCTAAAGGTCTCCCTGTAGCTTCTATTTCTTTCCCTTTTCATCTGACACTTTCTGCTCTCTCTCTTTACCCAAGTTTGTGGAATCTCATCTTGACTCTCATTTTTCTTAGGTTTTTACAAGTGGTTTGGGTTAAGTCTGCTTTTCTTCCATTTTTATGGTGATTTTTATGAGTGCTTTTAAACAGAAAATTCATATTCTTCAGTCCTCAGAAATAATCCTGAAACTTTTTTGATTACTTCATGCTCTCTATTTTTCAGTTCTTTATTTCTGGTAACCCTATGAGGGATTTTCTGGAGTTTTTCTCTAATGATCTTCCCTTTCCTTTTCTTCTCTTTTTTCATCTTCGGTTCTACTTTCTGGCAGTTTTCTCCAACTTTATCTTTCAATGTCTTATTGATTCTTTCTTGTGTACCATTGTATTTTCAGCATTCAAGGCTTCTTTTGTTCTCTGAATCTATCTTTTTATTTTACTTTGTTCTTTTCATGAATGTAACACCTCTTATTTCTCTCAGAATAGGAATAGTGTGCATAGTGTCTTTGTTTTCCTTTTCTTTTATTTTTTGTTATTTTATTCTGCCTTGTTAGTATTTTCTTGTTTTCTCTTTTTCAATTGATTTTTCTGTTGGTTTGTTCTATTTTTATCTGTCATATTAAAATTTTCCCTTGCATGTTCCATAGTAACATTACATTACGATAATTTTTAATGCTGATGCAGGACTTTACACTCCTTAGCTAGGCTAAATCTGGGTTCTTGTCTCACAACCAGGAAAATTTAGGCATGCAGATATTGAAAAGTGAGTGGTGTAGAATTTATTAAGCAAAAAAAAGCTCTCAGCAAAAAGAAGAGTCCTGAAAGCAGGTTGAATTCAAGGGCTTTTATATATCCACTGATGGGGCTGGGTTCTCTATGTTTATAAAGTGCCAATTCCTGGCAGCTGCACCCTGTACTTCCAGTTGTGCTTGCCACCCCTTAGTCTGAGTCACTCCACATTGATTTATATCCCTTACTGTGTATGTGTTAAGGGACAGAATTTTTCACCAAGGGCATGTTTAGGGAAGCCCCCTGGGCACAACGTCCTTGGTGGGTCAGACCATCTGGGGAGACCCTCCCATATCTGCCTAGGAGAGTTCTCTGCCTCCTGCCTCTATCAATACTGTTCAGATATTATTTGGAAATATCTGGTTAATGGCTCTGTAGTATCTCATTTTATGAACTAGATGTATACACTTTTAAAGGTGAGTCAGGCGCAGAGGAAGGTAAACTACCTGCAGCACCCTTCTCAGCTTGCATTTCTCTACCTAGACTCACCATATTCTAACCAAAGTTTTTCCAGACATCACCTCAACAGTATCACCAGCACCCCATAGCACTTCTACCCATTTATATCAATCAAAGTAGAGTCAAGTATCAAACATCAGGTGTTTTCATACTTCCACTTAGTGGAAGTGTTAGAATGAACAATTTGAGGGGTCTAAAAGCTCTTCCTTTAAAACCAATGCTTTAAAATTATTTGGGGTATTTTAGGGTACTTAAGGAGACTTGGGACCAGACGGACTGGGTTCAAGTCCAACCCTGTCACTTATTAGTTATCTGATCTTGAACAATTTATTTAAAGCCCTGTCTCCTCAATTATTAAGATTAAACAATGCCTAATTTATAAAATCACTGAGAATTAAATGAGATAATATATTTGAATTGCTTAGTATAGCGCCTAGTACGAGTATTTCTCAATGAATTTTAATTTTTATGCTTCCAGATGAAGAAACACATGATTATTACATAAAATGGGAAGATACAGAAAAGTATAAAGGAGAGAAGCAGTGGATGACCCAGAGATAACCATGCTTCACTAACAGACACACATGCATAATTAGCTTTTTCCCCTCAACTGATCAGAGCCTTCAGAGTAGAACTTTCAGGTCAGGGGAGAGATGAGTCTTACAAGCCTAGTTGGTCAAGACAGGTGAAAGTGTCAATACTGAGTATGCAATTGTTTACCTCCATTTTTTTCCTTCCAGTACCAGAGTCCTGCTTGCACCTGTAACCTAGTGCCCTTTAGTTCCGAGTATCATTAATACCTTCTTTATGGAATAAATTCTAGTCTACTAGAAGTGAGTCAGCAGTTGCCCAGTTGCAGAGAGTAGAAGACTTCTTACTGGAATACAATGGATTTTTAAAATAGATTTATTCAGAGCTTTGAATAAATAACCAAGAAACTTTGGGAAAGAGTTCAAGAATAGATACCCAATATTGTTCATTGCATCACCTCTTTTTCTTCTTGTCAGCCAATCTATATCTGTTCCTACATACACCCCTGACTTCCTGCCACCACCAGATTGCCCAAGCACTCAATTTTTCTTTACCCACATTTTCTCATTCTAGGCAGATTTCCAGGAAACTGTTCCTCATCATCCTAAAGACAAAACAACAACAATAGCAACAACAACTTAACCCAAATAAGCAGAAAAAGACATGATTTCTTTTATTTCAGAGTTCTATTCTCAGTTTGATAACTCATGAATTTAATAAGCTACTTCATTTTATCTATTATGCTTATCATTGCTTAGATATTGTTCATAATATGAGGGAATTCACGCATATGGATGCTGAACTTAAGTAACATTTGCCAATAGAGACTCAATAGAAACAGAGATTGTAGAAATGGCAGTTGCAAGCCTCTCTTTAATCGAATGAATAATCCAATACCTGGAAAGGGATGAGGTAAACTCAAGCAGAGTTTAGGTTAGTGTTTGATGTGGTAAGATTAGGGAATGTTGCAGAGTTTGGGCATTCATTCTATCCAAAAGGTGTATCTGAGAAGAAATCACAGATGGCAGCTGGGGATACACCAGGTGAGGCAGATGTCATTACTGCGGATCCTGGTGCTCTATCCATTTGGTTGCCAGGGAATGGAATGCCACAGTGATGAGAGTCAGAGAAGCCATTAACTGTTAGGCTGTGTGTCAGGGCTTCATGCACACAGATGAAGAGCAGAGCAAGCCTCCAATTCTATCAGCCATGAATTGGAAGGTAAGAAGAGAAATGTGTCAATTTAGAGACTCTCATTTATCTAGAAAGCATCCAGACGCTTTAAGGAAATTAGTTACACTCTTACTCATAAATGCTATAAGAATATTTCTTAAAGTGTAGGCTGTAGACATTCTAGACTAGAATCATAAGGTGAATATGCTATGAAGACATGATAGTGGCAGAAGGCAGACAAATCCTTAGGGAGATAGGGGTGGGTTCCCAGGGAAACCCCACCTTTAAGCCTGAAAGCCAGACTACAAGTCTTGGATAAATCCATGGACCCGGTTGAGAATCCGTCTTCCCATTTGGCATGCTTTCCTCTGATTGATCGTCACCCTTCACTTATCTTACATACACATACCCTTCCGTAATTGGTTTCTTACACTGTTGTGCCCACCTTTGAGTGGTGCCTTTGTTTCAGCCTTTTTTTACATATTCACAAACCAATCAGCATGCACTCCCCCATTCTCAGCCCATAAAAGCCCCAGACCCAGCAACACTGGGAGAGAGACCATCTGATTTCAGTTGGGAACCATCCTTACCTCTCCTCTCCACTGAGAGCTGCTTTGTCACTCAATAAAACTCTTCTCTGCCCTCCTCACCCTTTGATTGTCAGCATAATCTAATTCTTCTTGGACACAGGTCAAGAACTTGGGATTCTGCTGGATGTGGGTATAAAGAATGCAGTAACACTTTAGCCCTCCACCCCCTGCCAGTGCCCAGCAGCTATCCCATGCAATGGGAAGCAATGGCAGGACTGGTCCAGCCTGGGAGCCACAAGGCAAACTGGGACAATTGACTGAGAGAGCTGTTAACATGCCACCATCATTCAGGCTGCAGTGGGACTCAAAGAGCTGTTAACATACTGTAACCCCCCCTCCGGGGCTTCGGGGTTGAAGGCTTCCCTGGTTGGGTGCCACCACGTTGCCCTCATCTGAACACCAGAGTCCCTTGCAGAAGTTGCTTGATACACACCTAGTCCAGCTGCAAGCCCCACATGGAGCCCACTCTTGTGCTAGCTCTCAGACCAGCCAGCAAGATCCCACACTCGCTTGCCCACACCACCCCTCCCCTGACAGGGATGAGCATTCAGTGGTGGTGGCTGCATGATCTGCCCTGGAGTGCAAGCCAGGCACCACGCACGGGCCTGGTGGGTGGAGCACCTCCTGTGGTGAACCTGAGGCTGAGCAAGGCCTGGGCAGGGGTATCGCCAGCTGGAGATCTCTGGTTGGCAAAGTGGCAGAGAAAAATCCTGCATCAGACAGATTCTCTGTTTTTTCTGTCTTGGTTCTGCAAACAGTGAGTTCATGAGTTGATACTGTCACTGAAGACAGTACAGATATGCCAATTAGTTGTAGAGAATCTGTGTTTGTATGTTATCTGGGGAATGGAGTATCGTTCACACAGTCTTCTATTTGAAATAAATGAATTGTCTAAAACAACTATTTAGGTTGGTAAAAAGTAATTGCAGTTTTTGCCATTAAAAGGCAAATACAAGAGGTATTTAAAGTTGCACAATTATGCAGCTAGGTTTTAAAATTTTTGATGAATGTGATCTTGTGCTAACTTTTTTTTCAGTAAGGTTACTATTTTCACAATCAAGAAAAATGGGTTACAAGGGAAAAAAGTCAAAAATAACTTACAAGTCAAACAAGTTACTGTAATTTGCTGATTTTTACAGAATCTAAATGTATTCTTGCTTTTATGTTTTCCCAATAAGTGACTTAGATAATGAGTTACTTTCTTGACTCTGAATGTCTTGACTAATGATGGAGCATGGCTTCAAAAACGCTGATTATGAGAACCTGTTTTCTTTTCTACTATGAACATAAAGCAGCAATGTCTGTGCACTAAAAAATTACTCAGTTTATTTAAGTTGAAGTGGCTTCTTCATTTTAGAATTCAATATGATGAGTTAGCAACAATTCCTTTTAGCCTAAGTTTTGTGTTCAGAAGTAATTTGTTACTTAAAAAAAATTCACATTTTCAAGTCAGTAGAGTAATTCTAAAAATGAATATAAAAACTACTAGCCTATAAACAAAAATCAAGTTCTGAATTCTCATATTAAAGCATGTGTAAGTAAATAAAATATGTTAAAAATATCTAGCATCTTACCAATTAAGACACTTTGAAAACCAAATTTTAGCTGTTTATTCCCTTCTTTGCGGTTAACTGAAACTGATTAAAAAAAAGTTACTTGGGATCAGACAAAATATATTTTCTAGAGCATTTGGAAAATGATCAAGACAAGTTACATCTATAGCTACATAATGGAATACTAAGTGGTGGTTCAGAATAAGAATGTATATTTACATGGGTCTACATGAAAAGAGATCTATAACATTTTGAGCAAAGAATAGATCGCAAGAATATATATAGTACCATCTTACTTTTCTAAAATGAATATATTTTTATATTTTTACATGTGCATTCTTGTTTGTAAGAGCAGTCACTAAAATATTAATTGTGAATAGATTGGGCAATAGAAATGGTTTTAGGGAATTTAAATGTTCTTTCTTATCCTTTTCTGTATTTGGGTGATGTAGTGTTTTTAAATGTCCAAAAAGCGAGCAGGTTTATCCTAAAAACTGAGGTTTAAGTAAACAAACTTCAAATCATCATCAGTAAGAAATAAAAAGAGGTCACCCTTCTTCAAGAGAGCATCCCACTGCAGAGGCAGCATTGCCTGGGCATTGACCGGGAAATATACACTTGCTGTTTCTACTCTTCTCATTTCAACCTAAATGTGACCCCTGCAATATTATACTAAGCCAACATTTTAGGGGAGCTTCTGTGGACAATTACTTAGGAAGTACCTGGAAATATGTACTAATAGGATTCTCTCATTTCTCCAGTCTACCAGACAGTAAAGCTCATAATGTAAATTAAATCATCATCATTAATATTGAGAAGATCTCTTTGCTTTAGTAGGCAAGAGCCGGAAGTCTACGATAATGGTTCCGCTTAATAGATTACTTCTTCAAAGTAAATAATACATTACTATTGTTCCTTACTTTCCTGAACAGCAATAACTTAAAGGGTGCAAATAAAAGAAAGAATCCCAAATATTTTCTTTTCCTCTCATCATAGGAAATTCTACTGTGCAGGACTGAAAATATTTGCATGACCTAGAAACAAGTACAAGAGGGAGCCATAAACTATGTGTGTAAATAATAAAAATTATAAGTCAAGTTAGTAAACTGTTCAATAAAATATGTCCTGACACCCTTCTTCGTTATTTAACTCTACATGACAACCTGAAAGCTCATGCTTGAATAGAGAAATTGTGGACTCCTGGGCTGGCAGCCCGTTCAATGCTCTTTCCATCACACTTCAGCTGTGTGAGTGGCCTTGAACATAAGCATGTAGCAATGTTACGTTGCACTTGTGAACTCTGTTTATATCTACAAACAGCTGCACCTTGACAACTTCTCTGGGTTTGGAATGCATCCACTGGTGGTGCTGTTAGCTCTGGGGAAGAGGCCAACACAGACTTTGTATGTGGGTTTGAGAGTTATTTAAGCAGGGAATTCCAGGGTCTTGGGTACCTGGAGTGTGGTCTTGAGCACTCGCAGGAATTGCCTCAGTGAGAGACAGCCACCTAGCCCAAGATTTCATTCTTCCTTGGGAGCCCACATCCAATGACTGATATAGGTCAGCATGTAAAGTCTTGCTTATTTTGTCCCTATGGGGAGCAACACTGATTTAAGCTCCAGTGCTTCCTTTGTGGTGGGCCAACGCTGTCATGTAACCTGACTTCCCTTCTATCCAAACTTGCTTTCCTACCCTTTCTTACACAGTTAATTATCATAAGCGCTCTCCCTAATAAACCTTCTGCACCCTAAGTTCTGTCTCAGAGATTGTTTTCCAGAGAACTGAGCTGCCTTACCCAGCGGGGCAAGGCACCTGAAAGTGCAGGGCCAGGGTAGGGCCCTTCTTGCTTCTTCCTAGTATTCTATTGAAGCCATTTACCTCATTGTAAATAGCATGCAAAAGAATCACCTGGTAAGGTGCCTCATTATGTGGACACCATGAGCCCACCTCCCAGAGATCCTGATTTATAGGTTTGGAATGCAGCTGAGATATACATAATGAATTTGAACACATATCCCAGATGATTTTGATGCAGGTAGATTCAACTTGAGCAATTTTTCACTGTACTAAACATACTCTAAGTATAGACTATATTAGGATACAAAAGGAGCCAAGAGCCCTTTTTTTCTGTTTTCCGTCCCTCGAGTCAGGGAGGAACATATTGCTTATTGCTTAATACATGAAGCATATGGAGAAAACATTCAAGGCAGTAATTAGCAACAAAAACAAACAAACTTGTCTGCTTCTGCAAGACTGGGGCATTGCCCTTACCACCTGGTTAACATTTGCAACAATTTCCACACTGACCCTACTCAATGACTTTCCCTACCTTTTCCTATAGCACTCATCATTCTCTGCTGTCCTACATATTTTACTTATTTAATTACTATTATGGTCTATCTTCACCACTAGAAGTTAAGCTTCATGAAGGCAAATATTTATGTGTAACTGACTGCTATATTTTTAGAATCAGATGCAGTGTCTTATATACAGGAATGTTCAGTAAATATTTGGGGAGAGAAGAAATTAATTTAGTTAAAATTGTAGTGGCTTACAGAAAAGGAACAGTGGGACTACACTCAACAATTTCCTTTCCCCTCTGAAACACAGTAATTCTTGAAACATCCATCCCCACAGTGAAGAAGGCATTTCAGAGGCAGACATTCCCAGAACTTTTAAGGATTTGGCAAAAAAGCTACACTTTCAGCATTCACACAGATTGTGCAAACAGCAAATAGATATAGAAATAGTTAAAGGTTAAAAAAGAAGTATTTGATAAAAATATGCACTTTATTTTACCAACGGAAGAAATTATAGGAGACCAAGCTGTATGAGCCTGGCACAGGGACAATCATTAGAACTGAAGATGAACAGAGAACAAACACGTGCATGAAAGAAAGGTGATAACAAGAAAGTGTATAGACCCAGAACAGAAACAATTGCTTAGTCACTCATGGCTATGGGTTTTCTCAATTACTTAGTAGAGAAAAAAAAATGTGTGTGTGTTTTTTTTTAGATGATACCCATTTAAAAAATGTAAAAAGAGCAGAGATAATAATGACCTTTTAAAATGGTACTATTGCTATTAATATTATCGGGATTTAATGCTTTTGAAAAATGCTAAGTGATGAATAACTTAAGACAATCATCCAGTAGAGTGAAGAGAAATACTGGTTGACAAAATCATCAGGAAAACTGTTATCAACCTTCATAAACTAGTAATATTAGGACCTAAGTGATTCTATATAAACATATGAAGTACATATTGCATAAATAGGCATTAATACACATTAGTTTCTAGTTCAATATTATTTTCCCATATATTTTCTAAGTGACACGCAATCTCAATAATTTTCTTTTTTCCCCCCCTTGCTTCCTTTTAGAATTATGCTGCTTGATTTTGGGAAGAATTGTGTTCTTATGCCTTGCTTGCCGTTTGCTAAATTCTTTCCTAAAGAAATAATGGCCATTACGTTACATGTCAAAAGACACGATAATCTTGCCATATTCCTAAAATGTTGCTAATTTTGCCAATTGGGCTGTAAAAATTCCATCTTCGAATGACATTGGAATTGACACAAGTAATGAGAAATTTTGTAGAAAATTAGTAAATAAGAAAACTCTTTTATTAGTGCTTTCTGTGAGCATTTTTCAGAAAAATGAAATACTTAAGTATCACTTCATCCAATTAATTTTTGCCAGGTCAGTGAAAGAGTACTCTTTTGAGATTATGTATTTGAAGAAGCACTGAAATTCAAAATTGTAAGTCCTTTTTGGGAGATTTTCCATTTGAAAATAATTTAAAATTTGTTTCCTAGGTGACAATTCTTCAAAAAGGAGTTCATGTTGAAACCTTATTATAGAAACCATGACAGAAACACGTATTTATTACTGCAGGAGAAAAATAGGTTACCCAATTTACAAACAGGCTGTAGTTTTCTCCTGAGATTTAGGGATGTACTTGGCCTTTAATATATTATTTCAATTGAAATATCTTCTCTATTTCAAGCAAAAAGGTAGGTGACTTTGATAAACAAGCATACCCTGAAGGTATTTCAGGCTTGATTTCAGACCAACACAAAAAAGGGAATGTCACAATAAAAAGGAAGTCACACAATTTATTGTCAGTTTCCCAGTGCACATACAAGTTAGTTTATATACTGTAGTCTTATTAAGTGTGCAATAGCATCATGTCTAAAAATGTACATTGCTTAGTTAAAAATACTGTGTTGCTAAAAATAGCTAATGATCATCTGAGCTGTCAGTAAGTAGTAATCTTTTTGCTGATGGACAATTTTGCCTCAATGTTGATGGCTCCTGTCTGATCATGGTGGTGGTTGCTGAAGGTTGGTGTGGCTGCAGCGATTTCTTAAAATAAAATAACAGTGAAGCTTGCCACATCAATGGACACTTTTGCAAAATATTTCTCTGTAGCACACAATGCTGTTTGACAGCATTTGACCCAGAGTAGAACTTCTTTGTAAATGGGAGTCAGCCCTCTCAAACCCTGTTGCTGCTTTATCAGCTAAGTTTATGAAATATTCTAAATCCTTTGTTGTCATTTCAACAATGGTCTCAGCATCTTCACAAGGAGGTAGATTCCGTTTTTAGAAAACACTCACTTTGCTCATCCATAAGAAAAAACTTCTCGTCCCTTAAAGTTTTATCATGAGATTGTAGCAGTTCAGTATCATCCTCAGCCCCCACTTATTCTAATTCTTTTGCCATTTCTACCACATCTTCAGTTATTTTCTCCACTGAAGTCTTGAATCCCTCAAAGTTATCTATGAGGTTGGACTCCCCTTCTTCCAAACTCCTGGTAATTGTGATAATTTGACCTCCTCCCATAAATTACAAATGGTCCTAATTTCATATAGAATGGTGAAACCTTTGCAGAAGATTTTTCAACTTACTTTGCCCAGATCCATCAGAGGAATCACTGTCTCTAGAAGCTATAGCCTTATGCAGTGTATTTACTAAATAGTAAGACTTGAAGTCTGAAAAATACTCCTTGATCTGTGGGCTGCAGAATAGACGTTGTGTTAGCAGACACAAAAACAACATGAATATCCTGAGCAGTTTAGGCCAAGATGGTGGACTAGAAGCACGTCATGTGCACTGCCCTTCTGGAAAGGAAACAAAAGGGTTAGTGAACACTGACCCTGCAGGCCGTCCATCTGAGAAATCACATCAGGATCCACAAGGCAGCAAGGGACTACGGAAAGCAAAGAGCGAAGCTGGACACTAGCTTGTCTGAGCTCAACACAGAGCTAGGGAAACCTCTCCAATATGAGAAAGGGTGAACGAGTGAGAGCCCCCAGGGGGATTCATGATCTTCACAGTGACCTGAGCAAGACTGGGAATGGGAGACTCCTGCCCACACCCCACATCTCCCCACCATGCTTCTAGACTGAGGCAGAGAGCTACCCAGACATTTTGCAGGAGCAACTCTCCAGTCTAAGGGGACCTCTACAATCCTTGACCCCAGAGCAGACCAATATGCTAGTGCATCATCATCTTAGCCCCAGTAGAAGCCATAGTTGTGGTGTCTGGGAGCAGTAACATTGCTCCACTCCCCCTTGCTGGACAGAGCTTGGCACCAGCTTTCAGCCTAGGAGTTCTGCTTTGGCCTGAACTCGACCAGCCAGTCCACTCACTCCCACCACTGGTAACTGGGTGGGCAACACTTGCTCGAGCTTCTGGTCCAGCGGTCCCACTTTTTTGTGAGCTCATCTGGAGGACACGTCCTCCAGATATCCTGGGAAACACCTAGATGGCAGGGCCTGTAGACTCACCCACCCCTGCCACTGATTGCCCAGAGGACAACACTTGCCAGAGCTTCTGGCCCAGGGGTCATGCTTCTATGTGAACTCAGCTGGAGGGCACAGCTTCCTGTTGTCCTGGGAAACACCTATACAGGACAGCACGTGACCTCACCCACCTCTGCCACGGGTAGCCAGGCAGGCAACGCTTGCTTGAGCTTCTTGCCCAGCAGCCCTGCTTCTGTGTGAACTCGGTCAGAGGGCACAGCCTCCTATTGTCCTGGAAAACACCCAGATGGTGGGGCCTGTGACCTCATCTACCCCTGTCCCTGATAACTTTGTGGATAAGGTCTGCTAGAGCTTCCTGTCCAGTGGCTCCACTTCTGTGTGAGCTTAGTCAGAGGGTACAACCTCCTGATGTCCCCGAGGGCACCCAGACAGCAGGGCAGGCAACTCCACCCACTCCCACCAATGATAGTTGATAGGCAATGCTTGCAAGAGCTTGTGGTCCAGTGGTCCAGCTTCTGTGGG
Source organism: Rhinopithecus roxellana (assembly GCF_007565055.1). NCBI lineage: Eukaryota > Metazoa > Chordata > Mammalia > Primates > Cercopithecidae > Rhinopithecus > Rhinopithecus roxellana. Next base: position 139,658,819 of record NC_044550.1, read on the forward strand.
AACTCAACTGGAGGGCACAGTCACTTGTTGTCTTGGGAAACAACAGGACAACAGATCAGGTGACCCCACTCATCTCCACCACTGCTAGCTAGCTGAACAATGGCCTGTTAAGGTTTCTGATTCAGCGGCCCACTTCTGTGTAAACTCATCTAGAGGAAGCATCTTCTTGTTTTCCCACCCGGAAGGCAGAGCAAGTGACCCCACCTACCTTCCTCACTGGTAGCCAAGTGAGTCATGCCTGCTAGAGCTTCCAGTCCAGTGGGCCTACTTCTGCACCAAGGTGACAGGGAGGGTAATTCCACTCACCCCTAGTTTCTTACAGTCCAAATATACATGCACCCAACACAGGAGCACCCAAATTTATAAAGCAAGTTCTTAGAGACTTTCAAAGAGACTTGGAATCTTACACAATAATAGTGGGAGACTTCAATGTCCCACTGACAGTATTAGACAGATCATTGAGGGAGAAAATTAACAAAGGTATTCAGGACCTGAATGCTATACTTGATCAAATGGAGCTAATAGACATCTACAGAATGCTCCACCCCTAAACAATGGAATGTACATTCTTCTCATCACCACATAGTACACACTCCAAAATCGACCACACATAAAACAATCCTTGGCAATTTCATAAAAACTGAAACTAACCACACTCTGGGAACACAGTACAATAAAAATATAAATCAATACTAGAAAGTCATTCAAAATCATACAATTATACAAAAATTAAACAACCTGCTCCTGAATGACTTTTCAGTAAGCAATGAAATTAAGGCAGAAATCAAGAAATCTTCAAAAGTGATAAGAATAAAGATATAACATACCAAAATCTCTGGGACACACCTAACACAGTGTTAGGAGTGAAGCTTATAGCACTAAACACCCACATCAAAATGTTCGATCTCAAATGAATAACCTAACATCACAACTAGAAAAACTAGAGTAGCCAGAGCAAATCAACTTCAATCTATTGAAAGACAAGAAATAACCAATATCAGAGCTGAACTGAAGGAAATTCAGATACAAAAACCATACAAAAGATCAACAAATCCGGGAGTTGGTTCTTTAGAAAAACGAATAAGAGAGATAGACTTCTGGCTGGACTAATAAGGTGAAAAGCAGAGAAGATCCAAATAAACACAATTAGAAATGATAAAGGAGATGTGACCACTGACTTCACAGAAATACAAAAACCACCAGAAACTACTATGTAAAGCTCTATCCACACAGACTACAAACCCTATAAGAAATGGGTAAATTCCTGGACACATACAACCTCCTAAGATTGAACCAGGAAAAAACTGAATCCAAAAACAGCCCAATAAAGAGTTCCAAAACTGAATCAGTAACAAAAAGCCTACCACCACCAATAAAAAAGTCCAGGATTAGACATATTCACAGTTCAATTCTACCAGATTTAAGAAGAGATCGTATCATTCCTACTGAAATTATTCCAAAAGTCTGAGAAGGAGGAACTCCTCCCTCCTCAGCTCCTTCTAGGGGGCCAGCATCATCCTGATATAAAAACCTGGCAGACACAACAACAACAACAACAAAACTTAAGACAAATATCCTTGAGAAACATAGCTACAAAAATCCTCCACAAAATGCTAGCAAACCAAATCCAGCAGCACGTCAAAAAATGAATCTACCACACTCTATTAGGCACTATCCCTAGGATGTAAGGTTGAGGCACAACATACACAAATCAATAAGTGTGATTCATCATATAAACATAACTAAAACCAAAAAACACATGAGCATCTCGACAGATGCAGAAAAGGCTTTTGATAAAATTTGACATTCCTTCACGTTAAAAACTAGGGAATGGGCCAGGCATGGTGGCTCACACCTGTAATCCTAGCACTTTGGGAGGCTGAGGCAGATGGATCACGAGGTCAGGAGATCGAGACTATCCTGACTAACGTGGTGAAAACCTGTCTCTACTAAAAGTAATAATAATAAAAAAAAAATTAGCCCTGTGTGGTGGCAGGCACCTGTGGTTCCAGCTGTTCGGGAGGATGAGGCAGGAGAATGGTGTGACCCCAGCAGGTGGAGCTTGCAGTGAACTGAGATGGCTCCACTGCACTCCAGCCTGGGTGACGGAGGCAGACTTCGTCTCAAACAAACAAACAAACAAACAAAAACTAGGGAATGAAGGAACACACATCAAAATAATAAAAGCCACCAGTGACAGAACAGGCAAAAGCTGCAAGAATTCCCCTTGAAAACAGGCACAAAACAAGGATGTCATCTCTCAGCACTCCTATTCAGTATAGTATTGGAAGTCCTGGCCAGAGCAATCAGTCAAGAGAAAGAAATAAAAGGCATCCAAATAGGAAGAGAGCAAGTCAAGCTATCCCTGTTTGCAGACAGTATGATTCTATATCTAGAAAACCCCATAGTCTCTGCCCAAAAGCTCTGTGATCTAAGAAGCAACTTCAGCAAAGTTTCTGGATACAAAATCAACGTACAAGAATTAGGAGAATTACTATTCACAAACAACATCTAAGCTGAGGGACAAATCAGGAATGCAATCCCATTCACAATTGCCACAGAAAGAACAAAATACCTAGGAGTACAGCTAACCAGGAAGGTAAAAATTCTCTACAAGGAGAATTACAAAACACTGCTCAAAGAAATTAGAGATGATCACACAAATGGAAAAACATTCCATGATCATGGATAGGAAGAATAAATGTTGCTAACATGGCCATACTGCCCAAAAATTTAAACATAAAATGCTATTCCTATCAAACTACCAATTATGTTTTTCGTAGAACTAGAAAAACTGTTTTCAAATTCATATGGAACCAAAAAAAGAGCTTGAATAGCCAAGACACTGCTGAGAAAAAAGAACAAACCTGGAGGCAACCCGTTACACAACTTCAACCCCTACTACAAAGCTACAGTAACCCAAACAGCATGATATTGGTACCAAAACAAACACATGCACCAATGGAACACAATAGAGTGGAGAAATAATGTTGCACACCTACAACCATCTGATCTTTGACAAAGCTGACAAAAACAAGCAATGGGGGGCCGGGCACAGTGGTTTACACATGTAATCCCAGCACTTTGGGAGGCAGAGGCAGGTGGATCACGAGATCAGGAGACTGAGACCATCCTGGCTAACAAGAAACCCCATCTCTACTAAAAATACAAAAAATTAGCTGGGTGTAGTGATGCGTGCCTGTGGTCCCAGCTACTCGGGACGCTGAAGCAGGAGAATCGCTTGTACCTGGGAGGTGGAGGTTGCAGATATCGCACCACTGCATTCCAGCGTGGGTGACAGAGCAAGACTCCGTCTCAGAGAAAAAACAAACAAACAAACAAAAAACAAGCAATGGAGAAATAAATAATTCCCTATTCAATAAGTCAATAAGTGGTGCTGGGATAACTGGCTACCCATATGGAAGATTAATCCTGAACCCCTTCCTTACAAAAATCAATTCAAGATAGATTACAAACTTAAATGTAAAACGTATAAATATAAAAATCCTGAAATATAACCTAGGAAATACCATTCTGGACACAAGGCTTGGTAAAGATTTCATGACAAAGACTCCAAAAGCAATTGAAACAACAACAACAACAAAAAAAAAAATTGACAAATGGGATCTAATTAAGCTTAAGAGCTGTTTCACAGCAACCCAAACTGTCCACAGAATAAACAGACACCTATAGAATGGGGGACATATTTGCAAATTGCAAATATTGCAATCTGATGAAGGTTCAATAGCCAGAATTTATAAAGAAACAAATTTACAAGCAAAACAAAAACAACTCCATTAAATAGTGGGCAAAGGACTTGAACAGACACTCCCCCAAAAAAGACATACATGTGACCAACAAGCACATAAAAAAATGCTGAACATCATAGATGTTAGAGAAATGTGAATCAAAACCACCATGATATACTATCTCACACCAGTAAGAAAGGCTACACTACAAAGTCAAAAAGTAACAGACAGTGTTAACCTTACAAAGAAAAGGTCGTACACTGCTTGTCAGAATGTAAATTATACACTTATGTATATGTGTATAATATGCTTACACACTGCTCGTCAGAATGTAAATTAGTTCAACCATTGTAGAAAGCAGTGTGGTAATTCCTCAAAGAACTCGAAACAGAAATACTATTCTACCTAGCAGTTCCATTATTGAGTATATACCCAGAGGAATATAAATTATTCCACCATAAAGACACATGCATGCATATGTTCCTTGCAGCACTATTTACAATAGCAAAGACAAAAGCAAGGGGTCTAGCTTTTGGCTTATCTCAACTTTGACATGTCCTTCTAGCTTCTGATTTAAAGTGAGAGACATGCAACTCTTTTTCACTTTCTCTGCCATTGTAGGATTATTAATTGGCCTAATTTTAATATTGTTGTGTCTCAGGAAATAGGGAAGCCTGAGAACAAAGAGATAGACTGGGAAATGGCTGGTTCAAGGAGCAGTCAGAAAACACACAGCATGCATCAATTAAGGTTGCTGCAGGCACCTTTCATGGTGTCCCCCCAAAATTACAATAGGAAAATCAAAGATCACTGACTACACATCTCTATGAAAGATATAATAATAATAACAATGATAATAATAATGATAAAGTTTGAAATGTGAGAATTACCAAAATGTGACATGCAGACACGAAGTGAGAATATGCTGTTAGAAAAATGGTACCAATAGACTTGGTAGAAGCAGCTTTGCCACAGATCTTCACTTTATAAAAAACAGAGTATCTGTGAAGTGTAATGGAACAAAGTGTCATAAAATGAGGTATGTCTGTATTTAGAACTATGAGATCTGTCTCTACAACCAAACACATTTTGTAAAAAATATTTAAATTATTTGTGCAAAATAATAGAGATACCAAGAGGATGAATAATAATCACTTGCAAGGAGTGTATACTCTGTAGTAGGACATACCAAAAAAGTCATACACAGTATAACATGGGCTACATGCCTATGATGCTGTATTAGGGAGATGATAAGTGTATTAGGGTTTTCTAAAAGGACAGAACTAATAGGATAGATGAATACATGAAGAGTTTATTAGGAGAATTGACTCACACGATGACAAGAATTGGCCGTCTGTAAGCTGAGGAGCCAGGAAGCCAGTCCCAGTCCCAAAACCTCAAAAGTAGGGAAGCCGATAGTTCAGCCTTCAGTCTGTGGCTGAAGGCCAGAGAGCTCCTGGCAGATGACGAGTCTTAAAGCTGAAGAACTTGGAGTCTAATGTTTGAGGGCAGGAAGTATCCAGCATGGGAGAAAGATGGAGGCCGGAAGACTCAGCCGGTCTAGTCTTTCCACATTCCTCTGCCTGCATTTATCCTAGCTGCACTGGGAGCTGATTAGATAGTGCTCACCCAGACTGAGAATGGGTCTGCCTCTCTCAGTCCACTGACTCATATGTTAATCTTCAGCAACACCTTAACGGATTTACTTAGGAACAATACTTTGCACCCTTCAGTACAATCAAGCTGACACTCAATATTAATCATCATGGTAAATAAGTTCTATAAAAGAGAGATTGCCGTGGAATCGCTCCATCAAAAAGACTGTGAGAAAATTTCTCGTCATCTGGACTTTGAAGTGCAAGAGTCCATACCATTCAACAGACATTCATGTCATTGGCAAGTCAAATTGAAAATGAAATGAAGTTAAGACTCATGGAGTTCTTCCTATAGTTGAGGCACTGCTCATTGTTCTTAAAATGAGTAGTTTTATTTAAGACAAAGAAGAAATCAGTATCTTTGATCTGAAAGTGGAGAAATTTGATGATCAGAAAAGTTGAAGAAAGATTGTCCAAAGACAAATAGTAAGTAAGTAATTCAAGATGGGAGCCAGGGCCAGGTTTGTCTTTTTCCAAAACCTGGCTCTGTGGGCACCATCTCTGCTCTTAAAGATGCAAACAGAATGGTCTGAGTAATTAGAAAAGGATATGATATATGTGGTAGGGAGTTTGATGCTGAATTTTGGCTGAAGCAGAATATTCTTGATGAAGAGGATTGAGATGTAAAGACAGAGGAATTGGTGGCAGACTTTGAGAAGCTTGAATTTTATTTTTTAGGGAACTGATTAGTAATCATTGATTATTATGCCAATGTTTGGCTGAATTTAAACGTTCTTCCAGTACATGGGCTACAATACAACATAGACTACATGCCTATTATGCAGAATTAGAGGGATGGTAAATAAATTCTGTGAGGGAGAGGTCAATGTGGACTTGTTGTGTCAAAAAGACTGAGAAAATTTATCACCTTGACTTTGAATTAAGCACTTACTTTTTTATTGTGTTAAAAAACAAAATGAGATCTACCTTTTAACAAAGTTTAATTTTTTTATTATACTCTAAGTTCTAAGGTACATGTGCACAACGTGCAGGTTTGTTACATAGGTATACATGTGCCATGTTTGTTTGCTGCACTCATCAACTTGTGATTTACATTAGGTATTTCTCCTAATGCTATCTGTCCCCCAACCCCCAACCTTGTGTGTGATATTCCCTGCCCTATGCCCATGTGTTCTTGTTGTTCAGCTCCCACCTATGAGTGAGAACATGAGGTGTTTGCTTTCCTTTCCTTGTGATAGTTTGCTTAGAATGATAATTTCTAGCTTCATCCATGTCCCTGCAAAGGACATGAACTCATCCTTTTTTATGGCCACATAGTATTCCATGGTGTACATGTGCTACATTTTCTTAATCAACTCTATCATTGATGGACATTGGGTTGGTTCCAAGTCTTTGCTATTGTGAATAGCCTCAATAAACATACCTGTGCATGTGTCTTTAAAGTAGCATGATTTATAATCGTTTGGGAATATAGCTAGTAATAGCATCGCTGAGTCAAATGGTACTTCTAGATCCTTGAGGAATCACCACACTGTCTTCCACAATGGCTGAACTAATTTCCACTCCCACCAACAGTGTAAAAGCATTCCTATTTCTCCACATCCTCTCCAGCATCTGTTGTTTCCGGACTTTTTAACGATCACCATTCTAACTGGCATGAGATGATATCTCATTGTGGTTTTGATTTGCATTTCTCTGATGACCAGTGATGATGAGCATTTTTTCATGTCTGTTGGTTGCATAAATGTCTTCTTTTGAGAAGTGTCTGTTCATATAATATGCCCATTTTTTGACAGGGTTGTTTGTTTTTTTCTTGTAAATTTGTTTAAGTTCTTTATGGATTCTAGATATTAGCCCTTTGTCAGATGGGTAGATTGCAAATATTTTCTCCCATTCTATAGGTTGCCTGTTCACTCGAATGACAGTTTCTTTTGCTGTGCAGAAGCTCTTTAGTTTAATTGGATCCCATTTGTCTATTTTGGCTTTTGTTGTCATTGCCTTTGGTGTTTTAGTCATGAAGTCTTTGCACATGCCTATGTCCTGAATGGTATTGTCTAGGTTTTTTCCTAGGGTTTTTATGGTGTTAGGTCTTACATTTAAGTCTTTAATGCATCTTGAGTTAATTTTTGTATGTGGTATAAGGAAGTGATCCAGTTTCAGCTTTCTACATATGGCTAGCCAGTTTTGCCAACACCATTTATTAAATAGGGAATCCTTTCCCCATTGCTTGTTGTTGTCAGATTTGTCAAAGATCAGATGGCTGTAGATGTGTGGTGTTATTTCTGATACCTCTGTTCTGTTCCATTGGTCTATATCTCTGTTTTAGTACCAGTACCATGCTGTTTTGGTTACTGTAGCTTTGTAGTAGAATTTGAAGTCAGGTAGCATGTGACCTCCAGCTGTGTTCTTTCTGCTTAGGATTGTCTTGGCTATGTGGGCTCTTTTTGGTTCCATATGAACTTTAAAGTAGACTTTTCCAATTCTGTGAAGAAAGTCAGTGGTAGTTTTATGGGGATTGCATTGAATCTATAAACTACCTTGGGCAGTGTGGCCATTTTTACTATATTGATTCTTCCTTTTCATGAGCATGGAGTGTTCTTCCATTGGTTTGTGTCCTGTTTTATTTCGTTGAGCAGTGGTTTGTAGTTCTCCTTGAAGAGGTCCTTTACATCCCTTGTAAGTTGAATTCCTAGGTATTTTATTCTCTTTGTAGTAATTGTGAATGGGAATTCACTCATGATTTGACTCTCTGTTCGTCTATTATTGGTGTATAGGAATTCTTGTGACTTCTGCACATTGATTTTGTATCCTGAGACTTTGCTGAAGTTGCTTATCAGCTTAAGGAGATTTGGGTCTGAAACAATGCAGTTTTCTAAATATACAATCATGTTATCTGCAAGCAGAGATAATTTGACTTCCTCTTTTCCTGATTGAATACACTTTATTTATTTCTCTTGACTGATTTCACTAGCCAGAACTTCCAACACTATGTTGAATACGAGTGGTGAGAGAGAGCATTCTTGTCTTATGCCGGTTCTCAAAGGGAATGCTTCCAGTTTTTGCCCATTCAATATGATACTGGTTGTGGGTTTGTCATAAATAGCTCTTATTATTTTGAGGTACATTCCATCAATACCTTGTTTATTGAGAGATTTTAGTATGAAGGGGTGTTGAATTTTGCCAAAGGCCTTTTCTGCATCTATTGAGATATCATGTGGCTTTTGCTGTTGGTTCTGTTTATGTGATGGATTATGTTTATTGATTCGTGTATGTTGAACCAGCCTTGCATTCCACGTATGAAGCCGACTTGATTGTGGTGGATAAGCTTTTTGATGTGCTGCTGGATTTGGTTTGCCAGTGTTTTATTGAGGATTTTCATATCGATGTTCTTCAGGGATATTAGCCTAAAACTCTCTTTTTTTGTTGTGTCTCTACCCAGCTTTGGTATCAGGATGATGCTGGCCTCATAAAATGAGTTAGGGAGGATTCCCTCTTTTTCTATTGATTGAAATAGTTTCAGAAGGAATGGTAACAGCTCCTCTTTGTACCTCTGGTAGAATTTGACTGTGAATCTGTCTGGTCCTGGACTTTTTGGATGGTATGCTATTAATTATTGCCTCTATTTCAGAACCTGTTATTAGTCTATTTAAAGATTCAACTTCTTCCTGATTTAGTCTTGGGACGGTGTATATGTCCAGAAATGTATCCATTTCTTCTAGATTTTCTAGTTTATTTGCATAGAAGTGTTTATAGTATTCTCTGATGGTCGTTTGTATTTCTATGTGATCCCCTTTATCATTTTTTGTGGTGTGTATTTGATTCTTCTCTCTTTTCTTCTTTATTAGTCTTGCTTTTGTTGATCTCTTTCAAAAAACCAGCTCCTGGATTCATTGATATTTTTTGAAGGCTTTTTTTGTGTCTCTATCTCCTTCATTTCTGCTCTGATCTTAATTATTTTTGCCTCCTGCTAGCTTTTGAATTTGTCTACTCTTGCTTCTCTAGTTCTTTTAATTGTGATGTTAGGGTGTCAATTTTAGCTCTTTCCTGCTTTCTCTTGTGGGTATTTAGTGTTGTAAATTTCCCTCTACATACACTTTAAATATGTCCAAGAGATTCTGGTACACTGTGTCTTTGTTCCCATTGGTTTCAAACAACATCTTTATTTCTGCTTTCATTTCATTGCTTACCCAATAGTCATTCAGGATCAGATTGGGTCAGTTTCCATGTAGTTGTGCAGTTTTGAATGAGTTTCTTAATGCTGAGTTCTAATTTGATTGCACTGTGGTCTGAGAAACAGTTTATTGTGATTTCTATTCTTTTACATTTGCCAAAGAGTGTTTTACTACCAAGTATGTGGTCAATTTTAGAATAAGTGCAATGTGGTGCTGAGAAGAATGTATATTCTGTTGATTTGGGGTGTAGAGTTCTGTAGATGTCTATTAGGTCCACTTGGTGCAGAGCTGAGTCCAACTCCTGGATATCCTTGCTAACCTTCTGTCTCATTGATCTGTCTAATATTGACAGTGGGGTGTTAAAGTTTCCCATTATTAATGTGTGGGAGTCTAAGTCTCTTTGTAGGTCTCTAAGGACTTGCTTTATGAATCTGTGTGCTCCTGTATTGGATGCATATATATTTAGGATAGTTAGCTCTTCTTACTGAATTGATCCCTTTACCATTCTGTAATGGCCTTCTTTGTCTCTTTTGATCTTCGTTGGTTTAAAGTCTGTTTTATCAGAAACTAGGATTACAATCCCTGCTTTTTTTCTTTCCATTTCCTTGCTAGATCTTCCTCTATCCCTTTGTTTTCAGCCTATGTGCATCTTTGCACATGAGATGGGTCTCCTGAATACAGCACACCGATGGGTCTTGACTCTTAATCCAATTTGTCAGTCAGTGTCCATTAATTGGGGCATTTCACCCATTTACATTTAAGATTAATATTGGTATGTTTGAATTTGATCCTGTCATTATGATGTTAGCTGTTTATTTTGCCCGTTAATAATCCAGTTTCTTCATAGCATCAATGGTCATTACCATTTGGCATGTTTTTTCTGTGGCTGGTACTGGTTGTTCGTTTCCATGTTTAATGCTTCCTTCAGGAGCTCTTGTAAGGCAGGCCTGGTGGTGACAAAATCTCTCAGCATTTGCTTGTCTATAAAGGATTTTATTTCTCCTTCAATTATGAAGCTGAGTTTGGTTGGATATGAGATTCTGGGTTGAAAATTCTTTTCTTTAAGAATGTTAAATATTGGTTCCCACTCTCTTTTGGCTTGTAGGGCTTCTGCCAAGAGATCTGCTGTTACTCTGATGGGTTTCCTTTTGTGGGTAACCTGACCTTTATCTCTGGTTGCCCTTAACATTTATTCCCTCATTTCACCCTTGGTGAATCTGACAATTATGTGTCTTGGGGTTGCTCTTCTTGAGGAATATCTTTATGGTGTTCTCGTATTTCCTGAATTTGAATGTTGGCCTGCCTTGCTAGGTTGGGGAAGTTCTCCTGGATAAAATCATGAAGAGTGTTTTCTAACTTGGTTCCATTCTCACTATCACTCTTCAGACACCAAACATATATTTTGTCTTTTCACATAGTCCCATATTTCTTGGAGGCTTTGTTCATTTCTTTTCACTCTTTTTTCTCTAATTTTGTCTTCTAACTTTATTTCATTGATTTGATCTTCAATCACTGATATCCTTTCTTCCACTTGATCAAATTGGCTGTTGGAGCTTGTGCATGCATCACAAAGTTCTTGTGCCACAGTTTTCAACTCTGTCAGGTCATTTAAGGTCTTCTCTACACTGTTTATTCTAGTTAGCCATTCATCTAACCTTTTCTCAAGGTTTTTAGCTTCCTTGCAATGGGTGAGAACATGCTCCTTTAGCTCAAAGAAGTTTGTTATTACCAACTTTCTTATGCCTACTTCTGTCAGCTCGTCAAAATCATTCTCCATCCAGTTTTGTTCCCTTGCTGGTAAGGAGCTATGATCCTTTGGAAGAGAAGAAGCACTCTGTTTTTTGGAATTTTCAAATTTTCTGCTCTGGTTTCTCCCCATCTTTGTGGTTTTATCTACATTTGGTCTACCTACAGATGGGGTTTTGGTGTGGATGTCCTTTTTGTTGATGTGGATGCTATTCTTTTCTGTTTGTTAGTTTTCCTTCTAACAGTCAGATACCTCAGCTGCAGGTCTATTGGAGTTTGCTGGAGGTCCACTCCAGACCCTGTTTGCTTGAGTATCACCAGCAGAGACTGCAGAACAGCAAATATTACTGCTTGATCCTTCCTCTGCAAGCTTTGTCCCAGAGGGGCACCTGCCTGTTTGAGGTGCTTGTCGACCCCTACTGGGAGGTGTTTCCCAGTCAGGTTATGTGGGGGTCAGGAATCCCCTTGAGGAGGCAGTCTGTCTGTTCTCAGAGCTCAAATGCCATGCTGAGAGAACCACTCCTCTCTTCAGAGCTGTCAGACAGGGACATTTAAGTCTGCAGAGGCTGTCTGCTGCCTTTTGTTCTACTATGCCCTGCTTCCAGAGGTGGAATCGACAGAGGCAATAGGCCTTGCTAAGCTGCAGTAGGTTCCACCCAGTTTATGCTGCCAAGCCTTTGTTTACACTGTGAGCTACTTAAGCCTCAGCAATGGTGGATGCCCCTCCATTCATCAGGCTGCAGAGTTGCAAGTCAATCTCAGACTGCTGCAGTAGCAGTAAGCAAAGCTCTATGGGTGTGTGTCCCACCAAGACCAGGCACAGGAAGGTATCTCCTGGTATAGCAGTTGCTAAGTCTGTGGGAAAAGTGCAGTGTTTGGTCAGAAGTGTACCATTTCTCCAAGTACAGTCTGTCATGGCTTCCCTTGGCTAGGAAAGGAAAATCCCCCTACCCCTTGTGCTTCCCGGGTGAAGTGATACCCTGTCCTGCTTCAGCTTGCCCTTCATGGCTGTTCCCACTGTCCAATGACTCCCAATGAGAGAAATCAGGTACCTCAGTTGGAAATGCAGAAATCACCTGTCTTCTGCATTGATCTCGCTGGGAGCTGCAGACCGGAGTTGTCCCTATTTGGCCATCTTGGAAGAGACCTAACAAAATTTTAAGTGTAAAATGGAGCATTGTTAATTAAGCACAATGTTGTATAGCATATCTCTTTGCTTTCTTTTTACTTGTGATTTTGAAAATATCAACATATTCAAAATATTTCATAAAGTAATGGTGTTTTCAATATTAATTTAATTTACCTTTTTCAGGTGATGTGTTCCTATGAGGCATTTCAATTTTCTTAATGACTGTTAGTCGAAGTAGATGTTTTCTTAAGAAAAAAAAAAAAATTCTGTCTTTAAAACAGGTGAATTTTTTTTTTTTTTTTTTTTTTGCAGCTGCAAGATTTAATAGAGTGAAAACAGAGTTCCCATACAAGTGGAGGGGACCCAAAGGGAGTTGCCACGCCCTGCTTAAATGCCTGGGTTTATATCTTGATCATTGTCCCTCCCCCTGTGCTCTCAGGTGATATATGATTTGACTATTTCTTTACTTCTTGCTTTTAGCTTAATTTGTATTTTAGTGAGCCCTCTTTACTACCTGATTGGTTGGGTTTGAGCTGACTTACAAGCCCTGTGTTTAAAGGTAGGTGCTGTCACCTTCTCCACCTAGGCTTAGGAATTATTAGTTGGCCTAGGAAATCCAGCTAGTCCTCTCTCATTCCCCCCTCTCAAAAGGAAAACCCAAGTGCTGTTGGGGAGGTTGGCTGATGACTGCTCTAACTGCTTCCTGCTGAACTGGGGTGTAGTAGGGGTCGTGCAGTTGAGATTTCCTTCGGGAGGGGTGCCTTCAATGTCATCAACATTGGAGCATGGGCTAGAAGGCTGCTTTAGGAGTCCATGGTAAATCTTAGCCACGGACTGCATCTGGGGCTCCATTTGAGGAACTATTTGTAGTTTTACACCTTTGATTCTGGAAAAGACAAACTTAACAAGGAGGCTAAAGATACAGGGATTGAAATGTATGGCCTGAAGTGCAGGGACATATGGGTGTGGCTGGTGAAAGTTGGGTTTCCTTTAGAAAAATTCCTATATGATGGGGCATCAATATTTCCGGGAAGCTGCATTCTCCATAGAAGCTCTTCATAAAGGGAGCTACTGGCAGTACATTGGCATGGAGGGGGTGCAGTGAGTGTGAAAGGGGGTAAGAGAACAGTAAAAAGAAAAATATGACAAGTGAGGGCCATAGGGATCTATGATTCTAGTTACTTTCTTCTTGTTTGTTGCTTGAAAAGCAGGCACAGATCCTCTAGAGGTTCACAGGAATAGCTAGAATTGTCTCCTGGATTTTCCGGTTCCTTTGGCAGTATCCAGGGTTTGACTTGAGTGTGATATATCCAAGACTCCACTCCAGCCACTTTAACTGCAGTTGGGGCACATAAAAAATGACTGGGTAGCATCCTTCCCAGGATGTATCTAGGAATGGGGACTTAGAGGGGAGGGACTTGACCAATACCATGTCACCAGGGTGGAATAATTCCTTTCCCTCCTCTCGGGGACAAGTTCCTTGTAATGTTTTTTTTTTTTTTTTTTTTTTTTTTTTTTTTTTTTTTTTTGAGACAGAGTCTCTCTCTGCCGCCCAGGCTGGAGTGCAGTGGCCCGATCTCAGCTCACTGCAAGCTCCACCTCCTGGGTTTACCCCATTCTCCTGCCTCAGCCTCCCGAGTAGCTGGGACTACAGGTGCCTGCCACGTCGCCCGGCTAGTTTTTTGTATTTTTTTAGTAGAGACGGGGTTTCACTGGGTTAGCCAGGATGGTCTCGATCTCCTGACCTTGTGATCTGCCCGTCTCGGCCTCCCAAAGTGCTGGGATTACAGGCTTGAGCCACCGCGCCCGGCCCTTGTAATGTTTTAAGAACTTGTTGATATTTGGCTAAAGAGGTGATGTCTGCAACTAGTTAGCCATCTCTCAGTCAAGCACAAGGTTATTGGTTAGGAAGGGCCATCCATACAGCATCTTGTATGGGCTAAGTCCTGCTTTTTGGGGAGAGTTTCAGATTCTTAGTAAGGCTATAGGCAACAGAGCAGGCCATACAAGGTGGGTTTCCTGGGTTAGCATTTTTAGATGTTGTTTGAGTGTTTCATTCATTTTCTTGACTTTTCCTGAGGATTGTGGCCTCCAGGCGCAGTGTAAGTGATATTGCATGCCTAACGCCTGGGATACTCCCTGGGTTATTGCAGCCTTGAAAGGGGGGCCATTGTCACTCTGTAAGCCTTGGGGAAGTCTGAATCTGGGAATTATTTCACGAATTAGTGCCTTTATTACCTCTTGGGACTTTTCTGTCCTACAAGGAAAAGCTTTCACCTGACCAGTGAAAGTATCTACCCAGACTAGTAGATACTGAAATCCCTGAGATTTGGGCATGTGGGTAAAATCTAGTTGTCACTCTTCTCCTGAGTAATGGCCTGTTCTTTGTTCTCCTGAAAGACCTTGGTGATAAGGTAGGGGATTATTTCTTTGGCACACTTCATAGACCCTGACTATCTGCTTGATAATTTTGAAAAGGCCTGGTCCAGTAAGTAATGATTTGGCCATCTGATGGGTGCTATCAATGCCTAAGTGAATGGTCTGGTGAAGGGTTTTAAGTAATTTCCATTGGTTAGCTGCAGGCAAAAGTATTTTTCCTTCTTCAGTGGCTAGCATCCTGAGGGGAGGAAACTATGTCCTCGTGAGGTTCCCCATTCTGTTTCTTCTGCTGAGTACTGGGGTTTGGTTCCCTGGAGGGGATTACCCCATACTAGCTGTCCTTTTATAAGCATTTCTAATGGAGGGTCCTGCCTTGCGGCTCTTTTGGCTTCAATATCCACTTGGCGGTTCCTTTCTATTTCCTTTTCCTTTCCTTTCTGATGACCCCAGCAGTGTAAGACTGCCACCTCTTCAGGTTTCTGTACAGCCAATAATAATCTCCAAATGGCTTCCTGATATTTGATAGGTGTTCCCTCGAAAATTAGGAATTCCCTTTCTTTTCATATTGCTGTGTAGCCATGGAGGTTGAGGTAAGCATACTTAGAGTTTGTATATATATTTACCCTTTTTCCTTCAACTAATTCTAGTGCCCAAGTGAGGGCTATTAGTTCTGCCAGCTGAGCACTAGTTCCTGGAGTGAGGGGATTTTCAGGTATTCCATTATCACTTATCACTGCATACCCTGGCTTTCCAAGTGCTTTTTCTACAAAGGAGCTTCCATCACTGTACAAGTTGAGGTCGGGATCAATCAAGGGAACCTGTAGAAGGCCCCTTGAGTGGCATAGGTTTGAGCAATTACTTGTTGACAGTTACTTTCTATCTTTCCTTCATTGTCTGGAAGAAATGTGGCTGTATTAAGAGTTGCACAAGTGCACAGTTGCAGCACTGGCCCTTCAAGTACGAGAGATTGATATTTAAGCAAACAGTTGTCTGACAGCCACAAGTCTCCTTTAGCAGCCAATATGCCATTCACATCATGACAGGTCCACACAGTAAGATCTCTTCCCTGTATCATTTTAACTTCTTCAGATACTAAGACTGCCACTGCTGCCACTACCCATAAACAGTGAGGCCAACCCTTTGCCACTACATCAATTTCATTACTCAGGTATGCTGCGGGTTGCAAGCTGGTCCCTTGGACCTGTGTAAGACTCCTAGAAGTATTCCTGTTTTTTTCTGTGACATATAAAGAAAAGTCTTGCCCCGTTAGCAAGCTTAACACTGGGGCCTCAGTTACGGCCTTCTTTAGGGTCTGGAAAGCCACTTCTGCTTCAGGTATCCATTCTACTAAATGAGTATTGGCTTTCTGAGTTTCCTAAATTAGTGTGTATAATGGCCTATCTATTTCACCATATCTGGGAATACATATTCGGCAGAAGGCTGTTATGCCAACGAACCCTCTTAATTGCTTCAGGGTTATGGGATGATGATAAGCCAGTAGAGGCTGAATACGTTCCTCACTGAGGGCCCTGGTGCCTTTGGATAATTTTAACCCTAAGTATTTAACCTGCTATAAGCAGAGCTGAGTCTTTGGTTTGGAAATCTTGTAGCCACAGGTGGTGAGGAAGTTTAAGAGCGCTTGGGTGGCTTGATAGCACAAGGTTTCTGAACTGGCAGCTAAAAGTAAGTCGTCCACATACCTCCAATCCCTGCCTCCTAGGTACTAATGCTTCAGAGTTTCACTTACTCTCCCAAGTATTAAAGCAAGTTGTATCTCCAAAGGGATCTTATGAAGCTCTATGCGGCATCCTTGGGCATCTAGGCTATGAATCTAAGGAGTCTTGCCCCTGATGTCCCTCTCAATTTAGGTATACAGCTATCAACATGGGCAGTTATGTGGGATCCATTTCCCACCACCTTTGCCAGGGCCTTAGAACTGATGACCCAGTACTTTAACAACTGGACTGGGTCTATGACAACATAGTAGATGAGGATGTATGCGAATTGAGTAAATTAAAGGGAAGTGCATATTCCTATAGTATCAAATGGGGGCAATGAGCAAATGTCCTTCCTCTGTGTTCCTAAAAGCCATCTACCAAGAGAGAGAGAGACAGAGGGGCAGAGAGAGAGAAAAGAGAAAGAAAGAGAGAGAGAGAGAGAGAAGGGAGAGAGAGAAAGAAAGAGAGAAAAGAGAGAGAGAGTGAAAAGGGTAAAAGAGGGCAAGAGAAAGAAAGAGAGACAGAGAGAGACAGGGAGTCAAATAAATATTTTTTTTTATATAGTGCTGCATCACTTGAGGATTCTGACAGTGAATTTGGATCTATTAAGAATGTTTTTGGTTATAAGCAACAGAATACCTAAGAGTTGCTTCAGAAGTTTGGAGAATTACTCCAAATATTTGTAACATATCAGTGATCTCAAGGCAGAGGCTCAATGGTTTTCAAGATATGGTGAAATTACTATCCACCATTTCAGTTGATTCCCATCTCTTTTCTAAGGGGTTGACTCCTCTGCAGTATTTACTAAGACATATGTAGAATTTTACATATACCTCAATATCACCCAGTAAAAAAATTATTTGTCTCCCTTCCTATCCATTTCATTTTGGCTTAAAATGGTTAAGGAAACTCCAGGGGTCAGAATTATGTTCAGGGCAGGAGAAGGGGTAAAAATGGCTCATTTTTGACAGAATAACAAAATTATAAGAAATCCATCAGCAGACTTCCCCTCATATCTCACTGGATAGGTCTGTGTCCAATGCAAGGACATTGCAAGGAAGACTGGAAAATGCTTATGTAATTTTTCTTTTCTTTAGAATGGAGAAAGTTATGGAATAGGGGGTTGAGTATGGATATTGGGTAATTTAACCAATAATATCTGTCACAGAATTAGAGAAAAGCACTTGAAAATATTCAAATGGATTATTTAAGTGATAACCTTCAGTTTACTCTCAAGTCCTTAAGGTTGGAGGACAGGAAGGTGGGAAGAAAGCAAGAACAGTTTCCCTATTGGCACAACTGCAGATACCCAACTAGAAACCTCCAAGTCTAAAGGCAGATAACTTTTCTTACAGTTTGATGGAGCCACCTCTGATTCCATCACACGATTTAATTTTGGTTAAATTGTTTTTATTTACTTGTGATTTGAGTTCCATAATTCTGATTGAGAGTACTTAAGTAATTCTCTCAAAGCATCTTTGTAATTAATTCTCTTCTCTTATGAGGTCTTCTGAGAAAATCTAATTTTATTTCATCTTCATGAGATACATAAATAGCTGTGAGAGTGCTCTCATAAGAAAGAAACAAAAAGACTAAAGAAGGGAAAACAGTATTTTCTAACTGTGTGGCACACATCAGTTCCTGTTACATAAGTTATTTCAATAATTCTTTATGAAACTCTATTAAGGGGAAGTAATATGTCCCAATGTTACAGATGAGAAAACTGAGGCTTAGAAACATTAAGTCAGTTACTCAAGATCACCCTCACAGTAAATGGTAGAAGAAGAGCTTCATCCTCTCTCTGCTGTTTCAAGACAGAAATTTTCTTGAATTTACCTTCACGGTCTGAATCAGCATCATTGTTTGGGGTAAATACCTGGGTTTCATCATCTCCAGTCAAGAAGATTAAGGACACGGACACGTGGGTGGGTTAAGGAGCTGAAAGTTTAATAGGCAGAAGAAAAGAGACAGGAGAGCAGCTCTCTCTCTCTCTCTCTCTCTCTCTCTCTCTCTCTCTCTCTCTCTCTCTCTCTCTCTCTCCTGAGAGAGAGGCATTCGAAAAGGAAAGCCAGCCTTCAGCAGACTGCAGCAGATTTTATAGGCGGGTTTGAGGAGGCCGTATCTGATTTACCTAGGGCCCACAGATTGGTTCAACTGGGTGTGACATTAAATAGCATGTAAGGAAGCTGGTTGCACCAGCTTTTTTTGCAAATAGCCTTTCCATTGGGCCATCTCCTCTGCTCCTTACTGCACACGTGACTGGCAAAGAGAAGGGAAGACAGAGCTGCCATTTTGATCATGCCCAGTCACAGGTAGCCTTTCTATTGGCACAACTGCAGCATTCACCCATGCAAGCTTCCAGCTTGCTTGTCTGCCTGCAGCTAGATTTTACAAGTTGCTCTTTGTTAGAAAAGAAAATGATTTGGAGACTGCTTTTCATTAAAAGGAAAACCTTACCAAGGACTCCGGTACTGTCACTATCTGCCTAAGTACTTTCTTCTTAACTACTATATCAATTATTCATGCCCAGCAGTGACTGGCTACAAAAGAAGACTCAAATGTTTACTCAGTGAACTTTAATTATCTGACTCAAAAACGCTTGCTGTTTATACTATAATCTTTCATTTCCCAGGAATAGTTTCCATAGTGTTGGCTTCCAATTTAAATGCACAAATGTCAATGTTTTAGATATTTGAGGTAATTTTGTAAAATCAGAATCAAATTTCAGTCATTTGCCATCATTTACTATTTGTTGACCCTAAGCAAGTTACTTAAAACTCTCTTGGCTACATATTATTTTTCATTAAAGAAATAAATCTAATAATAAAAAATAACATATATTGTGCTTTCAGGATGCCATTCTTCCAAGCCTTTACATAACACAACCTATTAATATTTACAATACCACTGTGAGGTATATGTAGTTATACTTGTTTTGTGAATGTTGAAACCACTATTGCCATACAAAATGTTTCATAAAAATCAGCCCTAAATTTAATGGCTTAAATCACCAATCATAAATTTTCTTGATGATGTAAATGAGCCAACGGGCGGCTCCCTTGGCTGGGTTGGATTGGAAGTCTTTGCTATTGGTTCTTTGGAAGTCAGCTGGGATGGGCAACTGGGCTTTACTCCAAAAGTTTTTCTTCCTCTTTTATTTTTAAGGGCTAACCTGGAAATATTTTATCATGGAAATGGCAGAGTTGGAAGATAAGAATAATTTACAGGTGCTTTCAAGCCTCTGCTTTGCCACACCTGCTAACATCTCACTTGCCAATGAAAGATACAAGGCCAAGTCCAGTTAAGTGGTGGTGAAATATACCTCACTCTTTTAATCAGAGGAATCAGAGGTAGAGGGAAGTTAATATTTCTGAGCAATAATCCACCGTACTAAAAAGCCTAGTCATAAGCTCAGGTATAAACTCAGGTTGTTGGTATCTTAACCTGTTCTTACCACTATACTATACCTTATTACAACTGGAAATTTAAAAAATTCCATCCAGGATGGAATAACGGGGTGTTATTGAGATTTAATAATGTATTAAATTTAAGTGATGTAATGCATATAGAACACTTAGCACAATGCCTGGCACATGATAAATGAAAAAGAAAATCAACTGATATTTAGTTATTTATCACATAGCCAGATATAACTATTTGAAAATACTCTTATAAATGAACTTGACAGAGATTGTCAAAGATTGTCCACATTGTGTTTACCATATATTGTGAGTCATTCCTGAATTTGAGGAAGGTAGATATTGGTGGACTTCAATTTGTTCATCATTTAGGAGACAATAAAATTTACCAGTAGGAAAGTTCAATGTTATGGAAGCCTCAGAAACACTATAGGAGAGTTCAAGATGTTTAAAAATTGTGATCCTTTCCTCTCTTTTTTATTCCATTAATATTTATTATATATTCACTCTGTTTCAGTCACTGGGCTTACTTCTGTGCATACAATAATGAACAAGACACAATCTTTGCCCTAAAGAGACTTAAGGTTTATGATCTCATTCTCACTAGATCTTTGGATTCTTTACAGCAAAAACCCTGTCATGCTCATTAACAAGTGGGTGACTGGATAATCACAGGACCACGGGAGAGCCAGATAACTTGCCCCAGGTGTGATGAAGGGTTTCTGAATGTGTTAATAGCCGAAGACAGGACAAAATATATTGACCAAGAGCAATAGTCATGAATTTGGGAACAGGAAGAATGAAAGAAGGATATTCCAGTCCAGAAACATTCTCATAAGAAATGAGGTTAGAGAAACCTGAAAACACCAGGGAAGAGGGACTAGTTTAATATGGCTGGAGAATGGAGCTACACAGGCCCAGATGGTAGCTCCTGGCCACAGGTGGGTATGCAGCACTTGTAATATGGCTGTGTATTGGATTTCAAAGACCAAGTACAACACAACGGAAGTGAAATATCTCCTAAATAATGTTTTAAAAGTGATTACATGTTCAAGTGAGAATCCTTTGAGTATATTGAGGTAAATACAGTCTGCTATTAAAATAAAGTTTTTCTCTTTTTACTATTTACAATGTGACTATTAAAATATTTTAAACAGTGTATGTGGCTTGCATTTGTGCTTACATTATATTTCTACTGGATAGCCCTGAAAAGCAACATCAGGTAGGAAATGACAAAAGATGCTGGGAGATAATGGAGGGGAGAATAAAACGTTCTTAGATATTTTTCTTATAAAGCCACAGCCTGTGAAGACAAACTCTCTCTGGAGTACTTAAACATCTCACCACAAAGTACCCACCTCCTCGGACACTAAAAATATTTCCTCCTTGCTTCTGAGAGTTCACAAAGGATGTCTTTAGTGTGCCATATACCGGTCAATAGACTAGAGTCATCATGAAAGGGTAGTAGAATGTCCTCTCTCCCTTTCCAGCCTCTGGATTTTCACATGCTATTTCTGCAAACCTGCTTGCTGAAACAGTCCCTCAGGACACCATTGCCGACATAAAAGTGACTAAACTGGGAACTTTTAGGTCTTGTCATTGCATTTATTCTCCCATCCTTCATATATCCTATCCTAACTTCATTTCATAACACTCTTGCTTCCTTCTCAGTCAGGAGGTTGTAGGAGAGGTTCACTCCTTCTCCTTAAGCTTCAAGTATGGACCACTCTTGACTCCTGGCTTAGAGCTTGTCTGTGTGTCCTGTATCTTGGCTCTTAAGGATATGTTCTGAGATGGGCGTGTAACCCAGTCAGAACCGAGATACACCAAGTTTTGTTTGCTGAGGCTTCTGGGAAAAAAATAAAACAGAACTTATTTCTCCTTCTGTGGAGAACATTGGAAGAGATTCTTGGTGCTGCTGGTTGTGCAAAAAGACTTTTCTTCAGCTGCCAGCCATCTTGCAGTGATGAGGAAAGAGTCTAATAAAATGGGGCCAATACTGAAGAAACAAGACTGAGAAAGGTAGAGTGAAGCCAGCTCTGTCCGCCCTGGCTTGGGCAGTTGCACAAACCAATCTATGTTCTACATTGTTTTAGCCACATTGAGATGAATAGTTTGCCTTAGGTATTACAAGATATTCCCACAGCAAAAAAACAAAACAAAAACATAATCAAAAACATTGTGTGTTGGAATAATGGTAGGTGTGAGCAGAGGCGAGGAGAAAGTTTCCTTTTCTCTGTGCCACACTTTGTCACTATGTTCTCTGAAGTAGTTGAGTTTGAGCCCAGAGTTTCACACAGTCATTAAAAATTAGGCCTGAGGAAACAGACAAAATTTTGGCTCCCCTCTTCATTCCTGCTTTGTCATCTTTGTTCCATCATTTCTAAAACTGCTTCTCCTTTCTCAGTTATGCAGCAAACACATCCATGCACATAAAAGAGGTGTGAGAGTAAAGTGTTTTCTACCTGGGTGACAGCCAGACAAAAAAGTCCTGATAGAGAGAAAGTAGTCAATCAGAAAAGGTCAAATACTGCATAATTCCACTGATAGGAGGTATCGAAATAGTCAAAAGCATAGGAGCAAAGAATAGAGTGGTGGTTGGCAGGGACCAGTGGAAGAGGGGAAGGGTAAATTGCTTATCAACAGGTATAACATTTGAGTTATGCAAATGAAGTTCCAGAGATCTGCTGTACAGCATTTTGCCTGTAGATAACAATATTGTATTATGCACTTAAAAACACATGAAAGAAGCAGATCTCATGTTGCATTCTTACCACAAGATAAAATAAAAATCTGTTTATGTAATCAAATGACTATGGACACGTTTGTGTATCTTTTAGTTTAAGCTTGAAAAAAGTATCTGGTCTGGGTGTGGTGGCTCACGCCTGTAATCCCAGCAGTTTGGGAGGCCGAGGCAGGCAGATCATGAGGACAGGCGTTCGAGACCAGCCTGGCCAATGTGGTAGTAGAAACTCCGTCTCTACTAAAAATACAAAAATTAGCCTGGCATGGTGGTGCATGTCTGTAATCCCAGCTACTTGGGAGGCTGAAGCAGAAAAATTGCTTGAACCTGGGAGGCAGAGGTTGCAGTGAACCGAGATCGCACCACTGCACTCCAGCCTGGGTGACAGAGCAAGACTCCGTCTTAAAAAAAAAAAAAAAAAAATAGTTTTTGACTTGTCAACTATCATTTCACAATTTTACAGATGGAAAATCAAGTATCAAAAAAGTTAAGTAACTTTTCCATGGAAGCAGTTATTTAATAGCTGATTGTGTACTCCAATCCAGGCCTCCTAACTGAAGAGTATGCAAGACATCTTACGTTAGATGCACCCAAAATCAGTAAATCTGTCTGCACAGCACGCAAAAAAAAAAAAAAAAGGATTTTTTTATGTTAGAATTGTGCCCTGGTATCACTTGGAATTCTATGCTTTGTCCAATATTAGAAAACTATTATAACGGGTACACATTACTGTCATTCCTTAATTGATCTTTTCTGAAACTGGCCTTGAAATTAAAATCATACTTTGCATACTGTGCCTTTCCAAAAAAGTGACTTTATATGATTATTTCATATTGTTTGATTTTTAAAAAAAGTCACACATGCAAAATAATTTAAATACATACCACTGATCAATTTTTAACTTCTAAAATTTTGTTTTTATTTTAGATTTTAATCACAGAATACTTATTTTAAAATTAGCAATGAAAATCAGTAAATCTTCAAAGACCTAAGCAGATTACTTTGATAACTAATAAAAGACCATATTAAAAATAATCAGGATAAACTTATAATCATAATAAAAATTGATTGCATTAATGCTGTATTTATTGTCTTTGTTGAGTGCTTTAGATCAACAAATGCAGATTTCATTTGGTTCTAACTATAACCTTGAAGGACAAATGTTATTATATTCAGTTCATGGATAATAAAAGAAAGGTAATGAAATTAATCTATTTGCCCAAGATCATCTGTTAGGTTGCCAAGTTATGACCTCAACTTGTATTTCATAGCTCCAAATCCACTATATAGACTCTAATATCAAGGACTGGAATAATCACTCTTAAACAGAGTTGTCAGACATATCAAAAGTGAAACAAAGATATGATTGCCAAGATGAAGACAAATATACTTAGTTGAAAAAAAGGATAAAGGATTTTATACTACTTATAAAGTCTTATTTTCTTGTATTCCAAATAGGGAGCTCCATATAGTTACAAAGAATTGCTGCCACAGCGCGGATTTGAACTTTGATCTAATTTTTCCAAGATTTGGGGAGTCCAAGCAGTGATTGTGAACTTTTATGAAAATGTCTTGTTCTTTTTTCTTCCAAGGCATTATGAAGCCAGAAAAAAAAAGCTCCTCTGATTTGTCCAGTCCAGAAGTCTTCCACACTTTTGTTAATCTGGTTTTGTCCCTCTCTCATGAGTCTTTCTATACATTTGTCCTCTTCATGCAGGCAGCATTAACTAGGGTGACCTCAGCACCATAGTAAATTGCATTCTATTGTAGCACCTCTACCATTACCGCAAGGACATAGCCTCCACCTCCATCCAGCCTCTCAGGGAGCCGACAGTACTTTTTATATGCTAACCCACCAGTTCACAAAGTATTATATTTAAGACCTTTTCTGAGTATCAGTGATATGAAAGTTATTTTCAAAATACTTCTAAGAAACTACGTGAGAGGTGACTTTTTCACTCTCCTTCTTTCTCTCATTTCTAAAAAAGATCTGCTAAAACTCTGCTAGTGGGAATGTAAATTAGTACAACCTCTATGGAAAACAGTATAAAGGTTTATCAAAGAACTGAAAGTAGAGCTACAATTCAATCCAGCAATTCTACTACTGGGTATTTACCCAAAGGAAAATAAGTCATTATATTAAAAAAACAAAAACAAAAACAAAAAAAAACCCTGCACATGTATGTTCATCAAAGCACTATTCACAATTGCAAACATATGGAACCAATCTAAGTGCCCATCAATTGATGAGTGAATAAAGGAAATGAGGTGTGTGTATATACATACATACACTCATACCATGGAGTATTATTCAGCTGTAAAAACAAATGAAATAATGTCTTTTGCAGCAACTTGGATTGGAACTTTAGGCAATTATCCTAAGTAATGCAAGAGTGGAAAACCAAATATTGCATGTTCACTTATAAGTAGGAGCTAAGCTATGGCTAAGCAAAGGCATATAGAGTGGTATATGGACATTGGAAATTCAGAAAAAGGGAGATTTGGAAGGGAGTGAGAGATGAAAAACTACCTATTGGGTACAATGTACACTATTTAGGGTGATGGGTACATTAAAATACCAGACTTCACCACTATATAATTTATCCATGTAACCCAAAACTATTGCAATAAAAAAAAATTTAACTTTGATGAAATGTATATAACTATTATATTCTATTTGCTATGTTTTATTGTTTTGAAATATATTTTTCATAAAATATGTTAATCATATATCATGCAATAGTTTATTGTCATTTAAAATGAATTAATAAATACTAATTTAAATTATGAATTTAATTCCTAATATGCTAAATATTTATAGATATAATTAATATCTATAAAAGCTCAATTGGAATTCCCAATGTTTTTTCTTTTTCTTTTTTTTTTTTATCTACACAAACCTTGAATACAGACCTCAATAATTTTTGAGAGTGTAAAGAGGGACCTGAGACAACAATGTTTGCAAATCACAGATCTAAACATTTTAAAAATGAGAATCTTACTTAAGTGGATTTTATTTTCTCTCCTCAGAGAATGGATATCCAACACAAGTGGACCGAGACAAAAAGAAATCTGTGGAGATCCACAATACAAGCCCATAAATGCAACACACACAAATACAGTGTGTGACTATCAAAGGTATAGTTTTAAAAGGCATTCCAAAACAGAACTGAATTATGAGTGCTGAAAACTGCTGTAGGCTATGCTTCGCTTCAATTACTTTCTTCAATAATTCAAGAATAATTACTGTAGCACTGAGATCTGCTGAGGTAGGGTATCTCCATGAAGTCTGTTATACAGAGCTTAGTGCTATTCAAGTTCTTTTTTATTGTGGTAAAATCACACAGTTTCATAAGATCTACCCTTTTAACAAAATTTTTAGTGTAAAAGTACAGTACTCTTCACCATAAGCATAATAATGCACAGCAGATCTATCTCTAGAACTTTTTTATTCCCCTTAACTGAAACTCTCCACCCATTGAATAGCAACCCCCTACAGTCCCTGGAAACCTCCGCTCTACTTTCTGTTTCTATGAGTTTGGCTACTTTAGACACTTCATAAAAGTGGAATCATGTAGTATTTGTCCTTCTATGATTGGCTTATTTCATTTAGCCTAATATTCTCCAGGTTTATTTATGTTGTACCTTATGTCAGGATTTCCTTATTTTTATGGCTGAATAATATTCTATTGTATTTATGTGCCACATTTTCCTCATCCATTCTTCCATCTATGCAGAATGGTTGTTTCCATCTCTTGACTGAATATGAAAGTGCAAATATCTCTTTGAAAACCTAATTTCAATTTTTTTGAGTAAAATATCCAGTAGAGGATTACTGGATCATGTGGTAGCTCTATTTTAATGCCTATGCTAGTTTACATGCCTATTGACAGTGCACAAAGGTTTCAATTTTTCCACATTCTAGCCAACACTTTTTAATCATTCATCTTTTTGATAATACTCCTTGTAATAAGTGTGAGGTGATATCTCATGGTGGTTTTGATTTGCAATTCCCTGATGATAACTGAAGTTGAGCATGTTTTTATGTATCCATCGGCCACGTGTATGTCTTTGGAGAGTTCTCTACTCAATACTTTTGCCAACTTAAAAAGTCAGCTTATTTGTGGGGTTTTTTTTGTTTTTTGTTTTTTGTTGTTGTTGTTTTATTTTGTTTTTTGTTTTTTTTTTTTTGCTATAGAGTCATAGAAGTTTCTTATATTTCAGACATTAATCTCTTATCGAATATGTGAATTCATTTCTCCCATTCTGCAGCTTGCTTCTTCATTCTGTTGATTATTTCCTTCATTCTATTGATTGTTTCCTTTGCTATTCAGAAGCTTTTCAGCTTGATGTAGTCCCACTTGTCTATTTTTTGCTTTTGTTGCCTGTGCTTATATGGTCATACACAAAAGTCATTGTCCAGACCAATGTTAAGAAACTTTTCTCTGATTCTTTCTTATATTACAATTTGAGGTCTTAAATTAAAAATATTTAATATATTTTGAGTTGATTTTTATGTATAGCATAATGTAAGGATCTAATTTCATTCTATGGCATATGAATATCGAGTTTTCCCAACATTATTTGTTGAAGAGGCTATCCTTTTCCCATTTATATCCTGGTACCCTTGTTGAAGATCAGATGACCATATATGCATGGATTTATTTCTGGGCTCTTAATTCTGTTCAATTGTTCTAAATGTCTATCTTCATGCCTGTTGCATACTGTTTTGATTATTGTAGTTTTGTAATATGTTTTAATCAGAGAATATGAGGCCTCAAGCTTTGTTCTTTCTCTAGATTATGTGACCATTTGGGGTCTTTTATGATTTCATATGAATTCACTTATTGACTTTATGCTTAATAACTATAATCATAAATCAAAATATTGTTCAAAATAGTTTATGCAGGAGAATTAATGACTGTAATGCTTATTATTAGTGGAATATTCCCTAACAGTGTTAGGACATACATAACACTTCTTAAACTATATATCAGGTGTCATTGAGCTACTGATTTTGGAGAAAATCTATGAAAACATTTCAGGAAGCTATGTGCCAAGCTTTCGTTGGGGCACATATTCTATTACTTACATAAAACTATCTATGTCTACCTTTTTCTTTCCTCTGTGCTGCTATGTGCATTTATCAAAGTGCCTAGATTAAATTAGGCACTCAACAAGTATCCTACATATTTATTGTATTGTTTGAGAGTGAATTCATGCCTAAGCATTTAAAACATCCCCCCAATATTTTAATAATATCAGGATAAATATGATTGGTTTGTGATAGATAACAAATGCAAACTATATTTTTAATTTAAACATTTTTTGTGATACATAAAAATTCTGCATTAGTTATTGTTCTAGGGCAAAATCTAGAAAAAAATAATATTAGAAACACTAAAATTTAACTCTAGCATGCTAAAAACCTTGAATAGGAGAATTGTCACAAAATCTTTCCATATTCCCATTAAGCATTCAGACTCTGCCAGCAATGGGAATTAAGTGGTTTATATTTTTATTTTTTAAAGTTCAATTATCTTGTTAGAAATGCTTATTAATTGTCCTAGATTGGGAAAAATATCGCTGGCTGGCTGTCTTTAAATTTTTTTAACCCAGTCACACTAATCATTTAGAAACAGCAGAATAGATTTAATAAGTGAACATTTTAAAGCACTTATTTCAGATATAGCTAGCTCAGTAGTTCTGAAGTAGTGAGAAAAGAGCTATTCAAGGAGAGACAGGAGTCTTTCATAGCAAGATGAAGGTAGAAAAAGTAGCAAGTGATATTGGAAATAGGTCAGAGTACTGAAGAGCCAAAGGTGGAAAGAGAATTCCTGATGGAGTAAATGTGTGAAAATACAA
Source organism: Rhinopithecus roxellana (assembly GCF_007565055.1). Classification (NCBI taxonomy): domain Eukaryota; kingdom Metazoa; phylum Chordata; class Mammalia; order Primates; family Cercopithecidae; genus Rhinopithecus; species Rhinopithecus roxellana. Next base: position 139,687,355 of record NC_044550.1, read on the forward strand.
CAGCTGAGTTCTGACATTTGCAGGAAGAGAAAAATAATAAGGACATATTTGAAGAAAAGTAAATGATAAATTTAAATCTGTATTAATCCGTTCTCATGCTACTATGAAGAAATACCTGAGACTGGATAATTTATAAAGAAAAGAGGTTTAATTGACTCACAGTTTTGCAGGGCTGGGGAGGTCTCAGGAAACTTACAATCACCGCCGAAGGGAAAGCAAACCTGTCCTTCTTGACATGACGGCAGGAAGGAGAAGTGCCAAGCAAAAAAGAGAAAAGCTCATTATAAAACCATCAGATCTCATGAGAACTCACTCATTATCACAAGAACAGCAGCATGAGTATAACTTCGCCCGCATAATTTAATTACCTCCCACTGGGTCCCTCCTAGGACACCTGGGGATTATGAGAGCTACAATTCAAAATGCGAGTTGAGTGAGGACACAGCTAAACGATATCGAGGTCTTTCTTATTTTAAAGTTTATCTTTTCCTAACTCTTAAAGTAAAATTATTAACAATAAATAGGTTACAAATACATGATTAGAGGGAAAATATTAGAAGCAGTTATTTTTATGCTAGCTATTAGTATATGTCCCAAAAGGCATGGATGCTTTTTACAATTTTTTTTTTTTTTACTCACTATGTTCAACAGATAATTTGCTTCAGAGTTTTCAATGCATATGATTGGATGAATGAGTAAATGGATAAGACCACAGTACTGTGCCTTGGTGTAGGGAGTGGTAAGAATCTAGCCCCTCCGAGGAAGGACTATGCTTGAGCCTCAGCTGCTGTTTTCTTTTTAGAGCAGAATTGCATTTGGTTAGACAGGATAATACCCAGCAGCCTACGTTCTCCCTGGTGAGGGAGAACATGACATGTGAGTGAGAATCAACCTTTTCTTTCTATGGAACAAATGTAAGCTTAACAGATGATGAAAGAATTGTTGGCATCCTCTTTAGAAAGTTTAGTTCCCGGTGTATTTGTGCCTTCAATTTGTCTATTTACTCTGTGTGTGTGTGTGTGTGTGTGTGTGTGTGTGTGTAACAAAACAGAGCTGGCCCAAGTGTTGATGTCAGATGATGACATTTGTCAGGCTAGATTCTACTTAGGCTTTATCTGGCCAATGATATGACTCTGGCATTGGCAAAATTATCCCAGGTAACAAGAATTTATTTAACATCTACTTTGCAACATTAAAAAAAGCCTAACTTAAAAAGTTTATGTTATCCAGAGACACATATACATCTTAAAATAAAGTAATATTTATATGGGACATGGTTCATAATACAAATATTAAAAAGTTTCTACAGAAGTAAAACAAGGCAGAGGTATCTTATTTAATATCAAATTCAGAGTAGTATAAAAGCATTTCAATTAATTTTTCACAACATTCCTTTTTAGCTCCCCCTCCAAACTGTCCAGGGTACTAATTTCTTTAGGGTTATACCAACTGCACAAGTCACTGATTTTGGATAAGTCATTTCAAGTAATCACTACTGACAATATTATTTTTTAAGTTAAATTTTTTGTCTTTTAATTTTTAATTCAACAAATATTTGAGTGTCAACCATAATTCCACTTAACATACAATTTGATAGAATTACTGACTTCAAGATGTTCAAAATAAAGAAAGATATGCAAAAAAACATACAATAAGTATAGTAAGTTTGGTAACAGAAATAGGGACAGGGTACTAGGAGATAACTGATAAAGAAAAAGCTGGGGAATCAATGAAAAGTTTCTGGAGAAGCAAATAGCGAGCTAAGTGTAAAATGAGAATTGAGGTCTGAAGGAGGAATTGCATTTCAAAACAATAGACATAAGCTAGAGTTAAACTGGGCAGAAAGCTTTCAGGTATTAAATTTGCTAGAGCATGAAGTGTGAGGCAGGGTGTGGGCAGAGACAGGGCTGTAAACACAGCAGCAGAGGGGGATGAGCCTTGGTGAAGAGTTTAAGGAGAGAAGGGCTTCTGAGTCTTGTGAACCCCCTAAAATCATGTGGAAGATGTTTTTGGTTTATATATGTATTTTTGTTGGGGAAATCTATGATTTTCATCAAAATCTCAAAGTGAGAACCAAATGGTCAATATGCATATATGAAAATGTGCATAATGTAAAAATATTAGCCATTAGAGAAATGCAAAGTAAAAATACAGAGATAGCACTATACATCTATCACAATATGTAAAATTTTAAAAAATACTAAATTTGTGTGGAAATGTGAAGAAGCTGGTGAGAGTGTAAAATGGTACAACCACTTTGGAAAATTGTCAGTTTCAAAATTATAATTATGCAACTATTTTATGACCCAGAAATTTTTTTCTCAGAGAACCTCAAAAATAAGTAAATTTTTCCAAAAAATTATTATGCATAACTGTTCCTAGCAATGTTATTCATAAATACTCCAAAATGGATATAGTTGTAAGGCCCAGCAACAAAAGAATAGGCAAACAATTTGTACTAGAGTTGTATTGGTGCTATGATAAATTACCAAAAACGTAGTGACTTAAAACAATGTTGACTTATTCTTTTATAATGTAGGAGGTCGGGAGTCTTAAATAAGTCTTAGGGGACTAACAAGTTGTTCATAGGCAGATTCTTTCTGGAGGCTTCAGGGGAGAATCTTTTTCTTGTCTCTTCCAGCTTTAGAGGATGTAGTACTTCTTGGCTCTTGGCTGGGTCACTTCCACCATTAATTTGCCTTCTTTCTTCTTTTTACCTCCTGCTTTCTTCTTATAAGGATCATTGTGATTACAGTGGACCCAATGTTCAATAACAAGATAGTGCAGAATAATCTCCTCCATCAAGATCTTTAACATTATCACATGTGCAAAGTCCTTTTTGAATGTAAGGTAACATTCATAGGTTTTAAGTATTAGGATGCAGACATCACTGGTGAAGCTTTAGCCTACCATATAATTGTTTACAATTTATTCTTACAAAGAAATAGCACTCAGCAACATAAAAAAGACAAACTACATATACACAAAAATATATCCACCCTAATTTTGATATCTAATTATGTTCAAATAAAGTGAATTGCCTTTGGTATATCTCTTAGAATAAGCTTTTCTTCTCTAGTTTTCTGATCTCTAGCCATCAAATTTAATCATCTAGTACATTCTCATAGGCACCAAACTGGCTCTTCTGCCACCAATTTTTCACTTACCCAAATAGATCTTCCATATTATTGCCAGAATTATCTCTCTAAAAATCCAATTTGATAATATAATTGCTCTTCTTATGAATTTACAATATCAATATAATCTGAATGTCCATAATGCATATCATGTATCTTTTAAAAAATAGTAATTTAGAACTCCACTCATTAATTTGAAGAGATATAATCAATATATTTGTAAATAGGAAAAGCAAGGAATAAAACACTACACATATTATTTGTGTGTGTGTGTGGGTGTGTGCACGAGCTTGTGTTTGGCGACATAGAAAAGCCTGGAAAAGTTGACACTACGTATTATCAATAGTTATCTCTGGACGTTTTATGAAGCTGGTGATTTTCATTTTCTTAGGTATATCTTCTGAATGTTTTCATTTTTTTTTGCTGTGAGTATGTAGCAATTCAAAATAAAACACAAGAGAGTTATTAAACATATCTACAGTTTTCCTTTGGCTAAAAAATAGCTTGAGCGCTTAGTGTGGATTGAAAGGCCTCACTTACAAAGTGTCTCCACCTGACTTCTATATCTTCTTATCCTGAAACTTTAAACCATTAAGCTCTGAGCTGGAGTCACATTGAACTTACATCAAATTCCCTGAACACCTCAGCTTGGCCAGATCTTGATGTCTTTAATGCTTTTATATCGGGAATGTCTGTCTCTACTTTGTCTGGAAACTATCTAATCTTTCAAAACCCAGATAAAATGTTACCTTCTCTGAGAATACTTTCTCAATGTTCCAGGCAGAATTAGATTCTTTCTCCCTAGTGTTTCCATAGTACTTTGTCAACCTTTGTTTTCTATAGTTTAGTATGTGAAACTTAAGTTTAATGTCTCTTTTTCTTCACTAGATTTTAAGTCTTCAAAGTCAATGACTCTCTTGTATTTGTGTCTGTGCTCCAGTGCCTGACACAGTGACTGGAACAATTATGCTTTCAATATTTTTTAAAAATGTATTTAAAAGTATTTTCTTCACATGGAGATATTTGTCACATTTCCATCAACTAATATAATTTGTTATATTTCACTTTTTGTAATGCCACTTTTTGTAATGCCAAAAAATGTTCTTCCTTCTACTCAGAGAACAAATTCAGTAGGTTATGCATATTTGATTTATGCTTTCAGATGTTGCCGTTACTTAGAATATTTGATTCCATGTTCAATTTTGGTGGCATTTCTCTCTAGGTTTGCTATAATCAAAAACTTCTTAAAACCAAATATTTCTCAATTCACCATCCAATTTCTGTGTAGTAACTGATGGACAAGAATAAATATAATTCTAAGGAGGAACAAATTGTAATTTCACATTGTATTTTCCTGGGCCTAAATTGCTGGATAAAAGTATCCAGAACTGCTCATTGCTCATCTCCTTTTTTCTATTTTCTTTTCTTTTCTTTTCTTTTTTTAATCACCATTGGCTGGGCATGGTGACTCACACCTGTAATCCTAGCACTTTGCGAGGCCAAGGCGGGAGGATCACGAAGTCAGGAGATAGAGGCCATCCTGGCTAACACGGTGAAACATCGTCTCTACTAAAAATACAAAAAAAAATTAGCGGGGCCTGGTGACGGACATCTGTAATCCCAGCTACTCAGGAGGCTGAGGCAGGAGAATGGCATGAACCCAGGAGGCGGAGCTTACAGTGAGCCGAGATTGCGCCACTGAAGTCCAGCCTGGGTAATAGAGTAAGACTCCATCTCCAAAAAAAAAAAAAAACAAAAAACAAAAAAAACAAATCACCATTCAAGTAAAACTATTTGTTAAGATCATTTTTAGGAAATATCACCTACATAAATATCCTAGTTTTAATATCAGGGCCAAGATTGGGGCTATGGATAGTCAAAGGGATCTGACAGATAGCATTCATCTGCCTGATGAAGTGTCATTGCTAGGAATAAAACTAATTAGAGAAGAATGAACTGGGAAACATAGAGAAGCATGCTTCTGACTTCAAAGACTCAGCATAAGATGAGCAAAACAGACTGGTATCAAGGATTTAAGTACCCACAACTATCCCTGTGAAATATATATCATATCTATCACAGAGAGATATATATCCTTGTGAGTATATATAAATTAACACATATGTAATGGTTAATTTTATATGTCAACTTGACTGGGCCACGGGGTGCCCAGATGTCTAGTCAAACATTATTCTGGCTATTCCTGCAAGGGAGGTTTTGAATGAGATGGTAGTAGACTGAGTAAAGCAAATTGTCCTTTTTAAAGTGAGTGGACCTCATCCAGTTGGTTAAAGGCCTGAAGAGAATAAAAATGCTCACCCTCCCTCAAGTAAGAGAGAATCCTTCTACCTTTGAACCAGGATGTTATCTTTTCCTTGCCTTTGAACTGAAACCGATACATCAGTTCTTCCTGGGTCTCAGGTCTGCTGGCCTTCAAACTCAACCACACCATCAGTTCTCCTGCTTCGTAGACCTTCTGACTTGGACTGCAACCCACCATTGGCTCTCATGGGTCTCCGGCTTATAACTCACCCTGTGCCTTGCTTCTGTCATTTTCTCTTTATATTTCTAGACTATATAAATTTCTACACGAATAAGAGTTGAATATAAAAATGAAGAATTTCACTTTCTTGAACTCTGCATTTTTTCAGAGAATAGAGCCCTTCCAGTCACAAATACGTACAGTAGTATTTCAACTTTTCAGTATTTCATGTTAATTGTGTTGTTTTAAAATTTGACTAGAATCCAACACATTCAAAGTTTCTGTCACTTTAATTCTTACAATATTAAAAAGTTCTAGTTGAGACATGTTGAAAAAATGTGTTGTCCATCCTTCAAGTTTTAAATTAACAGTACGTATTTTAATCACAAGTGCCAATAAGAATATAACAGGTCAAACAAAAAAACCATGTTTTCCCCTAAAAACATCTGTTAAGAATTAACTAGAACAAGGGATATACTAGAAAAATGAAAAAAATAAAGTGAAGATGCTTTGTTTGCATTTTAACATAATTTTCAGAACAATGGAATTATATTTTACTATTTGGTTTCCTATGATGTATGCCCAGTTTGAGCCAGTCTTAAAATGAGCTTTCACGTTTCTGTTTTCTTTCAGAGTTTTTATGTTCATTTCCCACACTTTACTTCTGTCCCTTCTTGTCTTGCACCTCATCACTACCCTTTCCATTTCTCTGTGTCCCACTCTACCTGTTTTCTCTCTAAAGAAAACATCTTGTATCCAAATCTCCATTTCCTGAGTATTCTTTCCTCCTAACATTAACGTTGTTTACAAACTTGTTACGTGCCAGATACCGTTTTAAATTTTTTAACATACGTTAACTCATTCAGTCTTCCAAGCAGCCCAGTGAGGAAGACGTCATTTTTAAGATGAGTAAACAGAGACATAGACAAGTTAAGTGAATTTCCAAAGGCCACATAGCTCGTTAAGTGGCAGAGCCAGCTATTGAAATCAGGCTGTCAGGTTCAGATTTGGGCCTCACCAGTGATGACAAAACTTCCCTCAAAGCCCTTCCCTGGAATTCACAAAGGAGTGGACTTGTGCCAGTCTTTGGCTACTTTTTGGCTCCCCAGGTCAGGTCACTGTCTTCCACAATCAGTCAATGAAAACCAAACCTTACAGTGGGTGTAGTGCTTGCTAAGTGACAGACTTGGGCTGATGATTTATTTCTAGTATCACATTTATTCCTTAAATCTACTCTGTGAGTTAAATATTATTTTCTCATTAATAAATGATAAAATTGATACACTTTGAAATTGTTAATTTGTTTAACATCATGTAACGTATAAAGACAAGATCTTGGATTCACACTTACATCTGCCTGACTCCAAAGTGTTTACTTTTTGCCTCTACACTATCAAAGAAAAGTAACATTTCTTATGAAGCACAAACCATTCACATATACCAATCTTTTCTTCCTTCTTAGTAACATCAAAGACAATCTCATCTTTCTGCTTGGAAGTTTTTCTTCTCGACTGATTCATTGCAAAGACTTCAGTCATCCACTCTAACTTTATGTGTATTGTACTTTCCCTTCCTTATAAGGCTAATGTTTCTGAATTTTTTTTTATCTTATGTACTCATTTATTAGATCTTTAGATACTTATTTGAGGTTATTATAGTCCTGAATGAAGACTGGGATCTATAGATTATGACTAAGATAGATGTGGCCCCTGTTGTCACAGAGACAACAAGAATATACACCAATATTTAGATTATTATTATTATGCACAATATTAGGCCAGGTTCCACATAGCTCCTAAAACTTTTC